>NW_017096746.1:0-362664 GCF_001412225.1 Nicrophorus vespilloides
ATCGACTAGAATCGACTAGAATCGAAATAAATAAAAAATAGAAAAATAATTGAAAATAATACCTCTAGTATTAGTAAAAATGCAGTAAGATAAAAGAATAAAATATGTTCAATAAATTTAAAGGTATGCAACTTTTTTGATAAAATTTTAATAAATAAAGTAAAAAGTCTATTTCTATTGAAAGTCAAATAATTCAAATGTATCCAACATAATACAAAAAAACCTAAATAAATAATCATCTCTATGCACGTGAAAATAATCTGCTTGTAATTGGTTGCACTATTGAACTAGTTACACAAATAAATTGCACATGTATACAATACGATGCACATGTGACGAATACAACTAAACAAAATTGACGGAAAAGTCAATTAGAATTACGAATGATTTTGCAGTAAATTTTGAAAACACAATATATATATATAGTTCTTGTACACTTTTAGAAATAAAAATAACATAGAATTTACAAATGTCTTAAGAATATAAAATTCAAAACCGTCAAAGAAAAAAAAATGTACAAATAGGAAAAAAAGGTATAAATTGAAAATTATTATTGAAAAAAAAAAATGCAAATTCACTCATATTTTATGAGGATAATTAATCATAGTGATGATAGTTTTAATATAATTTTATTAAAATGGGCGATAGCGCTTTCAATATATAATAAATGTTACTAACTATTTTTTTTATATAATTAAATATATATTTTAATTTAATTAAGGTTGAAATATTATATGACACGCTTTTTCGCTTAAAGCAAAGGGTCGTCGTTACAGAACTTTTGTTTGTTGGGCTTCCTTTATAAAGGAATAAAAAAAGTATATGTGTGCGTGAGTATTAAACCCAATCCGATATTAACACACATCGCAAACAGCATTTAGTAGCATTAAAAGTGCAATCGGATTAAACAATTGTTGAACGGACTAATTGGAAAGCTGTATAAAACATGAGTTTTAATTAGCAATCAAAACAGTTGCACACAGTCGAATAACTGAATTTCAGCCTGTTCAAGAAATAATTAACTTGTAATTAGTGTAACATCAAGAGCAACGCGCCCGTCGCATCCACCGAACAGTAAAAACTAAAATTAATTAACATATCGTTTTTCCGTACAAACATTTTATATTGTTACGTGGAAATAATTCGAACGCATATACACAAAAGACAACCAAATTGTGAAATCACATTCGACAGATAAACGGATATAATTATACAATGTTTGTCCCATTTTATGCACCGTGAACACGCGAAAATATTAATTTGTTCATTACATTGTTCGCATGCATAATTCGCAAATTAACGTTTCAACAGGCTGCGCTGCAATTTGAACATTTTCAATTCGAAGCAATTTCAATAGAATCTGCTTGTTTATTTATCTGCATTATTGATTTTGATTGAGGAATATACAAGTTGGCGAGACAAGAAGCATTCCGCAGTTGCGTAATTGTAATTTTTTTGTTGCGGCTGTTTTTATTTCTCCGAGGGGTCGAATAAATTTCTCAGAACATTAAGTTTTTATGTACTCTCACCCTCGATGCAAGCAAGCTCTCTCACTTTGCGCAAATTCGGTGGCAAGTTTATTGCAGCGCAACTTGGCAGTGCCGAGCGCCGATGGAATTCCTGGGATTCAAGCTTATTTTGGATTATATCTTAACAAATATGTAGTAGTAGCATTTGAACCACGGCCAACGTTCCCATTCAAAAGAGATGCATCGTAAAATTGGCCAGAACCCATGCCAAATGTAATATCTTTACAAATCTGTTTACATCTTCAAAGTATTATGTATATATCTATATAAGATTCGGATGCGGATAGATCATGCATATGTAAATGTATATAACAAAACAAAAAAATATATAGATTATATAAGAGAAAGCTAAAGCAACATATCAAAATTTCAATTTATTTGAAAAGAATGAATAATACGCATGTGAAAGCATTCGGATGTATATTAAAAACACATGATTGTATGGGTTTTACATAACTATTATACTATACATCAATAGTTGAGGATAATTATAGCAATTTTTAAAATGTACATTACTTAAATATTATATACATTAGGAAATGAACTTAAATTACAATTATATTTATTGCTTTTGTTATATAATAAAATTCTGTTCAAAAAGCTAGAAGTTTTGATTTAATTTGATGAACCGAAATATTCTAGAACTGAGCTTCGAAAAGAAATGTTTCCATATAAGATTTTTCTTTAGTAAAAAACAACAATAATTAGAAATGCAAATATACATAAAAACAATTACCTATGTTATATTTTATTTTTGTATATTTACATATATTTCAAAATATTTATTTTAAAAGCGTAATCAATAGTAAAATAGATTTAATCATAACAAATAAATATATGCGCGCAGATCTACCGTACACTGAATATACAAAAATCGAAATGTTTATGAATAGACAACTGTGCAATAATTTGTTCATTTAATGCAATTAAATTTGGATCGACTTTGATAAATTCACGGTGAAAATCCCGGCTCATCCACCAGATATAATTCGCAATGTTCTTTATTCACAATTTTGATAAGCAAATTTTCCGTCATTCGATTATGTCGAAATGGATTAGAAAGAAAATTGTATTTTCGTTTATTTAGTATATAAATTCTAGCAAACGCGAATTGTAATTTATACGATCGTGTAATTAACGATGCGCTATCGTTTCGAAACTCGTTAGCTGTTTTTTTTTCTATCGTTTTTCGCGCAGTTTTACACCGCTGAACGGCTGAAATTTTTCGAGTCAAGGGGTATAATTAGTGGAAACGTTATCCATCCGCGAAGGTAAATGACAATTGCGGTGGTTGACGAGGGGGTTAAAACAAACTGTCAGCGACAGCCACGGGGGGACTCGTCCCGAATTACCGAATTAACACCCAAAACCCTGAGAGAGTGGAGAGGGTGAATCGCCTGTGTACTACCTACTAGTTCGGTTATCTACAGTGGAAATGCCACATTGTTAGGTAGTTTCTGTATGGAAATGGCACGAGGGACTTGCCGTCCCCCCGACTTTCTCCGTTTCCTAGTTAGGCAAGAATGCAGATAAGCCGGAAAAAGGACTCGTTAATGCATTCGTTCTGGCACATCGGCATCGCTGGAAAATTTTCCACGATATTTCACCGTTCGTATATATGTGTCTTATATAAAAGTTAATTTGCTTGGATCCACGCCAAACATGGCCAAGCCCGTGTGCTACAATCTTGTTAGTGCACACTTTATGTGCATGATTCCAGTTTCCTTTTCCTCTTTTTACGTAATCAATTTTTATCAATTATGAAATAGTAATTGATAAAATACATTAAAAAAAACATATTGAATAAAATTTTATATATAGATATCCCATTTTAAAATAATTGGTAAAAAAATATTTTTTAATATACACATTTTTATTAACTTTAATTTCTACCTAAGTACTATCAAAAAATAATATTTTCTCATATAAATTTTAACACAACAATTTGTGTTTTGTAAAATGTTTCGATAAGTAGTATTATTAATAAATGTTAAACAAATTTAGGTCAATTGGAGCAAATAAAATCAATAGTATTTTGTTTTTCAAAAGTAACATAATTTTTTATATATAACAAATACATATGAATAATTGTTTAATTTTTTTGTAGTATTGTAAAATTACAATTCTAGATGTATTTCGAATACAAATATCTAAAAATATATCAATTCTAATAAAAACACATTGCAAACTAAAAAGGTAAAGTTTATTTTAATTTAAAAGTAAAATATAAAGATATTGTGTTATTTAAAAAAAAATCTTCATGAGCACAAAATTCTTGTTAATTTCATCACAATATATAATGTATATTTTGTTTTAAAAATTATATGTAACAAAGTTTAGTTATTTTTTGTAGCAATATTTACATAGTTTGTTCCAACTTTACTAATCAATCGCTTTATTTCTGAATATTATTTGCTATAAATCTTATAAACATTTCATGTTTTTTTAAATTATATCTCCTGAAAATTTTCTATTCTTAGTAGAATTTCTAAATGTTATTCCGTCGAATCTATTTTAAAATTGTTTTATTAGTTTATATCAAATAAAATCAAAACTAAGCTAAGTTTTAGTTTCAATTTGAGGTTAGATTTCATTGAGTTATAGGTTAATTTTAAAGTTACTTTTTGTTATATTTTGTTTGGTTACTTCAGAGATTAGAATAGTTTATGCCAAGTTAAGATAATTTTTAGTTAAGCTCATAGTTTTTGCCCAAAAGGAATAAAAAAAGGCAAAACAAACAAAATATTTCCTGGAAATATAATATATCTTACATGTATATAAATTCAGTACCCTTTTGTACATTCATTCACTAAAACGAACTGTAAGTACGTATTTCCTTATACAGGGCTTTACAAAATGCTCCAACTAGAATGTATTAAAACCCATTCAAAGAAACAAATTCCCTCCTTTCTACATTTTGGTTGAACCCGGAACCTATGAGCGCTTTGCGCGAGAATTATTATGGAAAACTCGTAAAATATTTATTCCCGTGTTGATGTGCAAATAAAAAAAGAGTAAATTCCCTAACATGTATTTCGCCTTGCACCAGCCGTTCTATCTTTTTCTCTTTGCACTTTGTATGCGAGTGAGTCCTTCTTTTTTTATTATTTATATTTGCCTAGGTAAGGACTGTGCAATTTCCTTAAGTTTCGACGCTCGCGAAACTTTTATTATTGGATTAAATTTACAAGTGGCGGAGTTTCTGAACGGGAGGAGAGGCAACCTTCAACCTTCATCCATCTCCTTTTGCCGCTGTAGAGAGAATCCCTCAGTTTCGGATTAAACTGACTCTCTCACTGACTCTTTTTTCATTCCTTCTTACTTTTATTAACTGCACAAATATTTCCATTGCTAATTAAATGTTTGATTAAACGTTCGCTCCGCGCACTTCTAAATTCATTTTTTTTTTTCATAAAACTAAAGCTACTAAATTGCACTTCGCTATTTATTAGGATAGATAGAAATTTTTAAACTTTTCAATTAAATACAAAACTTATCGCAGTTATAAACATATATTTAAAAAGTTTTTAATTCTTACTTCATTGATTGTTGAAAACTGTAGTGAAAATTAATATGATTTTGGCACAAAATAGTTAACTTTGGATGACCTCTAACACTGTTTAGAGGCTCTAGGCCAACACTGTTTGGGGACCTACGGCCAGTGACGGATTAAGTATAGTTGGATTGTAAATACCATAGAAAAATATCTCGATTCGGGGCCCCGAAGGTATTGCCCACAACTATTTGGGGGATATGAACCAAAATATTTTCACCAAATTAACACTATAATATTAGTACTTTAACTTAAATATTTAATTATGTTTGCACCATTTTTTATTTATAAACCTTTCATCATCTTTTACAAAACTTAAAAATAAATTCTTGGAGGATTTACCCAGAATCTATTAGGTTTTTCGTCAAAAAAAACTTCTTCGGATGGTTTATTATGTCGACTAAAAAATAATCGTTCTTGCAGTTAAAGGAATTTTGCAAAGGCCCAAATTTGTTGAAATCAGTTTGTCTGGTTTGAATACTAAGGGTGGACAAAAATAACAACAATTTTTGTTGTGTAGTAAAAGAAATAAAAAGGCTGATATCATGATTTTTTTCGTTAAATTGTGCAAAACTCATATATCTTAACCGTTTTTGCAAGCAAGCTTCAAAAACGTTCGTCGATAGTTGTTTTTGATATTTTTAATATCTCTGCTCATTCACGTGTAATGAAGTGCAGGTTATTCTTGATCAATATCTTAATTTCATCATTATTACTAGCAGAACTTTAAGCTCTAAATTTAGAGAATTGTCATAAACATAATATTCTTAGTTATTGCTTTAGTGACATTTTTGACATTTTTCCGGGAAAGGAATCAAAGTCTAAAATATACACAAGGTTGATAGAATATATATATAGATTGTTTTTCATAATTCTGATATATTTAGGTTTCGTCATGTACTATGAACTTTCCGGACAACCCAATAAATATTTTATTTGTATCTGCATTTTATAGGAAGTGTCTTAGATAAAATGTGCTCCACTTTTTAACCTGATGCTCTCATTTATCGCTGTCTGTTTTCAAGAAGCTACTATACATAACCCTTATTCATCTAATCCATATTACTAGAAAAAAAAATACTTTCCTCGACATATATATTTTATATATTCTTATTTGTATTGTATAGTACACATTCGTTGATAAATATATCTAATATATATGTATATAAAATAAGTAAATTGACAATATTTATAAGATAAAAAAAAATATGTATTTTTTACGATTAAAATAAATTATTTACTAATTTCAAAAGAATTTAAAAAATAAAATACTAAGACATACTCAACATAATAACAAATAGCAGAAAGAGCTATGATCAATAGCCCATCTGATAAAAGATCAATTTAATATTTAAGTTAATTTTGTAAGTATGTATTATGATCTGTTGCAATAAATGTTATTATTATTCAAAATAACAAAATTAAAACCAAATCGATTTACTGCAGAGATTTATAAAATATTTTATAATTTTATAGTTATTATTTTCCTTGTCTATTATTTCCAAATGAATGAAACATTCCAATAATCTGTTACCAATGTTCGTATAATTCAAAATGTCAAGACCAGAACGCAGAAATGATAAAATTAGTTGGAGCTGCTCATCAAAGTTATATACTCATTTATATAGATAATAAATTGAATTTAATATGACTGTCATGTTTAACAAGCAATTCATTTCAATGTTAAGTATAGCACAAAAATAGAGATAATGTTGAATGTTCATTAAATTTTAATAATAAAATTAATATATAAAACTAAAATAGTTTTTAATTTAAAATATGATTTCATCAAGAATCTGTTGATATTCTTTTTAATTACTTTAAAATAATCAATAATTTGTTTCATAATTTATAAGAAATTTAACAATTATTTCTATTCTTTAATAAATTTATTAATAACAAATAAATACTGTATTAAATAAAAATAATACCCAGTTAAGCAAATTGGACAATAAATAAATAATAAAAATATGAATTGAATGTTTTATTTTAATTTTATGCACATTTAACATTTTTTTATTTACATTTGACATAAATGAAAATTAAAACAATATATGCATAAATAAAAGATGTAAATCAATACATTCTATTGCAATTACATGTTATTTGACTCGAAAAACTCCATAGTGTCACTAACCAATTCATCGAATATTTCCCATATGGTTTGGGCATAATTATTATCTTTAGAAAGCCTCTTCATTACTTCAACTGGTTGAACGTAGCGTTTACAAAATTTTATTATCTCATCGACGTAGTTGCGTATAACATCCAAATGATCATTTATACAAAACTTTATTTCTCTTATCCAATATGAGATATTCTCTTTCTCAATTTGATTTCCTAACATTTTACTATACTTTCTAACATCTCGGAAAAATTTCTTGTATGCACACCATATTGTAATAAATACTTTTTGTACTTTTTGCCAAAATATCCTTTCCGACGCTTGATGACGTTTCATCCACTTAAACATTATGTTAAATGCCCCTAAACTAGGCTTTCTTCTGTTTTTATCTATTGGAATTCTTGAAACTCTTTTATTCTTTTCATAGATATTGAGACAGGGTTCTATTTTATCTTTCCTCTTTTTAAAGAGATCTTGAATAATTTCGACATTTTTTACTGATTTATTCACAGTCTTTGTTAATATGTCCTTAAGAAACTTATGTCCACAATACGGCCTCATAGTATTTTAACTTATTAATACTAATGTGATCAAATAGTGTTCAATGTGAATGATTCCAAAAAACTTATATGTTGACGAATATGAAGATAATTTTGATATATATATATAATTATAATTATTGATATATGATAATTTAGAAAATATAAGATTAATAATCTATAAAATTTTGTAGTGTTCAGTTATACTAGTCTTGAAATTGCATCCTGATAACATTTTTTTTGGAATGACATAAATAACCACTTGATAAAATTTGTTTAATTAATATATTTTTTTAAATAAATGTTAACAGCATTAGACATAGTCAATACTTTAACAAATATATATTTTAGAAACGATCCATTTCTATTTTTGTTTTGTTTTATTTAAACAAATTACAAGACTCACAAGCTTTGAGAATATTTCAGCAAAGTTTGTAATTTATTTTAAATTGAATAAATTTCTTTAGTCTAAAAGAAATTATTACTTACTTTTTAATATAAAATAAATATTTCTTATCAGAATGTACATATTTTTTGGTACGTATAAATATATTATTCTTTAAATAAATATAGGCTTTTTCAAAATTTATTATTATTTTTTATTTCACTTACAATACATTTCAATCTTTCAATCATCTTAGTAATTGATTATTTAACGCAACTTTCATTACCGGTAAACAATTAACCGGTTAATTTTCATAAGAAATACAGATTTTTTTTATTTAAAAATTGAAAGTGAAGTTGTACATAAAGATGTTTCACACCAAAAAATGAAGTTTTATTTTTGATAATAGAACGATATGGAATAGCATATTGGATTTGGTGTAGCTTTGAAATAACGAAAATTCGAACAGGTCTGAATGATATAAATATGATTTGACTATTGTGTAAATATTTTAATTCTTATTAAGAACTGGATCTGAATATTTAACGGGTCATGAAATGCATTATTAATAATTTCTTTAACATATACACACAATAAAGCAATTAAATTGTAGTTTGATTAAAAACTGTCTTGAAAATGATTATATAACTAAGATAAATTGCCAACGGGCACTGCTATAATTTGAGTTGCGTTAGAATTTACTAAATTTTAACTAATCAATACATTTACCAGCTAATAAATATAAACAAGGACATATTCAAATATTTCCATATTTTTTTTATTTAATCATACGATAAATATATTTCATAAATAGAAATATACATATTTTCTTACATTTTGAATTATTAAGTAAATTGTAGGAAAAATCTGTATTTGATAAATATTCCTAGGTCACATTAGAGGTTAATAGTCAACACGGTCCATCTACTTTAATTATGATCCCAGTGCGCTTCGGTGATCTTAAGAAATTCAAGACAACTTCCGCGAGTTTTACGGCCCAAACAATAAAAGCTCGACTTAATTTATTATTTGTCTGACTCTTAAGATATATATATATATATATACTTACAATATACGTACAAATTGCGGTGAATTTAATAAAACAACTTTCAAAGACGAATTAAAGTTTTACAGCTACTTTATGCAACAGCGATTGTAGCATCTCCGTTTATCAGATGCAGACCGAATTAAACGCCGTTTCATTAACTACCCTTCGTTGCGGCGGTGTTTGTACGAAGAGGAAGAATTAAAGGGCAGCTCCCAATATTCGCCCTTTTAATCCGTAACTTTCGCTGGGCTTAAAATGAATTCACAGCCGGTACTTTTGATTTCATTTGGAATAATCCCGTTTTGTGTGCGTGGGTCAGCTATTCCAAGGGCCGGTGTATTACTTTCCATGTTTAATGGCCGGCTCGAGCGTGCGAATAGGCTTTAGAGGTGTAATAAGGTCTCATTATTTATGCAAACAAGTTTTAAAAATGAGATGTGATAAACGGCGGATATCAAAGTTACATACATCCTGGCGATCCAGGGGAATTGCAGGGAAATCCCCGGCGGGCCAACCAAAGCTCCCTCGACTGGATGGGCTTTAATTACTCTAATCAGGGGACGGCGCGACGGCCGACCACTTTTAATTATATAAATTGCAGACTGCATGCCTAAGAAAATTGCGAATAAATAACGGTGGCACACGGGAACCCTAGTGTACCCTGCACATGCATTGTTGTCTGTGTCCGTTTTATCTGCATGGGCCACCACGTAAAACCAATTTAGCCGTGACCCGCCCATATGCCATATGCCTGTATCAGCAAATATTTTGTAATTGGGACAATGGGAGCTAATCATTTTCCATCTCTACGCCAAAAACTAGAAATTCGTAATAGCCTCATTTAAATAGACAATTAATTTATTATGATTTATTTAATAATCTCATTTTATCATCATTATCTACTACTACATAACACATCTACGTTCTCTATTTTCTATAAAAAAAAACATAAAACATCAACTAAATTCGATATGTTTATGTAATAATAATCATATTTATTAATAAAGAAACTGTAACAATTTAATTTTCCAAATAAAAAAAATGTATGCAGAATATAATTGTTAATAATAAAATTATATGAGGCGGAAAACCTAACTGATTATAATTACCTTAGATTTATCTAAATTTATAATAATTATTAATTTTTTTGATTGATTCAAACAATTAGTGTAATTAATTAATAATTTAAATTATTAAAAAAAACTTGCTTAAAAGAGATATGCTGTAACAGTTAAATATTTTTTATTTGATTATTATTATGTAAATAAACGTTTTTTATTGATTCATGTTACGATTAAATAAATATTATGTAAAGCATCGTGAATAAATTCAAACGTTTAAATATATACAGTAGGAATTAAAAATAATAAAAGAATTTTATGTTATAACATCGAACAAGAATTTTTAATTATTTAAAATTTCCTTCAATATTATTAAATAATAATCCCTGCACCTTTTAATTTAAAAAAAGGGTAAAAAATGGATATATGAGATTATATTAAAAATGTTAATCATAAGAAATTTTAATAACCTTCCGAACATTCTTTAGTTAAACGAGAATTTATAAAGTGATAGTTCATTATTTTTATAGTACTTTCATAAAAGTTCTCTATACTATTCTATAATTTAACTACTAAGTATAATATGAAATAACTAGCGGATTTATAATGGTAATATACAGTGCCGGATTAAGAATAGTCATTAATCATTAATTAAAACAAATCATTTCATTTATAATGTATTATAGGATACGCGACAAGTTGGCGACCGACACTTTTTAACAATAATGTATTAGCCATATAACATATATTTGATATATATATATAAAAAAAAACTCAATTTTCTATAAAAAATTGAAAATAAATCAAAAATAAACTCATATATGAAAAGAATTTACATATTTTGTTTTATTATGGAATTTTTATAATTATTTTCATTTCAATTTTGCTATACATCAAATTTATGTTATGTTCTATTATCTGGCTAAAAAGATATTGTTATTATTATAAACGAATAAGTTAAAATTTTATTTCAATATGTCTTGTCGCGTACCCTGTATTATACATATAGGTTACTATAAAATGTTATATTTTGGTAACAAGTATGTGAGAACTAAATTCTTATAACCAAAATTATTTACTTATTACTTTCCTTTATTTATTAATCATAGTCTCATATTATACAATAAATTCAATAAGAAAAATATTAAATTATATTATACATGTTATGAAAAAGTAACTGTGACTGCTATAATAAAGATTATTATTATAAAGCTAATCAATTTTGTTTTCCATAAATGAGGAAATCGTAATGCGTTAACATCAAATAATAGATTATAAATAATAATTTATATTTATAATTACATTTTAAATTCATTAAAAAGAAACAGAATAAAGCTTTACTTGATTCCAAACACACGTAAAGCTCATAAAGCTTCTATTGTTTTAAGACTACTACTGATGTTATTCTACCGTACGACCACTATCTCATGGGAGGTGTCTGGAGACCCTTTGTGCTCGAAACAATCAACGATCCTCAGGTGAGTCATTGGTAAAACTTTACTTTTAAATTCACATTGTTGAAATGATCTACAACACAACCTACTGATAATTATATAAAATATTGTAAAGAACTTATATACATAATTAAATATATATGAAATCGAGCTACTATTCATAATATTCAACTTATTGTAAACCAATAGTCGGTGTACCGAGATAAATTTTCTCCAAAAGGGGTAAAAGTAAATTGTGAAATTATATACTATTATAACCGTTCAATTATTGATCAACAATTACATAAAACATATCAAATTTTGATTAATAATTGCAAATATAAGTTGTGGCGTTTGCCTACATTTTTTATTTCTAAAAATATTTAAAATAATTTTATATAAATGAATACAGTAACATAATAGTGTCTTCATTTATTTAGAGATATCCAAACAGACATGTTTGCGAATGAAATGGTAGTGTATTTCTCTGTGATTCGTAGTGATAAATATCGTTCAAGTGGATTGAGTGACAAGGGATGAAAAGCAACAATTCAGTGGAGGTGCCGGAATGCGGAAAAAAAGGGACGCATGGGATACCCGGTTAAATCGCGCCGATATTCCCTTATTTTCCCTTTTTCCTCTCTCTTTCTCCCTCACACTCTTACACTCTCATCCTCTATTCCTTCTACTTCTCCCCTCGAGCCTCGAGCAAAGAAAGTCCTTCTCTCAACCTATATATACATTTTTTTCGTCCTTTCCGCCCGCCCTTAGCCACTTTGTTTACTTGTCGGCTGAAATTAAATTCATCAGTCAGATGATGTCAAATGATTGTTTAATCGCGAGGAAGCGGAACGAACGCGCCTCGCGTCCCAACACATCCAGCCGTACTCATCCCACCCAGTCGGTAATGCAGCAGGATTACGTCCTGAGCTTAGGTTACACGCCTCCCCCAAATTGGATTGTTTCATTCCCCGCGTTTTTCCCTCTCGTAGTGTTATTTCATTTTGCTTTTCTCTTTCATTTTTTTTCTTCTTTATCCTTACAATCCTGTTGTCTTTTTTTCAGATTTATTTTGCTCCACGTACAACGCACATACGCTCGCAATAAAATATTGAAATGCAATAGCGCACTCTGGATTCCGCATATTTTAACCGAAAGAACGTGTGAAACTTTACACAGCGTTCGTCGTAATATGCGGTTCTCGAACTTCAGTTCCGAAAACTTCCTTCAAGCCGATTGACTCTCATGCATATGCACATATTTTTGTTGACATTAAAGCAAATAACTATCCTTTTTTTTTTACAAGTATTCAACTTTTTAGTTTTTTAAGTATTCATTACTCCATTTTAATTATTATATGCAAAAAAAACTGGAGCAATACCTCGCATAGTGCTTCCGCTAATATCTCCACTGTTTATAACTGGACTAATCCAGTACTTTAAAATATACAGCACAAATGTAAAGTTTTTGAGGACTAACCTTTTAAAAAAAATTATAGTTTTTGAAATTACATGGAACAACTAAAAAATACTAAGTCTCCATTCTACAGCTATTTTGTAATTGTTAAAAACACACTAAATAATACATTAAAAAAATTCAGTTATTTATTTAATAGTTATTTATTTAATATAAAAATGCGTTTTAAAATGAATTATATACACTACATTATTTATAGCTTTAAAATAAAATCATTCTGTAAATATACTTCATTATTAACAACACACAATTACTGATATTTAAATAAATAAAAACTTATTAAAAAAAACGATTCAATATTTACAAATAATTGTATATTCCCGTATTGTTTTTAAACAAACACATGCAAATAAATAAAATCGATGGAAAATAAATAACAAATTGTATAAAAATAAAGCTTTCCTCTTTTCATTTCATTTATAATGGATTTCTGTTAACAGTTTTCCATCCTTCAATTTGTATGTGTTTGACGCATGCACATTAAAAATAGGAATTGAGTAATGGTCTAATCATACGAGGGTAGATGCAATCGTAAGTTGATAACAGAGCGTTGAAATCAAGAGCAGGAACTGCAGTTAATGATGTGACAATATTCTCGGTTCATGCGTTCGTCTTTCTAACTAATCAGAAGAATTAATGGATCTTACTTGAGTGACTTTCTGAGGAAGAGGAAAAAGAAGAAGAAAAAACAACGTAATCAAAATGCGAACGAGATTTGATCACAGTCTAGACATCATTCACTTTCAACCCCCCAAGTAATGAACTCACATCAAGATAAATAGATCTACGCATTTAATCAAACAGCAACTGACAGGTTAGGAAAGTCCGTTTTAGTCAATTTTATATAATTATTTTTAATAGTGTAACATACAACTCAAAATTATCGTACATTTTCACCAATAACAAAAAAACGAAATTAATTTTCCAACATTAAAACATTAAATTGCATAAATAATTACAGACAATGTAAAATAAAGGCTTTTGAGCAATTTCTTATTTTTCGTTATTCTTGTCATTGATATTATTCTCTTTATTGATAAATAAATAAAAATGATTCAATAATTAAGTAACTTACTTACTGTAGTAGTGTATCTACTTGTTCTTAGGATGAAAAAAATGTAGATTTTAAGACAAAATTACCAAAAATGTATATAATTGTAAGATAATTTTAAGATCTTGTAGAAGTAGAAAAGTAAATATTTTTTTATAATATTTTAGTTATAATTATAAAAGGCTTTGTGTCCTGCAGCTCATTTTGATGGTGGTCTTTATCTCACGAAACGTGCGGTATTGAATAACTGGTTTCAAAGTACGAAAGGAAACTCTCTTCCGGTGTTATTATTATTATGTTTTTCCTCTTCCCTTTTGAGGCGCCTCTCGCCTTTGCATGCGCTCCCAAAAAAAAAGAACAAACAGGAAGAAGAAGGGAAAAAAGGTGCCTAATAAATTTTCACGAGAAAAGCATAAAGCAAACGGAGAGAACAGTATGTAAGCATAAACCAAGCTTTTGATTTCATGAACTTTGAAGGGCGCAAATAAAAATAATGCACGGAACAAAACAACAACACACGCAAAAAAAAGAATGAAGAGAAAGAGAAAACATGCCGTAAAGTCCCGTCGTGTTGGGCGTAATGTTGTTTGCAATGTTCCGATGGTTCTCTGGCGAAGGGAAAATGAAAAGTAGTGGAATAATATATGTCGTGTTTCTCGGGGGGTTGATCCTGAGCTGGTATTCCTCTCTCTCTCACATACCCCTCGGGGACAGCTTTCGGTATGTTGGGGAATTCGTACAATGCAATTACCCGTGACCCCCTCTTCGCATCAGTCTGAATCCCACTTGCGCCCATCGCGTGTATACAAAATGCAAAAAGGGGGACGCCGGCGAGTGAATTTAAATTTATGTGCATTCCTATACCAAAAGCAAATTGATTGATACATTCGCACTGATTATAGGCAGTTGTCTGTACCACCCTCGCCAGTTCCCGCACATAAACGACTGGAATTTTTCAAACTTTTTCATTTCATTTATATAGTTAATTAAATTTACAACAATTTAACTAATAATTAATATATTTTGTTATCACACAAAAACTTTTAATGTTCAATTTAATATTCGTTATGTTATATATAATATACGTTATTTTTCATTTATAAATTATCAATTATGCTAAAGATTCAAAATAAATATGTAATCACACAAAAAGTGCATTTTACATATTATTTAATAAACATATAAAAATAGTATACTTTTCTTCAATTTGTTAATTAATTGTTAAATTATAATTAGATATTCACTAAATACTATAATATAAAAAATGTAAAAAAAATATTCAAAAATATATCATTTTCATTATGTATTACAGTAATCAACTAAAAACGAGATTTGAATGTATTTACTATGATTATGTAAAAATGGTGGATTCGCCGGGAATATGTACTGTTAAAAATCAATAAGGCAAATACGTATATAATAAATTAGAATTATTTATCATTTAATAAATAAAAATTATAATTCTTTTCGTATTTTCTGTTTAAAAATAATTGTTCTTAAATCAAAACTAAAATTAAAACTATAATCCCTTTTTTATATAACTTTCTGAAGAAATTAATAATTCCCAGTGACAGATTATCCATTAAGGCTGAGGTACGTTATTGTTTTTAATATTTTCGTGGGCCACATCCTTAATCCGCCACTGATCATTCCGTTTATTTTTTTTTATAATTTTGAATAAAAGAAACATAATTTAATAGGTAAACACTCTAACTTTTACCACATCTAGTATATAGCTGCATTTCTCAACTTATGGTTCACGTAAAATAGGTAACAAAATGACAGCTGGTGTCAAAGCGACAAATTATTGAAATACTCTTAGCACTTGGGTCTACGTACAACTAAAAACAAATATGTTGGGTCGAGAGGCTAAGATCTCGAGAAAAACTGGTCTATACTCATTTCAAAATTTAGCAAATGCGGACATTAGACTAGAAGATTTATTATGTATAAAGGTCATTAATAGAGATGCAAATATTTTAACATTGTTGCTTAGATTGCAGTGTAACTGCTGTGCACTTAAACGCACTGATGGTTAAAACGAGCAAAGGCTTCGCTATGCGGTAATTTAAACACAGTTTGTAATCGCATTGAATTTTCTTAATTAAATTTGCAGAGATATAGAAAATCACTCGAATAAATCGACAAATGAAAACTTTAGTCATCATATTAAAATATCACAAAAAAATGAGATAATTAATTGGATAAACACGTTATTAAATTCAACTTAAAATCGTTGAAATTCACATTAATTTTGATTTAACTAGTGTCGAGTATAATCCCAGTTTCCCAGGGGGTTGAGGGGCTTGGATGAACAAACGCCATTGAAAGCGAAGCGACGATTTCATTATCGGGGAGAATATAAATGAAACATTAATTTAGTAAGTGGCTTCGGAAGATAATTATTGAATGGAGGATTTATCGCTATCAGACGAAAAGCTATGAACGCCGGTTTGTGCACATAATGTACGTTTACGTATATACACATTCATAGTTATATTAAAAGGATTAGGGATAGCGAATTCTATGCAATGTTCATCGACTAAACGTAATGTCCTTTGAATGGCTTGGAACGACTGTTTATCATTATAATAATTGCATTGTGTGTACACATTTTGCGTTCGAAAGTACATTGCTTAGGTAATAATTGTTAATTCAAACATATATTAATTTTAATTAAAATTTATGTTTATTTTTATGACTATATATAAAAATACATTATGAGTATTGATACATACTATAAACTATTTGCAAGTACAGCAATAACTTGTATAATATCTCGCACTGTACTAAAAAAAACGCACTAATCGAGGACTTTAAAACCGTATACAAATAAATAGCGCAAAACTTGTAGGATATAGAAAGAAATAAAACGGTCATTTATGAATAAAAAAAATAATTGTATATACTTTTTTTACATTTATTTTTAACTTGTTTTATTTGTTTTGAAATACTATAGTGAATGTGCACTAATCAAAGACGTAC
The DNA here is from genome assembly GCF_001412225.1 of Nicrophorus vespilloides. NCBI lineage: Eukaryota > Metazoa > Arthropoda > Insecta > Coleoptera > Silphidae > Nicrophorus > Nicrophorus vespilloides. The sequence goes on from NW_017096746.1 coordinate 17,186, forward strand.
TATGCGAGCAATAGTTTACATAATTAAGTGGTGAATAAATTAGATTAAAAGAAAAACTTATAAATTATTTGTACATCTATTCATTTAGTTTCCTATATTTTAAGATATAGTACAGTAAGATATCGAATAACTCTGATTTCAATTCAAAATTACAAAAGTAGCGTCAATAAAACAACTGTAACTTGTGAACTAAACGTCAGATTGCCATGCCATGATTTTGACAGCCGTCGACTGAAGGTTGGTACTTCCTAAAAATCATATGAATTTGACGATAGAGGCACCATCTGTTATATAACGCGGTCTACTTGAAGTTAAAAAAAAAACTAAATTTAAGTATTTAGTATATTTTAAATCAATCTAATTACTATAAATTAATGTGACTGTTTTGAAATCCATATATTGACTTTCATATCCGATTACACTAAAAAACACTTAATTGTATTTATTATTAAAAAAAACTTTTTTTTGTTTATAATATATTTCAGTTATAATTGCTAACATTTTTTTAAATATTTTTTATTCTTTTAATATTTATTTTCAAAAATTTCTATGTATATAAATAAAACCAAATAATTGAGTAATATTGAATCAAATAATATTTAAAATATAGGATTTTAATATTCACAGAATACATTGAAAAAGTAAAATTATGAAACCATGAAAATATCAAACAAATATGCAGTTGAAATGGCTTCAACGGAACTTTCAATTAAAATGTTCAGTTATTTATTAGCCGACTGCCGCAGCAATTTCATAAATATTCGCTTAATGACTGACATTTTGTATTAATAAATTTATAAAATGCTTTCGGTTTTTAGTTAATTACATCTGCGGTTCAGATACCACTGCAAATGAAATAAAACTAATGATTATTATAATGGTCAGTAAATTAATGCGTTGTTTCATAATCAGAATCCGAACATTTCAAATTTATTATAATTAATTGTAACATTTGGATCTTCTAAAAATTATATGAAATTTATATATTTTATTCTATTAATTATTAAAAATTACTTACTTTTAAATTTAAATTTGATCAGTCAGGAAGAAAGATCGCTTAGGTCTATATAGATTAATACAGATTTATAAGTAAAATAGATTTCGATAACATTAGTAAATAAAAAAAACTTCAACAATTTTAGACAAATGACTATCACTCAAGAGTTTGTATGCATCTTTTTTAAATACAGTCGATTCCGCTTAATTGGGACACTCGTTTATTGGATACAAATCTTAAAGAGAGAAATAAAACTAAGGAAATAACACAATTTTTGTCCGCTTTTCGGAACAATTTTCCGTTTAATCGGGACAGTAATCCATGGATGTTGTGTATGCACATGGATGATGTGCTTGTGTCGCATCCACCAGATCCATGGACGGACCGCGCCTGATAGATATCGAAGTTGTAGAATTTATATAATTTTCTATTATGTAATACGTATACAATTTTTGAATATGCAATTAGGCAATTTATTAAATATAATATTAAAAAACTAATCCTGTATTTTTTGTGGAACTTCGGATAATTGGGACATCCACTTGATCGGGACAAAATGTACTAGTCCTGATGTGTCCCGATTAAGCGGAATCGACTGTAAAAGGAATGTTGTAATTACGTTAAAATACCGTAAGTAAAATGTAAGCTTAAACCAATATTTACAGCTTTATATTCTGGGCGTATTAAAAGATTAATAAATATAGCTCACAAAAAGGATCAAAGCAAATCTTTGTAGGATGTTATTTAATATTTTACAAAGTTTAGTTTATATATAAAATTTAAATGTTATTTACATAAACGAATATATTATATAAAATTATTCGTTTTTGTACAGTATATATTCATTTCAGTCCAGCTGAAATATCATTATTTCATTTTTATATATTATTACATTTATAATTATAAATAATGTTTATGTGAAAATAAAATTAGCTACGTCAAAAAAAGAAAGAATTATACATTGCGCACTTTTCATTTAATAATCAAAACGTATTATAAAAAATATTTGATGCAATTTAAAACAAAATCCTAAAAAAGTATTAGTGCGTATTAGAATTTTAATTTTGTCATCTTAAATTTTGTTTGATATACAGTCGACACCGCTTAATCGGTACATCCGCTTGTTAGGGATAAATCCTAAAGAACGAAAACAAAACTAAGGAAATAATAAATGGAAATGGAACTTTGCTTAATTGGGACTAATATGCTAGTCCCGATTAAGCGGAATCGACTGTAATTGCAAATAAAATCTTAAAAGGTAAGCTTATTTTTGTGTTAAGTTAAATGTGAACATTATTATTTCCTCTCGGTGAATAGATTAAAGTTTGTTAATTATTATTTGATACAATTTAAAATAAAATAATGAAAAGTTTTAACTTTAACAAGTATGATTATTGAACACGATTGCGCATTATATTAATGTACCGTAATTCGTTATATAAATATAACAATGATGTTAGAATTAGAAGTGAAGCACCTTTGTTTGCAAAAGGATATTTGATACATCTAATAATCGCCATTCGTTAAAAATAATAAATCAAATAACTTCCTTTTATTATGTATGTGTAATGCGAGTAGATCAACTCAAATATCAATTAGAGATTTCTTTTTCACGGTTAATTATAGAACGTCAACGAAGTGTACAAAACATGGGGAGATCCCTTCTTCCGCAAACAATTGGAGAAGGGACTATACACATCCAGCAAACAATATGACAGCAACATCGTTCGAATAGCCAGAGGCGAAGACCGAAATGAACGGAACATAATATTTATTTCCTGCCAAATATTTGTGTAGCTACATTACGGCACTGTTGTTCTGAGCGCACGTTCTATTTTTGTCAATGAAATTGATTGTTTTGGGGCGAAAAAAAAAATACATAAAAATAAATAAATAACGACACATTAATAGTAATAATAAACGACTCCGGCGTTATTAAATTTTGTTTCAATTGCGTATCGCGAAAAAAATACATGGGGTGGAAAGGAAAACAAACGAACAAAAAAAAACAGTAGTAGATTTTGTTTTCCGAATGGAAATTGCGGAAACAACAATAAATGGAATGAAAAAAAAATATGAACAATCAAAATTGGAATTCCAGTTTACAATTGTACCTAAATATTAGGGATCGATTTTGTTGTATTATATTTGTTAATCAAAACTAACTTAGATACAGTATATTCAGTATTTCTGTTTGCTTTATATAATTGTATAATAATTAAAATGTTTATTGTCACAAAAAGCTAACAAAATAGACACGTATTTATAGTTCATAAAAACATGACAGTTTGTCATATATTATATACCAGGGGTCGGCATTTTTTAGTAAAGAGCCAAAAAATTCGATTTTTTGCTAATGAAATGAATTTTCGCTATACAACATAGCCACCGCCAGCTTATGTAAAGTGGTAGAGCTGGGAGCCGCATGCGGTTTGCCGAATCCTGTTATAGACCATATGCCAATCCACCATACAATAATATAATTAGGTAAACCAGACAGAATTATAAAAATATGGTATAAAAATATAAATAAAATATCTGCAAATATACCGAAAAATATTCCTAATTCTTAAGATGAACAATATTGAGAAATAAAGAAGTTATTAGATTTTCTTTGGAGAATAATTTGAGGAGTAAAATAGAAAAATGTCAGAAAAGGTGTTTTATCTGAAAAGTTGTAATAATTCAACGAAATTTTATTATAGTATCATAAAGACTTAGTTCAATAATTACAATTAAATTCAATAAAAATGTTTAAATAAAAAGAAATAAATGTTAAATTATGTATAAAATATGATATATACAGTGAAACCTCGCTTAACGAGTTTAATCCGTTCCAAAATTTCCGTATAGTTTATACGTTTTCACATATAAACCAATGCCGGAGAAAAAAAAGTATAACTTGGTCTCGATTTTTCATGATTTTGCTTTTCATATCTATGGTTATTTTATTATTGCAATAAATATTATAATTATTTATAGATAAAAGTAGTCATTTTAATATATTTTCTAAATTTGTTATAATTTGTCAATATATCAATGGTGTTGTTATGTTTTCTCTCTATGAAAACCGCATAAACAATTTGTAAAACCACATTAATTCATACAATTCTAAATGGATCCGCATGAATGTTTATTTCTTGCATTAAACAAAAGAAAGTAATCACTATTCACGTTGTCTTCTAAAAATATTACTACACGGCAGAATGTTAATAAAAAAATAAATAAAATTAATTTATTTTGTAATTTAACGCTTCGATAAATTATAATCGAATTCATTTCTTTTAATAAATGTTAAAAAGTCAATATAACTCTTGTCAATAATAAGTGCATTCAGGTTGAAACAAGAATATAATCTATAAATATAGTAATCATCTTCTAATAGAAATAATTATAGAAATATTACAATTAGTAACCAAAGCAATTATTACACTCAGTTTATTAACAAGTTATACAACCTATAACAACAAGTTATAGGAAAATATTAGGAATTTTGAAGAAAATGTAATAAATCCTGGATTGATTGATTTATAAGATGGGACAAATACATATACGCATATACATATATAGTTCATATTAAGAATAGTGTGGATGTAGGTAGCATTATAATAATTTTATATGTGTTTCCATGTATCATTTACATTTTCAATATTCTATACTTTAATAAATTTACGATTTGAGCAGATTGGTATATAAATATTGATCCTATCATCGTACTCTTAGATATTTTTATATTTTGTTTTACAATGTAAAAGTATAGACGAAAGTGGGTAAGTTTCAAAATTAAACGTCAACCGAAGTTCTCTTCCCGCGGTGCGCATTTCCGGATTACGCTACATCTTTTTGTGGTCTTTTTCTGTGAAAAGAAGGGAGAGAGAGCCAACGAAGGGATACATATGAAAAAGTCATCATCGTGCGGCTAAAAGTTGCAATGAGGAAATAAAAAGTTTTCGTGTTTCTGGGGGAGAGGGCTGCATGAAAAATGTACGCGGCAGTTGTGATTGTTGCAACAGCAGCAGCACGGACAACAGAATGGAGGGCGTAGAGAGCAGGGAGTGCCGAAAAGGCCTCCCTTTTCTCCACCCTCGAAAGAAGAGAGGATCGCTTTGTAACGGTCAGACTGTAAAAAGTTTTCGCGATGCAAACTTTGCCCTCTCTCACATAACATAAAAGGATGGTCGGTAGTTTACTTTTATGCCCTTCAATACACTGGACCAAAAGGAAACCGCATACTGCGTGTGTACGTGCACACTCGAAAAGCGTGCATTCACACCATTAAGTCATTCCGGAAATCACTATTTCGGATATTAAACTGAGAGAATGCCGTTGATCTGGCCGGAAGTTTGTATGAAACGCACTCGTGGTGTTTTGCGCGGCCGCTGCAAAGTGTGACCCTTGTCACTTGTCGCGCCATTTTAACTTTAACCCCTGACATTTAATATACACGTCGGAAACATAATGCCTACTACCGGAATAATATTTGTCAGACTACGTGTACTTTTTTTGTCCTGTTCTCTCTGCATCACACTATACAAGCGTTAACTGACACGAACACGCGTTTTGCAAAACTCGTCCCATTGAAAAAAGGACAATTCCGTCAGTCTGCATCAACTAATACTTCATGAACATACCTATATATTTATATAAATTCATGATATAACTACAAAATTATACAGCATAAACGACATGTCATTATAATTACAGATAATAATAGTAGTTATAATAATTGTCAGGAAATTCACAATAATTAAATATGAGATCCTTCAGTTTTGAAAGCAAATAATCATGATATCAAGAATAGAGAGTAAGCCGGAGAGTAACTACATAGTCACTAAGAGTAGGATGAACACAAAACTTAAGTTTAAGAAAATAAAGTATTTTAATACGCACACATACTTCTTTTCTTGTCTAGTTCTATTGTTACATCATATTTATTAATCTGACACTAGGGTCATGTACATCATTCGTAAAATATTACCAAAATAGAATAGTCTGGCTTACCTTCTATACAAATATCCCCCGACTTACGAACTCAAGGACTTACGAACAAAATTCTAAAAGCTCTAACTTGTTACAAGGAGATATATAGTGATACAAAAAATAACTGTCCAAACAAAAATTGATAGTTTCTTTAATAAAATAGTATTTGTAAGTAAGTACTTTAATCTTTTTTTTTAATTATGCGGTCAGTAATTTAACATATATAAAAGTAAAAACCATGATTTTTAAAATTACTTACTTACTTACGAACAACCCTCTGGAAATGAACTAATTCGAAAGTTAGGGGATACCTGTACATTGAAAATATAATATATAATCCACACTACACGAGACAAGATACGTCAATGTTCGTTAGGTATACCAACTGCTATTGGCCGCTACAAATTACATCATACTCAAAGAAATAGTAGTTTATCTGATACTTAAGCCTCATGTTAAACATAGTTTTGGTGCACCACTTTAACAAATTACATATTAATTAAGTCATTACAAAAATAATCAATTACATTATTTATATATAGAAACACCATTTAATAATTTAATTATGCCATTTATTTGTAAAACCTTTAATATCATGTTTCGTATAAATGCATTAAAATATAAATTCAATATTTATACTGATATAAACAATTAAAAGGCGATAAAGAGTAGTAAAATAAAATTATATCTACAAAAACAAATAGGTTTTTGACAATATTGATCACAATATTTCCTTCATATTAAGAAATAAACTATAAATAAGTTATTCATGTTCAGCTCAATTAAGATATAAGTTTATTAATTGGAATATTATAGGAATTACTAGCAAATTCCGTGTAAATTACGAGGTCTAAATTCTCGAAATCAATGGTGCTTACAGAATCCAATTAACAAAGCTCCTACATTATTATACAAACGACAAATACATAACAGTATACTCTAGAATTTACTATATTTATTTCATTAATAATATTGTAAACATCCTCGAAAATAATATATTTGTTTAAATACATAAATATAAATAAAAAATATATGAATTTATATAACGGACTTTTATCCTTAGGTCTTCGCGCTAAAATGAAAATTACGTAACATTTTTTTTACAAACTGTTTCTTGCAAAATTATCACGTTAGTTCAGTCTAATTTAGATACTGGATAATCCATTTGGTTCGAGATAAGGTTTAGATTCGTTACCGAAAACAGACCAGGGTGTACGTAAAACGGTTTCCAAACTGGTATTAAAGTAACAGCAAATAAAAGTCGAGGCTTAGACTCGCTGTCATCATCGGGGTAAACTCGTAAAGTCCAAAGGAAACTGTCTCGAGTTGTTGGAGCTCTAAGCCTCCCTCTCACACAATGCCAATTCAGAGTACTAAGTTTGGGTCAACACTAAAGTCCACTAACTAAACTCTTTATATAAGATATTTATAAAGTATTTTCTTATAGTTTTCTAATAAATATTTAAAGTTAAAAAAAACATTTTTCTGTTAACTTGTAAATACATTTTAAAAAGAAGAATCTGTAATTTTTTTTAACATTTATTTTCTTTAAAAGAAAATTCCCAATGGAGTGATACGCTTCGTCCATATCAAATCTTACATTTCTTATTACATTGTTTATAAAGAAAAAAACCGGTTAACGTCCTTTTATACAAAAAAGGAGAAATATGGGATCGTTTAGGCATAAATTGAGGCAGAAATGTATATAAAATAGGCAATTTCCTTTTAAGGAAACATAACGAAACGAGGAAACGTTTTTATGTATATTTTTTTTTCTCTTTCCTTTGCTTCCATTTTTTTTTCATCCTTCCATTTCCCAACCGTGCGACATATGCAGCACGTGTGATCCTTTATGCATGCCTGTGAGTATGTATATGCCATGCAGGAGGAGGTTAGATACGATGCTTTATCATCGGCCGTTTCACTCAATTGCCTTTTCCATAACCCAGACCTAAATGTCTTCCAGACAATATACTTTACACTGGTATCACACAGTTTCAAGCTTTGCTCCGAAAACAAATTTGTCCACCCACATAATTCTAAATCACTATACGTTACAGCATTATCCGTCCTTTCGTCCCATATAAATTTTTATATTTATACACACATTCGGTTTTTCCCTATTTTCTTTTTCTTCTTCCTACATTCGGTCTATGTTTATTGCGTATGCACAGCATACATATTTTATCTATAATTATGATCTTCCGGGCGATCCAGTAAATCATTTTTAATTTTACAATATTTTCTCTCCGAAAAATTTCATCCAGAGTGTGTGGAATTTATGGGTGCCCAAGAAAAGCTGCTGCCGCTTATATACTTCGCTTACAGCAGCTGATTTATAGCTGCTTGATATAGAAGAAATACGTCAAAATTGCAACAGTGACAATAAATCCAACCGATTTTTCTATTTTACGTTTGAAGAAGTATTTCATGACAGTACGTTTTCCGAGCTCGGAATTAAGCAAGTTATGAAATGCAGTTTCCTTGTTACAATAAATTGTATTTATATAAAGAAATGCTTCGAATTACAGCAAGGATTATTTTGCTTTTCTCTGTAATCTAAATGCTTCATTTTATTGCGGATAAATCGATCTAATATAATTATTTCACTATGGAAATATTAATATATTAGTTTTATAGTAAATTATGAAAATAGTGAATATCTTACAAAACTACTTACGAATGTTAAATAAATTAAATGACACTTTATACAAATTTTAAAGTGCAAAGTACACAGTTGAATGACCCTGTAATGTTAAAAATGTCATAGTTTATTCTTATATCAATACAACAAACACACACAAGGTCAATAGATTTATGAATAATTATTTATATTAAATTGATTTAAATAAAAACAATCAACATAATTATAAAGTAAAAACTTGTTTATTTTCATTATTTTATGTAAATTTTATTACTTTTGTAAACAATTTTGTTATTATATTTTCTTAGTATAATTATTTAAGTAAAATATATGTAATATAAGTATATGTGGAGCAGAAAAACCTATAGCCAATAACCCTTTTTAACTGTTTATTCTTTATTTTTTATGATTATATAATGTTTTATTTGTTTATAATAATTTCTATTATAATTCTCAAAGACAAAGCAGCAATAATATAGATATCATAAATAAATATATAAACAATAGATTAAGTATGCAATTTTATTAAATTTTCATTGATAACCAATGTTGTAACTTCACTTAATAGATTAGTAACAAAGATTAATTAAAGTCAATATTAATGTAATCTTACGTCCAATTAAATCATGTATTCCTATTAAATAAGGGAAACGTACGAAGTAACTTGCGTAATATGATGTAGTTTGTTCTAGGTGTGCATACATCACGTACCAAATACTTTCACTTAAAGAAGTTACCATAAGGAAGTAAATATAGTGACATACATTATATATGTTTTACGCGTGTTATAACACAGTCTATCAATATAAAATAAATAAACAATAATCCTTAGCATCTGCATTATATATAAAGTATATACAAAATATTTGATTATTGCTAAAATGTAGAAGATTAAAAAAATAAATAAATAAAAATCATTTATGATCAATAATTAATAAATTAATTAAAACTCTAATATTATACTTTATTGGTCCATTATGGACAATTATTATCGTTACATCTAGACATTTATTTTTTTATTTTTTTGACTTTGAATATTATGATTGAATATGATCGTAGTTGGTTCATCTGACAGAAGTTTTAAAAATAAAAACTTCATATATTAAATGTTCATATATCAATATTCTATTTAATGCCTAAATATAATCTTAATAATATATTGAAATAAATCAAATAATAATACAAATAATGTATTTAAGTTTATACCAATAATATTTTTAGTTCAGTATAAAATTTTCTTTATTTAAGTGCAAAATATTTCATTTATGTTTATTTTTGATATTGGAGTAAATGATAATATTTATGAAAAATATAAAATGTATTGTTAAAGCCAATATTTCTTATTTAATATAAATTTTCTTATTACATATCTCATTAATTTATGAAATGATGATTAATTTAGTGTTAATTGTTAAGCACCTAACACCTAACAAATTTTAAAAGTTTCAAAATGTCGAGGTATGAGTTTCAATCTCAGTATTGATTAAGAAACACCAGAAGCAGAAATAAGAACGTAACGAATAAAGCAAATACTGAAATTTTAGTGTATATCAAAAGTTTAATAGTACTGATTATCAAAAACTAACTTATAATTATTTAACATTAGTTTAATAGTATACGCAGGACAAAAATATAGAAATTAATTTATTGCTTGCAATATGATTCTTGCATATTAGTTTGCGTACAAGTAATATAGAATAAACTGTATTATATTGAATTATGCAATGCAGTATAAAACACCAATTACTATGTTTTTTGTAATGAGAAAATTTCCATAGAAGAATTGTAAGATCGACGTTGGATCCTCTCCACTCAACTTAATGAAACGAAAGTGGCGAGGACTAGTCTACTAGACTGAGGCTATTTCTCGTCCCCATTGATTGGACTCCTTTATTTCAAATAGTCCCACATATAAATGACTTCATTACAGAGCATCACATTAGGAGAAAAATAGCTCGGTCAATATGTTGCTTGAAAATAGTAACGAAACCTAATTCAAATAATTTCGTTTCAAATAATGTATCGAATAGGAAGAATCAGAATGATTGCAAATAAAACGGATACGAGTTAAAAGGTAACTAAGTGATGCAAACAAAGTTGATGATGATTACGAAATGGACGAGGGATAGTCGAGTTTCTATTACTCTAACGTTAATCAGTGGACGAGGCTTAGGTAAAAGGGAATTTAATTTAATCCTGGGCGACACGGCCAGATGCAATTGAGACTTCTAACAAATGGTAATATCGGGGGCGGGACGACGGTCTCCTCGGCAATTTTCTTTGATCGAAATAAATGAACGCACTCTTCGTTTCACACCCTATTGAAAGCCCAACCTTGCGGGGATTTATTCCATTTTGTGAGACTCGACGAGCCCAGGCCAATTACATTTGCACACAGTAACAAATTATTTTTTTTTAATCGAATCCACCTCCTTCGGAGACGCGAATACCGCGAGAACCTTATACAATCTCAGTTTTTATTATTGGAAACTCGTTTCATTTGAATCGATTTTAATTCAATTATGAAACGGAACTTTCTCCAGTTTCGCGAAATTAAATTTGCACATTAAAAGGTATTCTTAGACGCAATGCAAGTAAGTAAACTTGTTTCAAGATGTAATCAATGTCGCCCATCCAACAACCCCCACTTTTCCTCGGCCCACCCCCTTTTTGGAACTGAATAAAGCCCAACAACTTCATACATTTATGACGCTAATTATGCTCGCTCGCACAACGATCCCAATTTATGTTCACTGCGTTTTAACATTTACCAACACATGTACACACACATACACAATCCTATGTGTATGTATACGTATACACAATTATGGAGTCGGTTTATTTCGTAGTTAATGCCCTTTGCAAAGTTCACACAGTTGTGCGACGATAGAAATGCAGAACAGATTGTAACCTATACCAAACCAAAGCAGCAGACTTCATTAGCAAGCAAAACAACAAATTCCATTTAGAATTGTAATTTTGTTTTACACTACACATACAAAATATTATATTTGTATAAATATACCATTTTGAATGTAGACAATCCTTTTTTGTCAAACATTTTATCAATAATTAATTATTTGCTAATATTTATTATGATCTATTATTTTAGCAAATTTATAAATTAAAAACAATGTTTAAAAACTAACCAAAACCTTATTTAATTTGCTGAAAATATGTTTTTTTCTATAAATAAATTAATTAATATTAATGTATTCATTAATATTAATTATGAATACATTAATATTAATTAAACAAGTAATTTATACTCAATACAATAAAATTGCTTATTTTACAAAACTGCATAAGTGGAATTAAAGTAGTTTTAGTATAACTATTTTAAATAATTTAATGAATTTTTATCATTGATCAGCTATTATATTTTATATTAAATTAGTATCCTTCATCAAGATATTCTTTTGCTAAATAGTTCATATAATTATGAACAGCAGTGACAATTTACTTACAAAGAGCTGTTGTTTTTGTGAATTTTATATTTAAATGGTTAAATATCTGGTATTTAGGTAATTATAATCCTTTGAGGGAATAAACTGAAAGTAATATATTCTTAAGTAAATCTGTAAAAAAAAAATCCTTTAAAAAATGAAAGAATACTAAACAAACAAATGCACAATCGCTAAAGGGAATAGTGATGATATTGAAAGGAGGCCGTAGACGGAATGTAATAAAAGTTAATATTAAAATTCTTAATGCCAAATTAAACATGGAATCTGAGAGATCAGAGCCATTTCTACCGTCTCCATCTACGTACTCCAAACCATTTTATAAATCAACCGTGGGCAAAATTCTTCCTCGCCGCTTCTGCTCCTTCTTCAAATATTATTTACTCTTACCGTGGAGTGCTTTCAAATACGCTTTCCCAGCATTTATCATCTGCCTTGCGCCAGGATTGAATTTATCCAGGATGTTCTGTAACAAAAAGTGGAAAAACAACATGAGATGAATGGCTTTTAAGTGGTAATAAATCGCTTACGAATCATATCGTTCGGCGAGCAAACAGACTCTCTCCACAACCACTCATACATTCATCCAACCATTTCACATAAACCAAGAAAATATAGGAAAGAAAAGTCGCACACATACTCAGAGGCATTGAAAATTAAGTTTTCGCGCTTTTTGCAGTTAATTAGAAGAAGTGCTGAGTATTCTTTGATTTCAGTCCATCGAGGTTTTTGGGCCTCGAATTAGCGTTGCTCCCTTCGGACGATGCAATGAAAGGAAATACGTCAAAAAAAATCTCATAGCTCTCATTTCCAAGGGATTAATTATACTAATTAGGGAATCGCTTTTCCCCGGCCAATTTTCATGTTTTAATTGCGTCTACTTGGTTTTTGAACACAGCAAATGAAATTTATTTAAATGGTATATAAACTTCATTCAACTAATTATGAATATAAGCTATTTTCGCAGCCTTTCAATTTTGGAATTGCACAAGTTACAATTTAAAATTCTGTCTCTTCATTAAACAGTAATGTTTTAGCTTTTCTAAAAATAAGTTTGGAAAAAACAGGAAATATGTTAGGCAGAATTCAAATAGATAATATGAATTCTTCATATACATTATCAAATATACATTATAAATACCTATACAAACTGACATTATTATACGTTCATACGAATATTTATATGTTAATTCCGTCGGACAAGCATAAATAGTCATGTACGTATTATCGAACTGTGATCACTTCATGTTCGATAATACGTACATGATTATTTAATATTATTGTGTTAATGAAATGAAATAAATATAAACTCAATAAAACTTGTTATTTTATTTGCATTTGCAAGTATTGTTTATCATTCTGCTAATATTATTCTCGCAGTAAAATATACCGTGATCGCAATAATGAACTAGGTCTGCGCGTCGAAACGGCCTTTGCCCGTGTCATTTATATTTGAATGTAAATAGGTTCAATGAAATGAGTAATGAAATATATCTGTATTGGTAGGAGCAGCAGACGACACCACTATGACCACTCGGTTTTATATTCTTGCAGTGCCAAGTTTACATAACTGCACGGATTGTGCAGATAAGTAAATTGCGGCCGATTTTCCCAGCGCAATCTGCATGCGATATTTACATGCGAATGCGACGCGCCCCGTCCAACGTTCGCCCCGAATGGAACATCGAAATGTATAAGCGAATTCTGAATAAGGCGAAATGAATGCAATAAACTGAAGCTTATTACTATTATTCTTATTATTATTATCCCCCATCATCACATACAACGTTCTATACACCCGATGTTTTTTTTTAATTTTCATTCGACACTGAATCTATACCTAGGTGTGGCATATCTACACGTAGCCAAAGATATTTTATTTGGCGATTACATTCCGAACGAGTAGAACATACAAAAAAACGAACAAACAAGCTCACTTTCAAACGCTATCGAGATTAGCTTTTCACCTACCGCAGGTGGAATTTCTAGGGATCATTGAATCGAAGGTGCGGTTTTCTATAAGCTTTTTCATTATCGACAGATTTATTCAGTATTATTTTACAGATCGAATTTGATAGCGCCATAATTCTATCACATATTTACCAATAAAGTATCGTAAACATTCTTTTTTTCTACATTACATAATATAAATTACTTATATGCTCTGATATATGTTTTTATTTCATACTATTGGTGTAGAGCGACTTAACCATTCGGCTATTAGTCGCAATATTATTGAATACATGCATGAGATTAAAATTTCTGCTCAATATAAATCAATTAGTATTTTGTTTAACATCTAGAGATAACGATCATAATTATTGTTTTAATTAATTCACTATCTAACTCTATATTTTTCTTGAGATATAAATTCACATTAAATTATTTCAAGGATCTCAATTTTACATCATACGTAACTCTGAATCACGCATGTGAGAGAGAACGTATCAAATCTACCGAAAGATACTGACATCATGTTACCGGTGGAAAACTCATTCGCCGTGTTCCGTGACCTCCGACCGTGGAGCCGTTTTATTCGTTGACTTTGTCATGGCCATCTTATTAAGACAAGGTGAGTACACGTTTTTAGAACAATGGCATTACTTTTTTTTAATGGCACGTTTAATATAACGTTTTCAACGCTTCTTTTCACAAGTTGACCCTATTGACCCAACACAGCCTTGGTTTTTTTTTCATATGTTATTATATTTTACAACGTGAATATTTATATACCCAATGCAATTTTCGGTATGTACCAAAATTTAATTAGATACATTATGTTAGATTACATAATATAAAATATATCAGCATTTAATTTTGTATATAACTAATATTTAATGAATTGTATAACATACATTGAAAAAGTAAACAAAAAACTTTTTTGGCTTCAATACAAAATATAAAGTCAATTTTAAAATAAATTAATATTTGCACCATTTGTCATTCAAATAACAACTATTACCCAAGTTACTTAACTCAGTGGTCTTCGTGCGGCAACCGGCCCTGATGCTAATTTACACGTCCCGCGAATTTTAATTACAATGTTTATAGTATTAGAAAAATATAGCTTATGTGTAAGAATGCTATTGAAGGTAAAAGTGAATAGGTTGGAGCTAGGTCGGGCTAATAACAGGGGAGGCGCCAAATTTTTTTAATAAATTAATTTTTATACCATAATAAAATGTATCTATATTATTTAATATATTAAAACAACAAAAGGTAAGGGATGCGCGGAAACAAAATCGGGGAGGCGTATTAGCATAAAGGTTGGAAACCGCTGATCTAGTTAAAAAAATCGGCTTTCAGATCTTGCATGCAATTTGAGTTTGACTTAATTATTATAGTTGTTAAACATCACTTGCTGATGAAGAATAGATTTTTTAATTAGAAAATATATTATTACTATATAAATATGCACTAAAGATTATTTACAAAAAAAAAAGAACTACTTATGATTTGATTGAAGTTTTGTAATTAGTATAATTATTAGTTATAAGTATGTCGGGTCTCTTTGGATCTTCGTCAAAGCGGTGAAAGCAAATTCGAAATATTGATGTGAAATTGCAGTTCTGTTGGCAAATTTCAATCGACGAACAATTTTGGAATCAGGTTAATTGGGCAAAATCATAATGAAGCCTCGTTAAAATAAACTACTAAACTTTACGAATACATCCATTTGCATTTCGGCCACACGGACGAACGTTGATTTTAATTCGCAGCCCATTCACGGAGTTATGTCGTGTTTTAAGAGCCGAAAGTGTTTCGTTCATTGTTGCGAAACGCCTGTAAATCCTGGTGGCAAATTATAAGTTATGCAAACTGCTTTAAATTCCCGCTCTGTCACAGATCGAGGAATACATTAAGTGTGTATTAACCTTTCACAAAATAGAAAGAAAAAATAACAACAGCAACAACTCAAAAATGCTACCGTGTTATTTACACATTCCGAAATAGTTTTGTTGATTTGAAAGTGAACTCCAGTCTACTCTAATCCATTTAGCCCAAATCTGGTGGTGACCTTGCTATGAAGTAAACTAATTTTTTACTGCTTCTTATTTCTGTAATTATTATAATTATGTGTTCCATTTCCTGTTGACCTTAAACTTGGGAAATACTTTATTTATATGAATCGAATTTTTAGTAGGCGAAATCCGTGGGCAAAGTAGGTCAACTTGGAAGAAGTGTCTGCGGTCAATGAGACAATTTCCGAGATAAAGTGATTTATCTGCGATGATATTTATTCCTCCCACGATACTATTGACGCCTTCGACGCATTAAAACAAAGCGTGAAATTGTATTGATTTTGTTTCCTGTTTCTTTCCCTTCCTTATTGTATTACAATGAAATGTTACGATAAATGGCAGCTGTTGACCTACAAGTTTCGGGGAGAAAAATTGGGGGAGCCGAAAGGAAAACAAGAATATGCAGTCGCGAAATGAAAGCCTCCTTCTTCCTCTACACTCGTGCAGCAGATGGAGAAAAAAGAGAAGAAATAACCTTTTCCAGCTCTCAAAAGGAATCCTCAGAAGAATAACATACACCGCCTCGGCAATCAAAGTCGATGATGATGTGAAATCCGATTGACTCTGTGGCATAAATGCATTCGTTTTTTTTAAAGAGATCCCTTTATCTTTAACCCTTTTGTGACGCTGAAGAGCATCCATTATTACGTTAAGCAGACGCACATAATATTTAATGGATGCCTTCGTAGAATTATTTAAATTAGCGGCAGATTGCGATTAGGGCGTCCCAGGATATTGTCCTGAAAGGTATCCGTGCGCGCATTTCGAATTTGTCAGTTTGAAAGTCGGATGCCGTGTCATAGTTTAAATTGCAATTTCATATCAATTTGGATTATCGATCGGAATTATAATAACGTGCGATAGAGGGGAAAACGATGCCACCGTGTAACTACTGCAAACTCAGTTATCATTGCATTTTCCAGTCTTGCATAAGTTTACATTATTCATACATCATTCCATTATTCATATTTCCTATTACACTATTGAATTGCCTATACATATTTTGGTTTGCAAAACGTTTATTTTTTATCCATTTTTTTTTCTTTCATACAAAATTATCGCTCAAACATTATTTTTAGAGTTATTTCTATTGAACTATGTAATTATTTTTACATGTTATGATTAGAATGATCATCACGACGATTCAATTAGAATTTTAGAAAAAAAAAAAAAGCATATCTTTAATACAAAATATATCTATCAAAATTAGCAGAGATAAAAATTGAATATTGTAATTAAAATTTTATATTAGAGAAATATCTAATATCTAATTATTTTAAATTAATTAATAAAATTTTAATTTCAATATCATCAATTTGTATGTATCTATAATTTAACCTCTTATTTAGATGTTATTAAAAGTCATAAAAATAAATAAATCTAACCAAATAATACAATTTTGTTCATATATCAACAAAACAAAAACTCATTATTCATACATTATAGTTGTTTATACATATTTTGATTATTAAATATTTTTTTAGAAAAAAAAAACATAGATTAATATGTTAGACAATTATGTAATTATTTTAAATAAATTGATAACATTTTAATTTATATAACACTTTAATAATTCCATTTTGTTCGTATTTCAATAATATATTTTGAAATAACAAAAGCTCATAGAAAATGTATATTTAAATAACAATATGAAAATTTTATGATCAAATTTTACAAAATATAGAAAGTAGAATGAGAGAAAAATAAATTGAAGAATGTAATGCAATCAACAGTTTTACTTTGTTGCAATATTTTTTTAAATAATTAAAATATAAACAAATGAACAGGTTATGTTTTTTATTATGTTTGTGATATTTTTACGTTTTTTACATGTTTTTTTTTTAATTTTTAAAGTGTTTTAATTTTTATTTTGAATATATCTATAATATTATCTAGCATGTGTCCTTCATTGTGGGGATAGTAGCTTACATTAATGGAGTACAAATGATCAATTAAATTCTAATGAACATACGTTTAATTAATTATATATTTGTTAGACAATTACGGAGACACTAATTAATGATTGTAATTAAACACACAATTTGCGATTATATTCAATTGATTTTATAATTATGTTTCCTGTTATATTAATCTTAGTATTTTAATTCAAGTAATTATTTATAATATATTATAATATTATTCATATAAAATATTAGTAATATAAAGGAATACACTAGGTTATTTTTTACAGTTATAAACTCAGTAAGTTTTATTTCAAGAAATTTACCAGAATTTTCTACACAAATAAATATATGTGAAAATGTATTGTATGAATGGACAAATAATATTATATAATTTTATTAAAGTGACTTATAAAATAGTTTGTTTTAATATTTTATTATCAATATTTTAACATAAAAATTTATTATAATATGGTATTTTATATTTAATGATTATGATTTTATAACCTGATTAAAGAAGTATTAGTTGTCAAAATATAAAACCTAACTAAAAAAATTGATTTTTTGGAGGCGAAAAACCTCAAAATATTTCAACTTATAATCTAATTTTACTTTATTAGTAAATATTATAAATAGCTAAATTATTTTTATATTTATTAAGATTTTATGAATATTTTTTATTTTTTAATAAATAATTGGAAGAAATAGTCTTATTTAGTGTTTTCTTATGATTATTTCAATAAATCTAAAATGTATTTAAAGTTAAAAATGCGAAAGAACGTTTACATGAAAGTCCAAAATTATTTATTTACCTTTCGAGCAATGTAACTACTGTGCAATAAATTCTCGAGTTTGGAATTAATTACATTCCTGGGCGTTTATAAACAAATTTAAATGCAAATTCCTCAACATCCTCACCCTCTCGCCCCCTTCTGCAAGCGAAATTTTTGTGCGTGTACCGAGAGGCTGTAGGAAGGAAGGTCAAGCGTTAATTACAAACCCGCCTATGCGTAATAACCTAGCAATTACAAGCCGAAAGCATTTAATGAGGATTACACAGAGGCGCCATCGCGAATGTCTTTAGTTAATTGAAAAACTGCCAGACTTGGAAGGCATCCAAAGATGTGTCTCCTGTATTAATCTCAATTAAATTTTATTGTCCGAACCGGATTTCCCCCATCAAACCTTGTTAAGCACAGATATCCATACTAATAATTGGATTGTTTGGAAAAATAAATCATTTGTTTTCCACCTAATCCTTACGGTGCAATTATCGCTTCGTATCGTGAATGCGTTGTGCAACTGTTTAATTAAGTTTCATACGTTGGAAATTAGTCAGAGCTCTCGTCATGCCGTTTAATTGTTTAGGGATTCTAATCTGCCTAGTGGCACGGGGGCTTAGCCAGGGGTCAATTAACCCGGGCTTAACTACTTATTCCTCACAAAACACAATTGGTACGCGCTTTAGTCTTATGTAATACTCTTTTTAATTAAGCGAAATAAAATGCTTGAGATGTGAATAATCCAAGAGGAAGATTGGAAATGCATTCACCTTTATAAGGCGCATATTGCGCTCATATACAACACTCATATCTTGGCGTAAATCATGATTAGAAAGTCGGCATTTTCAGATCCCTTTCGAAAAAGGTACTATAGAAAAGGAGTGCCCTTTTAATAAATGGGTATATTCATCAGTTTTATGCGAGGAACAATGATGCGGTATTTTATGGGATATTGCGAAAAGCCGAATTTGCATTTTTAACGAATGCATATATTACTCATACGTAAGATACACTTCTTGATGAGTAAGTTCTGTGGGCGATGTTGTGACTGCAATATATCCTCCCAGGACAGTCCAAACTTGTGCAGCTGATTTAATCCGCTAATTATTATTTAGTATTAAATGTCATGCATATTAATTATGCCTCGTTAATGTTACAAGATGCGTTGGATTGGTCTGAGTACGTAATTACAATTTATAGCGATATTTTTAATTTTATAAAGTTTCAGCAATTCTATTTCCGAATGGATAATTTGTTTTATATCTTTCGACAAAAATACCCATGGTCAATAGACAAGAATTTTGTTAATTTAAAACATTAATTATCAAATTTTATTATTATGTTAAATCTCATAGTCCATTAATTAATAATACTGTATCTCACATACAGTATTAAGTATAACTTATAAGTTCATATTTTAAATAAATTACGTAAATTGCCATATGAATTAATGCCTTTACTATATTTCAAGAAACACCTTATTGTTCATACTACTGCTTGATCATATATTTATATATATTAATTTGTACCAGCGATTCTAAACATTCTTGGTTCGCGACTCGCTTTTGCACTTAAAAAAAAATCTGCGACGCCGAAGAAAAATGGGTATGTGTAGAAAAACATCCTGGATTGATCTGTCATATCTTAAAATGTACGTTGAATGAAGATTATCTATAAAAGCATTGTATTTTGCCTATTATTTGTAGGTGGGTAATAATCAACTAAATTTACTCGGATACTACAGTATGATTTAATAAACATATTTGTTAATCAGAACAATTAATCAATATAATACGAGTATGCTTTGCAGTAGTTAACTAATATTTAACATATTAGGTAAATAGAAAATGGCATCCGCTGTTTGCCTGGTATTTGATGAACGAGTTATATGAAATATAAAAGCAAATATTTGGTGTGCGTACGTGTGTAAATGTTGAAATTCTATTCACGAACGTTGGCAAATACCATTATTTTGGTTACGCATTAAAACTTGGGAGCATCCAAAACATCATCTCTTTGAAACAGAGCTATTCATCCGAAATTACCACCGAACCACCGCCGCCGCTGCATACCATCCACCATTCCATTTCGGAAATGGAATAAAACCATAGCAGCCGCTCGCATTACGTAACACGCGTGAAACAACAACAACAGGTTGCATTAGTGTTAGTAGTAGCCTCATTTAAATGGCGGGCACCTCTACATACTTTCTAGATTACCCAGAGGAAACATAACAATTTTACTTTCCAACTTCTAATTACATCGAATATTTAATGCGGAATGAAGAAGTGCCACTGCGCCAGGACCTTTTGTGCGTGCTCGAAATTTATTCGGATGCTATCGAAGAGAACCGTTCAGTATGCATGACGGATATACCACTTTCATACGGAATTTTGCAGAGCGACGACTACTTCCTTTCTTTCTTTTTAACTTCTCGCGCTCTTCCTAGAAATTGCACCAGAAGAATAGCACTATGTTAGACCATAAGTTATTTGACGGAACGAATTGTGTTCCCTCGTGTAATGAGATTGGTTTCGAGCAATTTCCAGTCACGGCCAGTTGGTCGAAGCTCTCTCAATGGCGCGATAATTCTGCATTAAGCATCACAATATTGGTCTGATTACCAAATTTCCAACATCTGCATAAAATTCCTTGCATTGCTTACTTTACATAGAATTTGTCTGCACCATAAATATAAATTATATCTATTATTTAGTATGAAACATAGTTGACATTTTGTCATATATAATTAGATCAGTGATTGATACCTTTTTGTAATTAGAAACAAACTTATTTACAATACAACTAGGATACGTTTCTAGACGACAAATGCTAAACGAGGTCTTACTGTATAATAAACATTATTTATGATTCTTACGTTGTTAATTATAATAGAAATAATAGACAAGACAAGCTAGGTTTCATACACAATAAAAAAAACAAATTAATTGTGGCTCGTACTCTATTCAACTTTCAGCGTGATGTGGGCAAGGTCTAAAAAACGGATGATTTATGCACTCTATATGTACATTGTATACGAGTGAATTATAATTTTAATATGAAACCGAAGGTAATTAAATTTTGAATTTTATTAGTTCCTCATTCTTATGTAAATGCATATGATTCACATATGAATCAGTGCAGTTTTTAGATTAAGATTTATACCGGAGATAAATGCAAAGCAGGAATGTACATATTATTTCGGTTATAACATTCTTAGGTAATTGGGTATCATACGTTTTAAAATATAATACGATTAATATTAATTACACGTAATTACATGGTGTAATTGATTACGTGTAATGTCAAGGTCAATTCGAGGTATAACTTTCATCACAGAAGTACAAATTAACGGATATGTTATGAGTACCAGTTCGGTTTGACACAATTTTCATAAAAAAAGATTGATTATTAAATCGGATTGAATTAAGATTAATTTATTTAAAATTATTAATGTTGAAATACATAACATAATTCATATGTACGCACCTTAATTTGTTGCCAAAACATATATTTAGTGTTCTAAAATTGTATTGACAGTTTATTAATTTTACTGTCTCCTTTGTATGGATACCATATGCATTTTAATAAATTTTACATCAGTGATTCCCAAAGTGGTTTATGACAACCTGCAAGGGGTCTACGTCAGCGAAAAAAAATTGGGGGTCCACGAAATGAAAATGGGGGTCCATGATAGTGGATCTCAACATACACTGATAGTACCTATTTACTTACATTATACTATCTGATAATATAAAGACATATACATTATTTATAAAAATAGCTATGAAGTAAAAAAAAAATATATATGTTTATAAAATTGTGTAAGTTGTGGGATGTAGGTATTCGCTTTGTGGTCGCAATACATTTTGAACTTGTAAAAACCTGCACATAATGATATACCAGTATCATCTTGTTACAAGCATACGCGCAGTCTCAGAGCAAAGATCTTAATAATTATAAAGATGTCCCAATATAAATAATAAATTTACAAAAAATCAATATCAGGTAAGTAGGAGGTTTACCCAAAACCGAAAAACATGGCAAGGGTCTACCACACAAAAAAGTTTGGGAACCTCTGATTTACATTAACCACCTGTTGCATATTTTTAAATTTATAATTACTTTTCGACATGATTTATCCTCTTTAAAAGTAATATCAATTAATTTAAGAATGAGAATGATGAAATTTCATCTGTGCTTACGCAAATGTAGAAACAATTGTTTGGTGTAATGTTAGTATATCAGAATTATTACGTAAATTATATTTCTCTGTTCAGTACTTTCTTATCGTGTAATTATTTTACTTGAGAAAAGGACAATGTTTTCCAAGGAGGGCAGCATTAAAGTTCTCATGGTCACTAGGCACCAGTTAAGGGTGGGGGGTTATTCAGGTGTCGGTATCTTAGCAGCTGGGCTCCAAAAAAACCTCGTGGGCCCTATATATAGTTTTATATAATAATATTATGGATTAATATTACCTAAGTTTATTAAATTTTATTATTATTTAACAAAAATAAATCAAATTATACCTAACTAAATACTGGTAGACAACCCTTGTCATTTGAGTTGTCAGATTATATAAATTACTTTATGGAAATTTGTAAATATTGGTGTACAAATTACATAGTTTCGAAACTAATCATTTTAAAGCTGTAAAAATTTAAACTATAGGAAATGTCTATGCAATAGTTATTTTTAGTGCGTTGTTGTCAGTGTGCATGTAACACTTGAATTTATTAGCAGATGAAATAAAAAAAGAACATGCTTTGAAGTATTGTGAACGCTCGAACATACCCAATAGACACAAATTAGCACTTTGCATGCTAACACACACACACAGAAACTGCATAGTCGTAATTTACAACAATCCCAAGTATCTTTCGCATGCGATTAGTTACACCACTGACATTCAGCAAGAACAAATAGAAGGACTGAGATTGTTCCTACATATGGCGACAAGAAGAAATGATATTCCTGAAATCCGAGCTACGTTTACATCTCTGAATGGGCTCAGAGCGAAACCGTAAGAGTAGGATCCAATTAAAGCGTCGACTTTAATTGTCCGATCGGCACTTAGGCGCTAAAAATCGTTACGTAACGCACGCCGGTGCGGATTGCAAAATATGTAAATTATTTCACGCTTCCCTCTCGCTGGAATGGCGCTATTGTAACAATTTCATCAGAAAATTGTACAGCCGATCTCCGTGTGTGAGAGCCGAACGTGCTCAAAGTTTATATAGAAATTATATTGCAGACAATCGCGATGTGTTTTTACATTCAATTCCATTACGCAATAAAATGTTGGTTTTATTTTGCATCGAATGAGAATTTTCCACAGTTCGCCGCGCAAATTGTTTAAAATAACTGAATCCGTAAGTGTGGGCATTGCATTGCTAATGTTACTTAGGCAATGCAATTCATTGCAGACATAAAATACGAGATATAAAAAAAGACTGTAATAAAATAAGGTAATTCCTTTCTATTCACTATATTTTAATGTAAAATAGTAATTAATAGACTTCTCAGCATCTCATTTTATTTACATTATGTTTGAACAGATTAGATCACTTCTGAGTTATAGCATTTCCTTTGATCTAAGACATAAATGATAATTTCATTAATGACATTTAATTAATTGAAAAGTACTTAATGTGAACGTACCTTAATAAAATGACTTTCAATTATTAAATAAATATATAAAGAAGACTTATAAACCTTAATTGAATATCTACCTAAGATACTAAGCCTATACCTAAAATATTAATTCAAAGAAAGGTTTAAGTCTTTGGGCTCAAGTACTATTATCAACATGTATAGTAAGACTCGCTCCAATAAGTTCCAGCGCTAAATGAGTAAAATAGCAAACATTAGTTCGTACTCAAAAGCGCTATCAAACTGCATGGGAGTATCAAAGCAACAAAATCGTATGCGTAATACTAACCGGAGCAGGGGTTAAGCGGGATTTTACTGTATTCACAACATATACATTGTGTATCCTCATGATATATCATATTTATAATGAACTTTGATTGAAGTCCTTACATTATTTGTAAAATTTTACTTTTCTGACATATTACGAACGCACCTTAATTTTTATTTTCTAACAGACTTTTCCATATTAATCTACTATGATTTTAGATAGGCACAAACATTATTTTTGTAAAATAAATGGATATGATCTACATCTTTATATGATATTGTCTTGTCTTAAAAAAAATTGTTAAATATATTGCTTGTACTAGTTTGTTTTTCAACTTTAAAATATTATATTATTATATGAACTAAATACAATGAAACAAATTGATATGAATAATAAAATATAAACTGAAATTTATAAAAAGTAGTAATCCATCATAAAGTTTCATTCATCATAGTTGAAATATCGAAATGTATTTGTCACCTGTTGTCACTGAAAAATAAAAGTACTTGACTGTCGTGAGATTCCCATTAACGTTGAAATTACTTGAACAAGACTAAATTGAAATTGAAGAGGAACTGGTGCAGAGTGAAAGCGGGGATCAATTTCTTCATCTTTGTTCCGGACGAACTGGAATTTAGTGAATCAGAAAACTCGTTAGAGCACTTATAATCAATTACAATCGAATCGTTAATTCGATACATTTTATATTTCTCAGATTTTACTCCATGATCAATCAAACTGAATTATATACTCGTCGTTGTTTTATTTTGCTTGCCTCGTCTTCTTCGCCGTCGTAATGTATGGTGTTTGGCGAAAACTTCCGTAATTCATTATGAGAAAATGCGACAGGTATAAAAGTATGAAACAGTGATCAATCTCCTGAAAATGTAGTACATTAATCGCTGGAATGTCAGCGAGTGGAAACGTGTGCACGTTAAATTTCATACATGCAAATATTCTGGAGTTTACGAAAGTTCTGAAAAACCTAGCGATCTATCAAAGACCAGCAGCAGCAACACCCTTCGATCAGACTTATGCGAAAAAGGCTTTCCGGCCGATAACACACTTCCGTGAAGATTAAAATTGGTAGATGGACGAATAGGAAAGTTTCGGTTCCGTTGACCGAACTTATATGGGATATGTGTGTATTGGGAGAGAAAACTTTTCAACTGGAATCAATTTGTTGTCAACATTGCAACAGTGCTTTTAGGTCAAGTAAATATCAAACACTTGCTAAGTATTACACAAAATTGCCTCAACAGTTTGGTAGATAAAACCTATCCATCATGGAATTTTGCAACTTTATTGAAACAGGACAAGACTTTTATAACAAGTTAATTACATTCCCAGAATATCCATGTAATGGTAAAATAGTTTTACAAAAGACACAATTTGAAAGATTAAAAGCTTCTAACGGACACAATCCTAATAATAACTTACAAAGTAAACTATCAAGGTTATTCAATTTTAATTGTTGACTTTCCTTACAGTTATCACCATTCGTGTTATGTGAATTTTTTAATCGCGTTAGATTGAAACCGTGATGTAAATGTAATGTATAGTACTTACAGGTATGCCTGTAAATTTATAAACTCTGACAATAAAATTGCAGTGGATTGCCTCAACTGTTTGGAAAATAAAAGTTATAGGATTTTACAATTCTATCGAAATTGCTTCACTTATTATATGCACATAATTGCAAATTCAAGTAATTTAATGACATGGAATTTGCAAATGTCTTCATAATAACTTAAATCTAAAACGAAACGTTGATTACATAAACATCTTCTAATTGAAAAGCAATGAAAGTAATGTGACTAAAATGCCAGATCGAATAAGGCTTTGATGAGAAGAAAATGATATTTTATCGTATTGATGAAAACCTATGCAGGACTGAGACGTTTAGCAAACGGTAATTTGCAATACGTTATGGTTAGATGATGGCGATCGATCATTCCAAACGTTATGAAGTAAAGGTTATAAGGCACCATGCAAATGGCCTTGTCCAATTTCGCAAAGAACAGCAGTATCCACTTCATAAATGAAAGTGTGTACTCGTGTATTTATAAATATTGAAAAGTAATTAGTTTCATTTACGAGTCACCGACCTTTATCCTACACACACATTCATATACAGCCGTTTCCACTTTCTTGCTCCACTTTGAGAGCCAACCACGACTACATCAAACGCGCTGTGTTCTTTCTCGCGCGAAACAACTTTTCGAAAAGAACGCACGCAGGAACAAAATAAACGTCTGCAGACTCACATACAATCATGAAATGTATATTCTCGGTAATTCAGTACGTACAATTAAACTGGTTTGAAATTTGATCTGAAAGGTTAAATTGAATAACGAAGCTCGATAAATCTATTAAATAATTCAAATATATAAATACAACAATATTGCGGCTTCGATCGAACGATTTTTTTTATAAATTAGAAAATTTGAAAACAAATTAAATTTAAATTGATAAAAAAATCTAACAAATTACTTATTTTTATTATACATAATTGATCTTAATGTGAAGTTTATTTATATGTGGTTTTAAGGTCCTAAAATGTAATATTTGTCCAGTTTCAAACAATCCGGGATATGGGCGGTACCCGCACAATGCGAGTTATAGTTTTATTGATAATTTATATTTAAAATATGTAATAGTCTAAATATTATAAAAAAAAAGGTAAAGAGACTGCTGTCAATAACTATTTATATTGCCTTAAGGCGCCGTAACAAAAGCGCACAGTAAAATAATCACGTCAAATGCACGAGTATTTGTATGTATTTTTAAAATACAAACCTTAACCAGCTGAGTAGCGGAGAAGGTACTAAAGTGAATATGGAAATACTCATATCAAATTATTTGAATGTACAACAAAAATACATCCTGGGTGCGTTGTGTAAATATTTATATTAATTGAAAATAAGTTAACAATTTTTTGGTAAAATAAAAATGCAAATGAATACATTTGAAATTCTATAATACACTGTTGAAAATTATACATTCAAAAAAGGATGAAATCGTACGTAAAATATACTACTCATACATTATTCAGATGAATGATATTCCATATATGTTCCATTTTTTCATTATTTTAAAATTTATTGAAAAATCTTTATCATTATTAAAATATTCGTAATTTATTTAGATGATCATTAAAAAAAGATATTTAATTTATTATTGACCACAGTCTTTCCATCTGTTAGTCACCAGTTAGTATATCAATAAGATAATATGATTGAATTGTCTATTAGTTATTTCAATAATTTCCGTCTTTGGAACTAGTAATTGATGTGAACCTTTAAAGTTTGAACTAGTTCTTTTCTTATTATTTTATTGGTACTTCTTTCTATAATTACTTTTGTTCTATACTTACATTTATAGTTTACTTAATTGAATTTCCCTTGTTTATATTTAGTTGGTATATCCAAGAAAACTTTGCAATCTTCAATTATATAACTGTCATACAAATATGTTGTTTACCTCTTTCTCATCATCAAGAATAAAAAAAAGTTTTAAAGAAATATATTATAAACATCAACAAATTCACTTACAGTATATATATAAAATCTAATAGATATATCTAAAACTTATGTAAAGAAATTGTTGTTGGTTTTATTAAATCATTTGATTAGTATTAATATAACTTCAAGAATATCGAATAGTTGAGACGCATTTCTCAACTTAGTATTTAATCAATACTCGGATAGCTCCGAATATGCAGGTAGGTAAATACCTATGACGAATAAACTTCCTAAAGTCGAAGGGTTTGAGCAAGACCGCAACTGACAGATGTATAATGCGTGCAGGGACCGCAGGAGACATGGTTTAGGGATCTATCTTCGTACCTTCATTAGCTTTCACAAAAGATAATTTCCTTTGTGAAGATATATTATATATTTTTAATTATGTATTATAATATATTATAATTATTATAATATATTGTGAAAATGAGAATTATAAATATAATAAAATGCATGTTTTTGTGGATATTATTATAATTATTTTAACATTTCGTTACAATGTACCATCTAAAAAAATAAATTATATTATTACTTTCTGTTTAAAACAAAAACTGGTAGTGAAGAAAATCTTGTATGTAGTAAATAGTTGTTTATGGTCATTGCAAATTTAAACAGAAAGTATCAAACAAATTTGAGTTTACGCAATCGTATCAAAACTAACGAACAAGAAATCGCATAGCGAGGTAGAAATGCATTAGTTAAAGTAAGTAAAAGGAATGTAATTACAATATAAAAGTATTTCGAAAATATTACGTCCAAGCGAAATAATTAACGTAGTTTCACCAGGAAACCATTTTATTCGGTAATCGATTAGTCTGATCTGATTAAAATTGCAATTTTATATATATAAATCGAGAGCGAGTAAAAAAAAATAAATAAAAGCGGTATGTTTCGGTATGTTTATGTAGTTTCGTATTTGGAAAGCCGTTTTATGGTTTTAATGGAATTCCGAGTGAGGGGAGACAAGAGGAGAGGATAAAGTGGGAGATACGAATCAATTTGGATCAGGCTAATTCGAGTCCAGCATTGGGCAATGCGTCACAGCAGACGATTGTTCGATTGAAGCTGTGCATTAATTTTATAATTATTCCGTGAAGGCAATTCAGGGATTTGTCAATGGATTGTCATGGAGAAGTGTGTCAGCTCGGAATTCTTCACGCCTGCATTGTGTGTCCCACATCGAGGCTGCACCTTCTTTCAACAAACAACCGAAGAGATCAGCCTCCTCCTCTTTTTGCTTGGCTTCACTGGGTTCAGCTCACCACAAAATTATTACTTAAAACGATTTTCACAATCGTAAATAAATATTAATAACGTTTACGTTAACACTCGTACCAACTGTTCGAACGGCCTTGTCAGATTTTTTTTTATTAAATCATTCAACCTATTACACAATCGATCGATCAATAAATGCAATTGCTAAGATGGCCGAATAGCGGAATGCCTTTGTCGCGGATATTTCAGGAATCTTTATGGGCCATTGTAATTCATGACATACACATGCTGAGAGAAATTGGAAGGAAGGGCACAGAAAAAAAGGAATGGCTACGCTGTATCCAATTGCTGAGATTCGTGCGAAAGACGAAATTCTGTTATCCGGATTTGATCTCTGCCAACAGCAGTCATTCTTCTACTTGTGTTTTTGTCTGTTTGATTTTGTTTTTTCTTCTTCTGTTGGATGCGGTATTTGTTCAAAAAGTAGATATAATTCCGTTGTTGGTTGCGATACTCTGGCAGACACACCACGCACAATGAGAAGAAACTTTGGTCCATATTTATGTCTCGCTCTATTTAATTAAACTAGCTCGAATTCCCCTCGGAATCTTCTTACCAGTCTCCCCAATCCCAGACTCGGAAGTTCGCCACTCGGCGCATAAAGGAGAAGATATCTCCGTCTTGGCATTATCTCCGGCAAACATAAATATCACATCCGACGTTAGGTGAAATCGGAAACTTTTTGGGTAATTTGCGGATAGATGATGACAATAAATTTAATTATATTTCATAATTAGTTTCGAATAACGTAATTACAGACAATGTAATAATAAATCATTTGTTTTCAAATTTAGTTGCATCATTAATAACATGATACAGCAATACTCGCATAGTGCGTATAATTAGTTCCACTAATATCCTGGACTGTTTGAAACCAAACTAAAAAAAAAATAAAAAATAAACTGTAACATATTTTTCTGATAAAATATAATTATTTAATAAAACTTTAACGCATTTTCAATTTAATTCAGAAGATATATAAAATTTTTAACAAAATATAAGTAATTAATAAAGTTTGTTAAGAAATAATATAAAATAAACATGAATATTCATTAAAATAATAATTATTTTCTAACTGCATTTAAATTTACCAAGAAACTTAATTAAGTAATTTCTCAATCAATTTTGAGGAAGGTATTCAAATCCGTTAATTAATTTTGTTAAATCTGCTTCGCTCCGGATATCGGTCCACATTTATACCATTATTTCCTCAATAGATTAAATATCTGTCATCAGCATACATTCATAAATATTCTGCCTGCTCATCTTAATCGATTGCGATGGAAACTACATTATATTAATGATTTATATAATGTGTCCCATTAGAGAATTCAAATTAGTTATGAATTCAATGTAAATTATAAATAATATGTTAAATAACTCATTTAAAATTAATTTAACTTGATAAATAAATTATAATAATTAACGTAAATAAATGAGATGCAGTAAAAATGCAAAAATGCAAAATAAATATAAGTGGACGACCAGTCAGTTTTAGAATGGACAATGCAATATTACATTAAACAATTCAGTTTTCGAACAGCCTATAAGAATATAATTATAATCGAAAACCGAAATTCTACTGAATTAATAGAATTATTTTGTTTACTAAACTCAATTCAAACAACAATGATTGTAAAAGGATCTGTTCGATATGGAACTGAAAGGAATATGTATTTTTACAGTCCCAATGGAATCTCCTCTCCTGGGTCTTATTGGTTGTTATTTCCATTTCCAGTAATAAACTAGGACAACTTTTTCTCTCATAACGGCAACGGGACTGCGCAACTTATTAACCATTAATGCAAAGTAGATCAGCACAAGTGTTAAGCATATTCACAAGAATGTTAAACTTGCATTATCTATCCAGCAGATGTCATGTTCCTTGCTAATTGGACTATGCTAGATGATAATAACAAACATGTCTCTCACAATACCTTTATTATAAATTACAATATTCTATCTTAAAATTATTTAAATAATTACACTTTATGTTTTATCTTTCTAAATTTATTTTTACTAAACAAGAGTAAGTTGCTTTGGCCAACCATTATTATCCAATATTATTTATATTGGTACTTATTATGTACTTCCATAACTACTCAGTAGTTTTACACTTTTGAAAAATTCCAAAACTAATCAATCTGTAATAATTGTTCTTAATTTTAAGTAATGACTATTGTCTCATACCAGTCAATTCGTTTATGACTACAAATATGTACATTCATCTAAACACATAATTAGGGAAATATAAGTACAATAGCCCAAATATTGTACTCTCACTATGATAATTCCCTACTATAAAATAAGATGATTATTTAATACAAAGTTAGTCCTCCTAAATCTTTCTAGTCCTACCGAGTCCTCGAAAGGGATTCTTGTCGAGTCCCTAGTACTAGTCCTAGATAGTCGCTAGTCCTAGTTAGACTCATAAAAACCCTAGTAACAAACATCGAACATATGCTTCTTAGCAACTGGAATCTAGACTAAAAAATAATATTATAGTGAATAATAAATGTTTTTATCGTAAAAACTCCAACTTTACCTGTAGCATTCCTAAAAACTCTTTATTTAATCAAGGTCTTCTTGTCCATTTTCAGTGAATTATTCATTTAAAAAAAGTTGTAATGTAAAATTAGCTAATTCTAATCATATGTTTTATAATTTGATGGAAAGTGAAATCAATAGCAAATAAAGCATATTGTTAATATAACATAACAGCAATCCTTCTAATGCGTCGATAATCTTTACAAACAAAATACTGATGGCCTAAATCGATCTCTGGGTTCAAATACAAAATGCCAATGTGTCAGATGGGAGGGAGGGAGGAAAAAGAACCGAAGGCATTCTCGAAGATATGTGTCTAAAATAAAAGAAAGAGAAAGAAAAAGCACAGACAATTCTCGTTGGGCAACGATCGCAGCGTGCGCAAAGTATTTGCAAAAATCATTTGCACTTTCCTTTCGAGCGCTGTTACGTAAGACCGTCGAGGCTGGTTGGAATGGAATGGAAGACTCTCAATGTGGAAGCAGCTCGAAAGATATTTTAATTTAATTAAGGTGAAATGAAAACTGCTCACAGGTAATGGGCAATAAAAAGAAATGTAAAATGGTTGGCAGTAAAATTGGAGAATCTACCCGCATCTCAGGAAACTCCTCTGTTGTTACCATCAGTGTTGCAGGGTGTTGCAATAGCAATAAATAGACTTCTGACATAATAAGCGTTTTACTGCAGGTTTCCAATAATGGTTCTCTCCACGATATTAATGCAATCACCTTCGCGAAAAATTCCAATACTCCATAAATAATTCAATCGTATAATAATCATCGAAATCGCCTTCTTGCCGAGATCACGTCCTCTCCATTCCCACGTCTCTATTCGAGAAGATGAACCTCCCAAATATATTCAGCCGCAATTTGTAAATCGTTCTCGGAATTTACTCGTGCGCGAATCATTTTTGGCCAACATGTTCGCCCCTCTGCGCTCTATGATCCAAATAAGCAATGCCAATCGAGACCGCAAATGCTATTCCACGTTCTACGTAACAAATGTGCATACAAAAAAACATGAATGCAGCAAATAAAAAATAATTGCAATGCAGTAAAATATTGGTATAGCCAGAAAGTACATTAAAAGCTCGTCTAGACTGCGGATTATGAATTCTAGAATATTTGATTATGGAACTTGCAGTATGGATCTTTATTCTAAAAGTTCCATTTGCAAAAACGCCACCTCCAATAAATACATTAAATATGCAGCGGTCCAATGAAAAGCTTTATGCGCAAAATCGTATTAAGTACTTATGAAGTGGAGGCTTTGTTTTAATGCACCTGAGGAAAACCCTTTTCACTTAAGAAACAATGTAACGCAGTATTATTTGATGCTATAATTGTGAAACATGTACAAATTTCTTATAAATAAACCATACATTTGTTAGTTTATAAGATGTTGCTTTTTTATAGCAATCTTACTTATAAGATTGCTATACTTATAGTGCAACAAAATTTTAATTACTAATTATCGATTTATACAACCAATGTCAACATATAAAAAAGAAGCATTATTCTATATGTAGTAAAAAAAATGAGTTGACCACGAGAATAATACAGAATACTAAATATTTAGAAATAGTAATAAAATTGATATGAACACTAACAATTAATTGGTAGTTGAAAGTACGTAATGGAATATCATACTTTCGTTAATATTGAATTATTTCAAAATTTATCTTTATCATTTGTTATTATGTAGTTTGTAAATAAAGTTACAATAAAACCTAAAAGATTTCTTAGAAGCAATTAAAATTCTACATTTTAAATTCATTGCGGTAAATGTAATTGTACTAACGTTCGCACAATTCATGATAATTTCAGCGATAGTGACTTGACTTTTGGTACGGAGAACGTTTGGTTCGTTTTGTTGTTATTTTCCTTGTGTTTTCCCCAGACGTGGGAGAGAAATGAAAATTAATAATCATAAATTGGAACTTTTAATATGGTAATTGAAGCGCTGTTTATGCAAATCGCTCGCGCGCGCTTTTCCCAATTTCCATCCCTTATACAGCCCCAAATGATTATGCAACGACAAATATTTAACATGCTAATATTAGAGAAGTAATGAAAACTTCCGCCGTGCAAGAGAAAAATCTCGCAGATATATTGAGAAATTATTCCATATTTAGACGTGAGTTCTATCCTTATCTTATGTATGCAGACATATTTTGATGAGATGAATAACAATTTTTCTTCAACTATAAATTTAATTTTCGTATAATATAATTTATAGTTTTTTTTTTATTATCGTGGTATAAATATACAAGGTGTGACACTAAGATATTTCATTTTGGGTTTCTGAGATGCTGAAATTTTGAAAATATCTATTTGATACATTTCTACCAGTTGCATTAATTTTTCTTGAATTTAACAAGTCCAATTTAGGCAACTGTTCAATGACGATACTTTTATTATGCCTAATGAACCTACATTTGTTTTCTGTCGCTGCAGATTCTCTATATAGCTCAAGTCATGTAAGTAATCTAAACTGCGGTCCAAATTCGGCAACTCTCCCTTATGTTATGACACTAGACATAATCAAGATGCTGAAATTTTGAAAATATCTATTTTATTAATTTCTAAATGTATGGCAAATTGCACTACAAATTTACATTTGAATATTTCCCACCAATCAAGTCTAAAGGTTGACTTGACAATTAATCAATACCAAATAGAGTAATATATCTTATAGTTCTGTTAATCAGTTCCGACAATAACTGGGACTGTTTGAAATCGGATTAATCTAGGAACTAAATATATATTAACATAAACTGCACAAAAAGAGACTAAACTGAATAAAGGGAAAAAGTCAATAATGCGTGTATCAAAAATTCGAATTTAGATTGTTTTTAAATTTACAAACCGGACTATAATGAATCAGGACTAATCAAAGCCGCACTATCCGAATTAAAATATTGAAATATTATGGATATGTACTACATAAGAATTTGAATTGTAACAATGCTAGTTAAAATTTTAAAAAAAATACTGAAAAATATTTCCTCAATCTTTTTCTTTATAAAATATTTACCATTCTGCATTAAATCTTGACTTATAAAATAAGAGAGAGTCTGGAAAGTTGTGCGGGAGCGACGTTCTTGCGGAGAAGAGCAGCTCACCTTCCTCTTTCCAGTCCACGTTTTGTATCTGATGCATTTTATTACTATAAATTTTTCTTCTGAATTGTCATAACCGTAATTGAATTTCCATTTTATTAAAGCGACTTTCTATCTGAGTTATGGCTTTATTTTCTATTTCGTATTCGTTCTTCCCTTCAGTCCCTTCGCGCGAAACCAATACATCTGAAATAATGGTGCCGACCCTATAGTTGATATAAATTATAATTTCTGTATTCGCATGAATGAAAGAATTTCCCGTACGAGACAAAACCAAAAAAAAATTGTAAACTTTTTGTTTGTTATGTTATAATTTCTACACTGGCATAAATAATGAATACAATATAAAATACAATTATAATTTTTCCTTACGGCAAACCAAAAAAATTGTAAACTTTTTTTTTTGTTACATTTATAATTTCTGGCGAGACTTTCTTAATTTAGATATCATTAAAACTTTTTCGCTTAAAGTTACAGCTTAGGCTCGTTTCGCTTAATATTAATTACACCTGAAGAGCAAAATTTTGGTTCTGCAAAATAAAGGAGGCCACGGATGTGCGGATGCCCTACACATAAATCCACCGCATGAAACCCATACATTTATTTCCACTCTCATAATAACCGTCAACTCTTTCTCTTCACGTGAATTATATTATTTAATAAATCAACGAACGCATAAAGAACGAAACTGTAAAGATAATCCGCCCAGTACTGGATTTATTCTACATTTATTACGTACACGAAAAATTGTCACCGGAGAGACTTACAACGCAAGGAATGGCCGTAAAACGACAATGTAAAAAATTCAAAGGATGGACTGGAATCGCCGTGGCATCATGCTCGAATTCCTTCCTGGAATTGGTTTCCTAAGGGTTTCGTAATAAATACACCCTTTTCTTGAAATAAACTCTAATATTTTATAATACAATATACAAATCACGAAAGTAAAAGTGGGGAAAATAAAAAAAATATGTAGTAAAGAGTTGCATAATTTTGGATCACCTAAAATTTTTATTTTAAAAAATATTTGGAGATAAATTTTGTGATGAAATAGATGATATAATTGATACATTTAAAATAATTTTGATTATAAAATATATGTAAATGCTTAATATTAGTATTCTTAAATATAACTGACTACTCCTTTGTTATCTCCATTTTCCTTTGTAATGAGATATATGAATATTTCATCATAGTTTAAAATGAAGTATACTATTACCGAGTTTTTATTATAATACTATTAAATATAAATAGTATATTTTTAGATAATTATTATTTGTTTAATTTCATTATAACTGACATGTTCTGTTATTTCAATTTACAATTAATTAAACTAATTTAGAGCAAATTAATGTGTTTGAAACAAATATAAACATGATTATAAAATAAAACAAAGCACGTTTTCGTTTCCTAAGAAAAAAATAATTAAAATTGAGGATATAACAGTTTCTTAATAAAAAAATGAATTAAATTTGAAGAATAATATTGTTTTAATTCATACTTGTTAAGTCTTTATGCATTATTAACATATAGTAAATATATAAATGTATACCTTTTATAGGCGCAATACCGAATTGGCGTTAATCGAGGTAAAAATTCCTCGATTAACGTAAAACGAGGTTTTACTGTATAGTCATAGTCAAAGGGGTTTATATCGAAATCCCGACAATATCAAAATCCCGGCAGTATATTTTATTGGTTGATAAAAACTTATACATAATAGACCCTAACAATAAGAAATAATCTAAAATGCAACTAGATTATTAATTGTTATTTATTGTTAATAATAATATATTATTATTGAATTTGTTTGCATTGACTTAATTGTAATAAACTTTAACAACATTTATACTTTCGTCATAATGGTTGTCGGGATTTTGAAACTGTCGGGATTTTGATTGTCGGGTTTACGATTGCCAGTGAGTTCAAAGACGTCGTATTCCCCTTCACAAAAACATCATCAGATACGTTTTACTGCTGATTTCGATGTAATTCCAATTGAGTGATTAATGATTTGACTTACGCAATTAGTTCGTAACATAAAAGAATGAGTAAACTTACTTTGTAGATGCCATCGACGAGCTTAATAAGTTCCTCGGTCTCCATGTCGTCGTCGTCGTCTGTCTGTGTGCCCTCCAACGAAGCGAAAGCCAACGCGAAAGATATATTTAGATGTACAAACAGAGATATATATCTTCAGAGTAATTAATTTATCTTTTCACAACCAGCGTCCATATTAAATTTGAAACACGATGAAAGGGGAGGTGGATTGGTTTTACGAATGTTTGTTTTTGGAGGAACGCGCGCGCACTTTTCTACAATCCGGCTGTTCACATAATACCGTGCGATCCTTGGAAGGACGAGCGTGGACGAGGAAATCTGAAACAGATACAAATTCAATTATTTCTCTGCAGTTCTGCGGTGATATGGAATCGTGTGGTCGAATTGATGTCGACAGGGCATTATCGCTTGTTTATTATTGGAATTGTTCGTGTGTTATGTGTGTGGGGGTTTTATACTCGTATTAATTAAAACGCATGTAGGCATACATGGATTTATTGAATTCTCCTCACAGACACACGCAGCGATTGCAATGCGTGCGTGTAATTGAAAGTACAGTATTATTAACAATTTACCTTCAAACAATTCATTTGTTTATGCGCAACTATAATAAATGTTCCGATACAATTTTACAGTTAATTTTTTTTTTCAATATAATTTCCGCAACTGATGTGGGTAGTACAAATATTCTATTTCAATTATTTTAATAAAAATTTACGTACTGCAACTAGTTTTATCATTCGAATTGTTCTGTAAATATTTATTTGCTTGTCATCCAAAGTCATTCACTATTAATGTTGTCACTGAACGATACGTGAATACAATAGTAATATACATTGAACCATACATTTCTATGATGATAAAGCACATTTACAATTACTTCTGGGAATTATATGATATATTGTAAATTTTTATAAGATCGGTATATTTCGATTCAGTTACGATTAAAATTATAAGTACATAAAATGTAAAGTTGTAACAAATAAATCTCACATGCAAATATAAAAAATATAATATATTTATATAATTTTAATACTTAAACAAACATATCACCTTAGGTAATTAAAATATGTAGTTATAAGTCAATAGACTTTACTTAAGCTAGTCTTAATTCGTTTTTAATCTGCATAATTTTAGGTAAATATTGTATTAAAATGTATTCCTGAATATATTACTTTGTAGAGTAGAGGTATTATCTTATTGATTTGGTTTCAAGTTTATGTAAATAAATTAATAATCGATTCGTTAGTTTTTCTTTATTTTTTTTTCATATTAAAAGGTAGATTAATCGATAGACAAAATAAATAACAATATAAAGTAATTATTTAATTAATTATTATTTTAAAATAATTTGTTTCACTGTTTTTTCACAACATTGTTAATAATAAATTATTATTACTTAATAAATACAATTATTTTCATTCTTGATGATTAAACAATTTAATCCATACACGGAAATTACTATTGTTATTAAAAAAATAAAAAGTTTTTTTAGAATACCAGATTTCATTTAGGACGCACAAACGAATTCCATCCCTGTGTCGGTAGTAGACACGTATTGCAAAAAAAAACTATAATTGGAAATTCCGGTAATTGAATTTATTATCGTGAGAGAAAAAAAAGCAGTTGCAAACTAGGCGCAAATAAATAAACAAATAACTAATGAAAAAGGTCCAACGATTTCACCATTGAAATTTAATTTAGCGAACAAGCCCGAAAAAAA
The DNA here is from genome assembly GCF_001412225.1 of Nicrophorus vespilloides. NCBI lineage: Eukaryota > Metazoa > Arthropoda > Insecta > Coleoptera > Silphidae > Nicrophorus > Nicrophorus vespilloides. Next base: position 56,150 of record NW_017096746.1, read on the forward strand.
TTGTTAATGATATATTGGCGTTTCGTTTTAAAGATAAAAAAAAATGGGTTATGCAAAAAAGTGGAACAAAGCTTTGTGAAAAATATTTGAATAAAATTCTTTTATTGGAAATACCATTGATTGGAAATTTGGGAAATGTTTTAATTATTAAAGATTATTAATATATTTGTTTTGTTTATGTAAAATATAATTGATAAAGTATCTGATATAAGAGAAATGTCAAATTCAAGCGTACCAACTATTGTCATGACAGTTGTGTCAAATTTCAAGTCATGCATATTGTGGATCTTACATGTATTGCGGTATATCTTATATGAGACATTATTATCAAATCAGGTGTACAAAATATACATTTGACATTAGTTCAATTGTTATTTAACTAATGTCAAATGTATACTAGTATTTCTAGTAGTACACCTGTCAAATCAGGTGTATTCAAATGACAGTTGTGTCACAGTATACAGGTATCCCCCGACTTAAGAACTCCCGGAATTACGAATAAAATTCTATAAGCTCTAACATGTTACAGTGATAAAAAAAATCTGTCCACACAAAAATTGATAATTTCTTTAATAAAATATAATATTTTTGAAAGATGTATTATCTGTTTTGTTACATTTGTTTATTTTGCCATTTATTATGAAATAATAGTGATGTCTACATTGAAAAGTATTTGCAAGTAAGTATTTTGTTTATTTTAATCTATATTTTCAAATGTATGCAGTCATTAATAAGGAATTTAACATATATAAAAGTAAAAACCATGATAAAGTGTGGTCAGATAAGTACATTTCGATTTTTTTTAAATTCCCCCGATTTACGAACAACCTTTTTCAAAGGAACTAGTTCGTAAGTCTGAAATCTCATTAATATATAGTTTTACAAAAACATTTACTATAGTTTTACAATAATATTTACTATATAAAAATAAATAATTATAAGTATGAGACTAATTACATTAAAATATTATCATAGTGTTTATGTCGATAAAAAACTATAAAAGTAATAAGTTCTATTATATCTTGAATCTAAAAATTCCGTATTGATTAAATTCTGTCTTTATTTTGTTTTCTATTAAAAACAGAACGGTAAATCTTCCATTAGCATTTGAATTTCAAATAAAATTTCTGTACTCGATATCACATAATAACAATGGAAATGAGATTTCCCAACGTTACCGTCCTCAACCTGTCTTACACACTGTCTCTCTCTTCAATTCCTTGTTGATTCGTTCCATCTCGAAGCGAATTTCGAGTCCGTACAGTAACTTCAACTAATTCTACATGCATTGGATTGCCTTTTTCTTCGTACCTTCTCCAAATCTCGAATAAATTTACATACAAATTCAATATTTATCCAAACACGAAGAAAAGCAAACAGTAAGATTGACCGCAGTTATGTCCATGTGCAATAACAAATTTAAAATAAATAAAGTAGAATAGAAAGTTTTCACGGTTATTGTCATTATTATTCCTTTCGAGGAATCATAATATTTTTTGCTTTTTTATAATATATTCAATTTTGTATAACTTTTATATTTAACAAAAAAAAAACAAGCAAGTGCTAAAAATATAAAAAAAATGGGTAGAAAGTTTTTGACTTGAACAAACTTTTACTTAACTATTTAACTATTATTGAAAATATGGTTGAAAATACTGGAAAAATAGTTAAATCATGTATTTTTTTTGTTTATTTTAATTTAACTAAAATACTGTCGAATTTCGGACTTTTGTCAAATATACGTTTATTATTATTGTGTCTTTTCCACATACATATAAACTTATTGTATTTAAAATATAATCAATCGATAAACTCAGATTAAACTAAATTATTTTTATAATCCTTTTTTTTTGTTACAATTATAAATGATGCGAAACGGAAGGTATCAAAACCGAGTAGCGGTGATTCTATTTTTAGATTATCTAACGTAATCCCGATGTTCGTAAATGCCGCCGCTAATCTGCAGATTAAATGGCATTAAAATAATTAGGATTAATGGTGCCCTTCGGACGATAAATTTTTCATTCCCCCCTTTCGTTCATTCACTCTCGCTCTCATTGTAAACTAAAACATGCACATTACAAACACATCGTATAATGATAATGTCCAACATAAATTACACACGTTCAATTTACATTTCAATTAAAATTAAAAGTGTTCAGTATCCATTCCCATTTGTTATTATGATATCTGTTTTTTTTTAACAATTTTACGAATTATGTATTTTGCAGAATATATTCATTTAATCAATACTTTCACTACTATCTACTCATTTTAATGAAAATATTAGAATGTTTTATTTTTATCCGACATAAGTCTGGAGTTTTCTGCTCAATAATCAATCCTCGAGTCAGGTAACTTTCGCTATAAATTGCTTCCTCTTACCCATGTCTTTAGCTTTGATCAACATTTTTCGAGGCAGTAGTAAATCCTTATAGATTGTTTCCTGAGAAACTGTTCAGTATTCGAATCTCAATAAAATAAAAATGTCGGATAGAAATATTTAAAAGGTTTCTAATTCAAGGTTTCTGGAATGCTGAATAGTTCAATCTATATACTGATAGTTTCATAATACATTGCTTTCAAATCAACTAAAATCTAAAGACAAATATATTATAATTTATTAGCAGGTTTGATATTGATTATGATTATTAGATAAAATATTATAATAATGGGCGGAAAGATCAATATCTTTTGTCATTATTATTAATAATGAGAATTATCCCTATGTATTTATTTTATTTTTGTTAGCATATTTCAATATTATTGATGTATTACTTTTGTACAAAATATATGAAGGAACCCCATTGCAGTGGAACTTTGCAGCATATCGGCATCCTATTTGAAGCAAAGAGCCACTTGTCTGTTAAAAAAAGTCTAGGGAGCCTCACAAATTTTCCACTGTAACCACCACTGTAAGAAGTGGGAGCTATATTTTGGAGGAAAGAAATCCCATTACAATTATAGTTGAACCTTGCAACCTTTTTAATGCATAAAGCCACTTATCTGTTAAAAAAGAGTCTAGAGCCGTATTTTTTTATCAAATGAGCCGCATCTGCCATTTAGTATTTATAAAATGTACTAATGATGATCTAATTTCTGTTTAACACAAATTGAGTTGCAAAAATTTCGGATTTGTAAATTACGCTTGAATTTCTAATTGCTAATTAAGTGATGTCGTGAAAGTTACAGCACTATTATCCACAATAAAAGCAAGGAAAAGAGGTCAACGATACTTAGATGAGCATTAATCGAAGATAGATTCGTGTCAAATTTCTATAAAACCATCTGGCACGTCCATTAAACGTCGCAATTAGAATGCAATACAGTTTCGATTTTACAATTGGCAATCGAGAAAGCGAAATGCATTCACTCATTGTTCTGCATGTTTTCAGAGCGTTTAATCGGAATGAAGCTACTAATTAAGATGATCGGGTCGTGCCTTACATTCGCATTGCGAACACAATATCCTGCCGTGCTGCTAATTATTCTTTGTTCCGGTATGATTTATATTTCACGAAGAACCAAAAAAATAAATAGGAAAAACGTTTCAGCTGTACGTGCGAAATAAATACCAGCTCTCTTACGTTACACGAAATGAGCGCGTTTTAATTTATCGAAGCGTAAAAATAATTTATTACATAATAAAGCGGCGAACTCGTAGAAAAATATTTTTCACCGGTTGTTGTTTGTTGGTAGTTTTTATTACGCCATGAAGAAGAGAGCAAAAAAATGTGAAGCACGGCGTTATTATAATTTTTATTGTTCTGTTTTTCTTTCGTAACTTGTCGATCCAGTTTTGCAGAGTATTGACCGTTCGCACTTAAAATGCGGCTATTTATTATTTTCGAGTTTCTTAACGCATCTGCTTTAAATATGCAGTAAATTAATATGTATAAAAATAATTAGTTGTTTTGACTATTTTTTTTGTTTTCTTTTTTAAAGAAATGAAATTTTAATGTATTTGACAACGATTATTGCTTATAATTGGACTTGTATACTGTCCCACATCAACGGTGTACGTAATCACACTTTAAGTGCATTCGCACATTCAACATTAAAAGAGATATCCACTGTACTTAATCACACTTTAAGTACCTTCGCACATTTAATGCTATTAGAGAAATAACTTTAAAGTTTTACAATTAGCGCTTCTACAAAGATTGCAAGACAGATTCTATCTTAAGAAATGTCATTTAAAATGTCTTACTAATAATATTATTACTATAGTTATCTAATAATTAGAATTAAATCAAATAAAATAAACGTAATTGTAAACTTGTATTTTATTTATTCATCATAAAAGTGTTTATTCCTTTGAATTATGTGGTTCAAACAGATCCAAGGTTTTATTGCTTCAATAAAAGTATACTTTGAATATTATATAATTACTCCGAGTACTATAACCATGATCAAGTACAGTTATTGTTCACTTAACGTACAATCGTTTCACGTTACTTCGATAGATTCATGATTATTTACTATACTGGAATCAAATATCCGTACGAACGTACAATGATTGTGTATATGTCTTCTGTTCAAATTCGGGTTTAGGAAATAAATTACATAATTCGATAGAAAAAAAGTACGTTCGCATGAACATGGATTACGTTAGTGTGAATAAAGAGATGTCTATACCAAAAAATCCACATGTAAAATTAACGATTAGCAAACTGTAATTCTTACTTATTACAAATATGATAATATGCTTTTATTGAGTTTATTATAACTATATTAATTATTATAATAATTAATAATTCAATTTTATTAATTAATATATGTAATTAATACCAATTACTTTTAAAAACTTTCCTGATATTTTCATGTATATATATCATTTCATAAACATTAACATCAAAGACAAAATAATAAATTAGTTTAATTAAATTTGAAAATTAAAATAAATTGAATACAAGTAATTATTTGGTAATTAAAATGGTAATGACGTTTTAATGAACGATGTTTAATTCGGCTTGAAATCGATGCGAACCGCCAGGTCCGGCGGTATAATTTCCGTCTTAGTTCATATCGCTCGTTTTGTATCTTTCGTTCCATTTACGTAAAAATTTTTCAGCGTTCACGTCTTTATAAATTCACGTTCGTTTGAGACTTCATTTCAGCTCCACCAATTAAAATAACGAATGTTGTCGCTCCAGTGTTAATGGTCTCATTTTAATACAATCCACGAAGTGGACGAATTGCTCTCCGTTTGTTAAACCGCGCAAGAAATTTTAATAATTCCATTCCATCTGCGGAACTAATTGTTACCGAAAATTGTTAGTTACATTGCGCTTCATTTAAATGCAACTGTATGACAATTTAATTACATTTACTCATTTATTTTTCAGCACAATTTTATTTCTATTTTTTCAGTCGACGTTTACTGAAACTATTTCATAAGTGCGAGAGAAAATAATTAAAGTTAGAAATACTATTAAAGTTTTCGGACTATTGTGGACTTCGTTATATTGAAGCTTCGTTATCAAAGTTAAACGAAATATGACTATAATGTGTAAATCCATATTTCATAGAAATATATTTTATGATATAGAAATAGTTAGAACTTTTGACATTTATATTTCAAGTTACGCTTAATGTGGATGCAAGACAACAAATAACTTAAAAATATTGGATGTAGGAGCGGTGTATACAATATATTATCATAAAAGATTTTAATTATTCAAATTTAAATCTTTTTTTTAATTTGAGGCTATTGACTTCGGATTACCACTGACCTTTCACCACATTAGCTGGCTTAGTAAACATAATATTTTCTCGCTTGTTCTACACGAATACTTCATACCGCATTGCGTAACACCTTCACATGGTGGAACTTTCACGCTGCATCGAGGTGAAGTATTAAAAGTCACAGCGTTTGTTTCGCTTGCCTTTTATGATCATCTCGAAGAATTTGTTTTCAGTCGGTACACTATGAATATAACGGTGGAGATCCTTTTCCTTAAGCGGACGAGCAGATAAATCAAGCGGTTATTGCTTTATTTTAGGTACCGAGGGATGCCGACAAGAAGACGCGCAAAGCGGAAGAAGTTTCTGAATATTTTAAGAGGGCAAATAGTAGAAAACACAAACACAGAAATTCATACCGTCATACAACAAAGCCGGAATTCTCCCCGTGGATTCGAAATAGAAAGCACATCTGAATATTTATGCAAATTTGTTTCTATCTCGTATTTAAAAGTTAACGGTGAGATGCATCTATTTTATATTTATAATCCAGGTTTTGGCATTGTCTCAATCGTTTTTTTAGATAAATTAGTAAAATCCGATGGAAATTTTATTTTTAATATATTTTAACAAAACTTGAACATAGGTCAAATACACAATATGAATACTTGTACATTGTTGTACATTCGTGCGGACATTCGGTTTGTGTGTTGTAAGTATTCACGTACGTATTATTGAAATAACATTAAAGGGTGTACGTTAAGTGAGCACTGCTTGTACTTGATATTGGTATATAGTACTGGGAAAGGTAAAATGCGCATAAAATAATAGAAATTTAACTTTTTTGTCATAACCATATTATTTTAATGCAGTTCCTTATGAATTAATAAACTACTAACAATTAAAAATTAACAACAAACTGGATCTATTTTTATACTTGGAAGGATATACAGTTTGGCGTTTTTAAATTAATATTGTATAAATAGTAAAATTCGATAACTGGTTTTAAAATGTTTGTATGTAATAAAATTAATATGTAAAAATTAATTAGTAATCAAGGCAATAATAAAAAAAGCACGAAATAGAAACAGAATTTCCTTGAGGAATCTGAAGAAATAAAACCAAATTCGAATTATATAATTGTTTTTTCTTCAACTTTTGAATTTTGTATAATCCCAGGAACACATTTCTCAATTACCGTAATAAACGACGTTACGCCATATAATCAAAACAGGAATTATTCGGATCGGAAATTATTACATTTCGGCGTGCGTTCAATTTGCGATTATTGAATCTGCGATAAATATACGCAATGTTCGTTAATTGATGTACGTAATTGTTTGCAAACATCATGGATGTTATATTGGCTGTGTAATAGATATTTTCTATTGGATAATTTCGAAACGGCAGGACGATGAGTGGATTCCATTCAACAATCAATCCGTAAATACTCATTTTCCAGCAACTCAATTACATCTTTCTTTCTCCGCTAGTTATAGAAATTTATCATTACCGAACTCAGACGTAAATTGCATTTTAAGCTTCACTGCCACTTACATTCAATTTTCTTCAATTTTATTATTATCGAGGGAAACCATTGGCAACTTAATATGGAAATTGCTTCTTTTTTAATGAAAAATCTTTTACTCATCATACTATAAATTTTTATTAAATATTCTAATGGAAAATATTAGTATCAATTTATAAACGAGAGCTTCTTTAAAACTTATTATTTTGTTAGCTGTACTCGATAGTTGTAGTTAACTAAATAAGTGGAACCTAGCTTAATCGTCAATATTTATACACATATCCGTACTTAGAGTTAAAGTTACTTATTTACATCACAAATTTCTCTCATAAACCTTTATTATCTTATCTTCTTATCCACAATATGTCTAGTAGCTTCTTGTTAAATCCTCCTTAGTATAATCACTTGCTTTAAAATTTCTCACGCTCTATAATAATATTTGTTTAGAAACACAAAATTTATCGAACATAAAATAAGGATCTTTAAAAAAGTAATACAAAAGTACAATTAAAAATTTGTAGAACATAATAATAAATAAAAAGTAAATGTTTACTCTTTATAATTTGTTATTGTTTCACATATAAACGAAATTAATATAAACTTTTTTATGTTGTTTTTTAGATTCACTTTAATAAGGAAATTTAGTTATAATGTTAACAAAAATTATTTGAATGTATTGTAATACCGGAATGTATAAAATTCTATAAAAATATTACATTCAAGTTATGTAAACTAAAATTAAAAATTTTAACAATGTATAATAAAAATATACCTGCCAATAATGTTATAAACTAACTGTATACATTGTATTTGGAGTGTGAAAGCAAAAACAAATCTGAACCTACTTGAGCGGTGAACTTTTGCGGAAAATAAACAACGGAGTAATGTGAGCCAAGAAGTATATTGTTTGGTATCCACGGAAGTGCTCTTAAGGTACATTACTTTTATCTATGCTGGCGAAATGCGGTACCTCAATCAAAAGAATTTCTTAATAAAAACAAGTTTCAACTTTAGCTATGAAAACGTTTAACAAATATTGCAAGTTTATTTTTAACTGTCTTATTTTAAATATAATGATCACTACTTCAAAAGTTTCAAAATATAGAATAATTAATGAACCTTTATAGCAGTTGATATTTTTTTTGTTAAATAATTATTTTTATTGTATGAGACTGTTTATTTTTTATGTGATTATTACAACAAATATAAGTATAGAATATTTTTCAATTATTTGCATCTTAAATAATAATTGTTCATACAACAAATGTCAACTGCTACAAGAAGCTATTGACCATAGGTAACATTACTAATAAAACGTAATCTGGTAAATCTACAATATTCATAAAAAAATCATTATTAATTTAAAAAATAAATGTAAGTGTTTCAACTAATAACACTTTATATAACGTGGTAATAGATTTGTTAAAATCTGTTTAAAAAATTAACTATAAAAATAATTTTTTTTTATTCATTATTATAGAAATAAATTAATAAATATTAATTAAATTTTCTAGAAAAAAAAATGTTAAGTGCAATTATATTTAGAACCTCGTGAATTCTTAACAATGTGAAAATCGACGATGGGTAATTAAAAGCCAGGTATAACGAGTATTTTCGTTTTAACCGATAGTTACATAACTGCGTTAATGTAGTTTTTGCGCTCCAATAAAGCAGCGTCCGTACTGTGATGTCGGTTCTATTATGCCGTAACGGAGATTATGCACACGGATAATACAACAGAATAAAACGACGTCATATAAAACATTTAAAATAATAATCCTTGCTGTCGTGAAAGCGAAATTACAGCTACACGCTTTATTATTTCGACGGAATAAATTTCCACCCCTTCAGGAGGAAGAGGGGGAGCAAAAGGGTTACGCAATAAATCGCCGCGAAACTACTTATTATGTAGTGCATTCGGTGTTCTTCATTTGTTTATCGCGACAGCAGATAACAGCGTAGGCGAGGAGCGACGTGAGGGAAAAATCCGTTTCCAAAAACCGCTGGGGAGAGTTTATGCAAATTTCGTACTGAACAATAACTCTGCACAAAGTTTGTACACAAAGCAGAGTTGTGTAAAATTTTTAACAAGCTTCGGAAAATGATGATATCGGTCGGCTCCACATACAGTGGAACCAATCGATTTTAGAAGGAGAAAATAAATATTTGAAAAAAAACTTCAGACTGATCAATTAATTTGAATATCTTGCTTGTTTTTCTTCAGAATCAACTATTTCAGCAAACTATTGTTGATATCTATAATAGAAAATACTGAATATATTTTTCTAATCAAAAAAATTAGGAATAATTCTAAACATGAAATTTATTTTATAATCAAGCAAGCAATATTAACTCATTAACTTTTATTTCTTTTTTTTTATTTCAATTTCATTGAAATTTTTTTAATAATTTTATTTGAACAAGTTTAAAAAAATATATTAAATGAAGTAAACAAAAGACCACAAGAAAATAAATGTCTGAAAACTTGAGTCTGCTCAATTAATCTGAGGTATACCTGTTAGTACAAGCAGAAGAGGTTGTAATCCCAAAATTGACAAATTACACAGTCACTTCACTACTATCGGAACTACTTGGTATAGCGAACAACAACAACAAACGACGGCTCGGCTCGAACTAATCGAGAAACTTTCATTGAGAAGACAAGAGTGGTATAACCACTTTCGAAGATCTTCGAGAGGAGGCCGCTCGTACTCTCACTCGAAATCCACGATTCCGAAATAATTTATCACACACCGTTACCAGACAATTTACATTTCATTTCGATCTATCGGAAGTTTTTCTGGAGCAAACGGTCGTTCGCTTTCTACAAACGCCACAACTTTTTCAACACAGTTGAAATGCGCGAGTCAGAGAGCTGGAGTATCTGGGTCTGATTTAATTCAAGTACACGTCCCATCTAGGGCAAAGTAATTGCAATGGCCTCAATATTAATACCACTGCATTTCAACTTATATCATTATCTCATTAATTAACTTATTATAAGTGTTTCTCACTACTCTTATATCACGTATAAGCTATGAATAAAAAATGAGACGAGTTGGAAACTAGTTACAAAGTTCCAGTACACCTCTGTTATAGATGCGATATTCCTATTGTATTTATTGTCTTTAAAAAGAAATCGCAGTTGATGCATGGCAATACAACCAATTAATTTCCCCCGACGTCAATCAGAGGGCGAAAGCAGAGATGGTAGTATGAGAGAGAAAGGGCAATAAATCAAGTAAATTATTCCCTGGCAAGTTTCATTTTTAATGCCCGCTCCATTTATCTTTTTATTTACTGTCGCGCAGACTGTAAAAAAGAAGCAACGAAAGGGACGAGGACACGTAATAGAAGAACGAAACTCCTGCCACCGGAGGGAAATAAGGACATAAACTTTGTATTTGATATTTCAATTAAATACGCCGTTTGCTTTTGAGATGGGCTGCTGCTAAATATTCGTTTAATTGCCATTAATTAAATGCTCCTTATTAACTTCGACCAATTACACAACGGGAGAATAAAATAATAATTAAGGCGTATGCTTAATTTTCCATTACATTGCTAATTAAAATCTAAGTGTTATTTTCTTTTTAATTCAGTTTGGATATAACGGTTGTAAGTGCTTCGCATAAAATGAAAACTGTTTTTATTTCAGAAGCTAACCACACATCTACGAGTTAGTTAAAGGTTAATCACCGTCATGGATCAATCACGCCGTATAAGAGAGTGTATTACTCTGATCCGTGACATAGTATATACTTACTGTATATCATTAGATCAAGGGAAGGCAATAATTAATTTGAGATTTAGGTTACGAATTTAATAATAAATCTATACTTGTGTCCATTACTTTTTTAATTTTAGAAATTGTTCTATCTTCAGTTTCTTATTAGCTAATATCTAACAAATTTGAAGAAAAATCACAATCAAAGTGGGCCCTTTAAATATATGGGTTACAAGCAAGTATCAACTTTGAATTTGATTTTGAGACCCCAACAAAAGTATTTGTCGACATTTAAAAACAACTTATACTTCATATTCTAAGAACACCCTTAACTCGTATGACCTTGTACAAACGGGGGTGTGATTGATACGCCATTTCTAATATTATAATAAAATAAGTTCTTATTATACAGAAAGTATTAAGAAATATTTTTTATGTCTTTATTACTGCATGCATATTAAAAACTATGGCTATCCTAATTCTAATCGTTTTAAGTTTTACATAATCTGTAGAATACAGAATTATATTTTATTTTGTAACATATATGAGGCTATCAGAAATTGTATTTTGTTTACATAATTAAAAACACAGATCTGAATGAACTAAATCAATTTTCAAAGAAATTCTGCAAATGCAAATAACCATCTCGAGTGTCTGAAATTGAATATAGATGTTTACATAAAATCGCCGTTCAAATATATGATTTCAATTCGACGAATCACTCCATTATCTTAATAGCTCCGTGATTGGAATTGAACTGGGCGAAACTTTCCATTCGCTGAAAATTATTACATTTCCAAACTCAAGGACACTCAAAAAGGAAACGTTCGGGAAAAAAATAATAATAAAATATTTTTCATCTCATGAAAAAGGCTTTATAATCTCAGCGAGAGAAGAGGAAAAAAATAATAATAACCAATGTATAGGAAATAATGGGATCTGCTACGGATGTTCTGTGTTATCATTTCTTAGCGCGTGGATACAATACGGATGTACAAGTGTAGAAATGGATTTAAAGCACATTTCCTGCGCCAGACCGGATACGACGGCGTCTTATCCGTTTTCGGTGCTAATTGAATTTCGCTGTCTTTCCATTTCAAATTGCTAGGAAAATTAGCTCCTTCAAGCTTAGTTCAACTACAAACTCAAAACACAATAAGCAGTTTAAAATACAAAATAGTTTAACGTTGAACTATTTAATTAACGTATGTAATTTACATTAATTTGTTTGAGACTTAGTATAAATTTAGAAATTTACCTTGCAATGGTTCATGTTGTTTTTATTTCACAGTTTTCACAGTTTTGTATATTACATAATAAATAAAATATATTTATTATATACATAAAACTTTATAGAAACACAGAAAAAGTTAGTTATTTCTATTAGTAATAATATTTATTTCTAAATGTATATAAATATCTTTTTTATCATTTATGTAATAAAGGACAAAATTTACTTGACTTTATATTCAATTACTTAATTAATTAATTGACGAGATAAATGGCCAGTAAAATAAAATGAAGTGTAAACGTCACATTACTTCATCATTAAAATGTAATAAATATTTGGTATGCCTTTAATACATTATTAAAACATAATTCCTTTAAAAAGTGACGCATTTATGGCGGCATAAATTTCGAAAATAGGTCCAATAAATATGAAGCTTTCGGAGAGCTAATAACGTAAATGAACGTAATTCTTCAGAACTTTTCTGCTATATATATATTTTTTGCCCGTTCGCTTCTTAGTCTCCATCTCCATATCTCTCAGCTCGAACAAGTTAATAGAGTAATGCATTATTATTGCCTTCACTGGATGTATTTTTCGCTGTAGCTTTTTTCCTATTTAAAGCCGCTCCGAATGTACCCATTACTGCCAGTATTTCGGATATATATCGTGATATACGAGTCCAGACCACGGAAATATTCATGTGGACCGGAGATCACCTAGTGCCCCAGGTTTTCCTAATAATAATAAATTAATACAGAACCCAACGAGAGGTAGAACGGTTTCAATAGCGATTAGGATTTACGATGTGAGTACGTATACACTGTACACAAGTGAATATTTCACCCGGACGTGGTTTATTGTCGCGGTTTATTAAATTTTATGCTCACTATTGCACTGTATATAATTTGCCGTCGGCCTTTCCACGCATAAAGGATTCATGATATGAATGATACAACTGTGCATGTTATATTTTTCGCGAAGGACATCAATCAATCAATTTCTGCATTGCAAAAACACATTCAAAGGCAATAAACTACGTAGAACAATGATAAGATAACTCATAATTTCCATACATTATCCTAATGTTGCAACCTCGTTACTTTTGATTTATTGCAATGCGCACGCGCATTTAATGTACGAGAGACATGCTACCACGATGTCGCTTATCTGAAAGTGAGGTTGCACCATAATTGGACTATAAGAGACACCAGAAATTTTTGACACATTTTTAGCCACTGAACCACAAAGCGGAGTGGTCCGATGTATAGGTGGTGTTTTGCTATGAGATTTCTATGGGATTTCTATAAGATGGCTACAAGATTTGCTTGTGGCTTCCAGAATTGTTAACAAATTCAAATTTGTTATTGGCCCCGAAGCAGGATATCACGCAAGTCCCTTGTCCATTTACGCAAGTCTCTTGTCCCTTTTCTATTCCCTTTCGTTGTATAAAGACTCCACATTTTTTTGTTGGTGAGGTTTGAACCAACTTTTTATTATTAAATTTTCGTGATACAGACTACTATAACCACAAGGCTACGGTGGTCGCTATAATTATAAATTTATTTTATTTTTATCATTTTGATATAAAAATGTTAGGGTCCGAACAAAATGTTGAAGTTCCACCACTGATTATAGAAAAAATACATTATTATATGAGACAAATCAAAAGATATCTCAATTTAAATGAATAACTCGAAGAACCTTAATAATATATCTTATATATTGGAAATCCTGCATAAATCATAGAAACTAGATAATGACAACTTTAGTAAAAAATAGTAAAATAATGTCTTTCTCGAAAGTGTTCGTTGTCAGATTTGTTCGTTAACTGATCATTCACTGTAATTTATAAATCTTTTCAATACGAAAATATGCTACAAGTTATGTTCATTATTTTCAATATTATATAAATGGTATTTACCAAATCGGTTGTTTCAAATTGGTATTAAATCGGATATCATTACATTAAGAATATGTGAATCGATAAAATCAAATGTATCTATTAACCGATATGAGGTAATCGCATTATTCAAATCGCTACATACAATTGTTAATTAGAATACGTCCAAGGTGTAATTACATAACAGGCAATTAAATTATATGGAGTAAATAACTACATTATTAAATGTAAACACCAAATTTAGTACCCTATTTGGAATTAATATATAGACATATATATTTTATATATAAATTTCTTGACTCGTACCTTTTACTTAAACATGCAGTTTCAACTTATTTATAGGTACTTAGAGTTGCTTAATATGTAGCACATTCGATGATATCTTTAGAACATCTTAAATGCAGTAGTAAGTGTTAATATCCACTTCATTTTACAATTTATGTTACGCAATAAATATTAATACACCAATTCAAGAATTGATAACAGGGTCGTATAGTATCGGTTTTTGGAGAGTCACATTAAGATTGTCGTGAGCCCTAGACACCAGTTAGGTAGTTGATGACAGGGGAATGAAAAAGTACAGTATAAATTTTAAAATTTGAGATTTTTTTTATTTAAATTACTATAAAATAAAATTTAAATAGTGATATTATTTGATTGAAGCTACACTTTTTGATGTGTATAAAATTATCTTATATGAACATTTTATCTAAAAATTAAGTAATTGAAAACCATATTAATTTTAATATATAGAAACGTTACAATTTTTATATTTCTAAATAAATTATTGAATTATATTAGTTCATGTAAATGTTAGGGATATAATGGCAATCATTATTTATAAAATGACAGAAAATAAAATGAAATATGTTATATACAACTGTAATTCATTTTTTATTACAGTATATCAGATGAGGAGTGTACTCCATGAATACCGCTATTTGAACACATCTCACGTTAATCTTTACATGCGTCAGTCTGAAAGTAAAACAGTCCAAATTTCAGTAGTCTTTTAGCTAAACTCCATATGATGCATATGAATGATGCTGTAAACGTATGTAAAGTTTATCCCATGAATCACGAACTCTATTAACGACAGATCCATCACAGATTGTTCGTGCCTTCTATCTTGAGTACATAGGCATCTCATATGCACATTTACATATAACATTTTATTAACTTCCCGCATCAATAAGGAAGACAACGTATATTTGATTTCTAAAGTAAATTGCTTTAAACATTACGCAAAACTTTAAAGAAACATAATTTTACGAGAATTGCATTCCAAGAAAATTACATAATTAATATGGCAAAAATATATTGTTTCATCACCACATTACGGAAAAATTTAACATCCAATAAAAAAATAATAAAACAATAATTAATTTTTTTATTTACAGCGAGAACAAATTCCATCAAACATAACATGTTAAAATTAATTACAACCGTGCCTCGAATAGTACGGTTTCAATCAGCAAAATATAAATTCTAAAAAAATATTGTTTGTATCTAATTGATAAATGTTTTTTTTCCTAAATCAAGTCTCTTATTGTGCGGTTTTATAAAAAGTATCTAAATTAGTCTCATTGTATTGATTGAAAAACATAGAGATGATACCTTCGATTAGTCCGGTTTCAAACATTTCGTGGTATACTCGAACTATAGAAATTATTACTGTAGTTTTTTTATTCAAAAAGAAAAAGCAAATACATAATCTCAAGTAATATGCAAATTGCCAACCTGTTTGATTTATTCAACGAAATGAGTATCAATGTCATTAGCAAGTAATGACTCCATGTAATGTGCAGAAGTTTCGCAAACGAAATTCCATTACGAAATACATTTTGTAATGTACATCGTTAAACGCCATTTTCTATGGGTATTTCGTTTCTCCTATCGGCAATTAATTAAACAAAAAAGGATAAAATAACAGGCATATATACAAATACCATATGCGAATCCTTCTAGAAATCTAGGATATTTGCTTCATTATACGCAGATATATTAATTTGCCGACATATTAATAAGTGGAAATATTTTAATTTTTTACATTTCATTCTTTAAACGTTTATATAGTAATTGTTTTCATCGTTAATAATGACACTGTTAGCAAAACGGCGAGGTCAAATCATTTCTTAATGGTGATGTATAAAAATGAGATAATAATGATGTATAACCATGACTATACACATTTTAGTATTAAATAATTATGAATATAAATATTTATTTATAATCATCCTTTAGAAACTGCGTTAACCTTCTAACTTATTATTAAAATTATTTGTATGAAAAAATTTTTTTTAGTTGTAATTCAAGAAATATTCGAAAAGTTTGAAATAGTTGTCACCTTTTGATTAAGATATTCGAAAACTACCCTAAATATAAAAATAGCTTAAGCACACAATTATTATTATTTATTACTGTACTTAGACAAATACAGTGAGTATTCGGTTAACAAACAATGTTAAGAATATTTATATTATGTGCCGATTATATGCTGAACCGTCAATAGAGGGCGCTACACGAACCGGTATTGCCAACTGCAAGAATCACATCACCAACAGAACTACCGAAACCATTCAAAAACGAGGTTCATTACCGGACTTGTTTCTTCATCGATTTAAGAAGCCATTTATCCTCCTTATCTCCTGAAGATTACAATTGTGGAAAAGTGAAATCTTAACTGAAAGGAAGAAAACAATATTTTATCGTATTCGTAATGATTTCTTTAAAATGTTCCATTTGCAGTAGATATCATATCTTTTGAGAGAAGCAATTAAATGAGACAATAAAAGAAAGCAATATACAATAAAATCGTCTACCAGGAGAAAATTGTAATCCTTATACAATGAACTGTACGGAATAAATACGAAATGCAATGTTTACAAATGATGGGAAATATAAATTTTCTTTTTATTCTAAACTGGACGTAAAA
This sequence comes from Nicrophorus vespilloides, assembly GCF_001412225.1. Lineage (NCBI taxonomy): Eukaryota > Metazoa > Arthropoda > Insecta > Coleoptera > Silphidae > Nicrophorus > Nicrophorus vespilloides. The sequence goes on from NW_017096746.1 coordinate 73,156, forward strand.
AGAAAGAAAAACTTGCAAGACCGACCAACTTTCCTAGGTTCGTTGTTAGTAGGCAACATTGACTTTGGCTTACTGAATTTAGATCAGGTCGGGTGGTTCTCATACATAAAGAAGGGAAAACAACACAAAAAAGGGAACTTCGTCGACTTCATTCATTCGATTGACCTCCACGATGTTAGGTCGTGATCGGGTTATATACAATCAAAAGAGAGGCCTAAAACAATTTGGACCAAATGAACCGAATATGTGTGGCAACTCTTTGGAAAGCGAAAAATAAAGCATTATTTATTTCTTCCTCTCCAGACATCATATATATATAAAAGTGTATAGATCCAGACTACAGCTATAACTACAGATGCAAGGAAAAGTCGCGGCGTCTGTGTCCTCTGCACCTGTTGATTTGTGTAGGTCGCCTTTCCCAAATGATTTATAGATACAGTTAATTAAATGCCTTTGAAATAGATTCTATATTTAGATTGGAGCTTTTCTGGTAAGTTTATTTGATTTATGTCGCGCAAAAGTTTTACCAATCCACTATTGTACTCTTATTGAAAACCAATTTTTGGTTAAATTTAAAGTTGAAATAAATAATAACCGACGACAGTGTAGACATGTAATAAAAACGTACAGTGGAAATGAAAATGTAATAAAAAAAAAACAAACAAAAATCGTATATGTGGAATATTTTCCAGTACGGTCGGAAAAGGGGTTTTCCGTTCGCCAACGAAATTCGTTCAAACGTACGGTAAAATTATATAGCCAGCAAACGAAAAGCTTGTATAAAATTCCAATGCGAATGCTTTTAGCTTTCGCATTCATAAAACCAACCTAAAAATACGAAATGCTAACAGCAACAAATCCTCCATGCGAAAATTATAATATATGCGTTTCTGTATTTTCATATCTGTATTTAACTTCAATTGATTTTGTTACATTAATAAAATAAAGAAATACTTCGTATAGTGTGGATAATCAATTACGCCAATAACCCGACTTGTTTGTAACTATTTTTTTAATATTCAAACCACACTATAGTGAATCCTCACTAATTATATAGAATATGAAGAATCCGTTCTTGAAACGACGAATGTAGGTTGTTGTTGGCACACTTTAAAATTTGAGGTCCCCTTGTTCATAGTCAAAATCTCTTAACAAAGTAACAATTGATTCAATAATAAAGTAATTAAAAATATAAAGGAAACTTATACTTTTCTGAAAACTTATTTATAATACAGAAAGACCTTGTGGAGGATGGATTAACATACTAATATATGTTATAAATGGTTCATATACAATATAAATTGTTTTTGCGGTAATTCTATTGCGTATTATTATCTTATCCAACAATATTATTCGCGAAAAACGTAAAATACTTCTTGTATTTACGTTCGTTATTAGAGATGTTTACAAACTACGTTCTTCGTAAATCTGTTAGTTATATCAAGGGCATGCCTAATGATAATGCATTAAACATACGAGCAAAAACAAATTACCAAGAAAAAAATTATTTTTTGTTGCATAGAAAACATAAATGGAAGATGATGCGAAGGCCGCGGAAGGAACGGAGGCAGGGGTCGAAATAATTGATGATTGCAATTCTGAAATTAATGGCCAGAGCGTTCGAAGACGAAGTTTTTTGATTGATGAACGTACGATGTGTGATCCATTAAAATCGGAGCAGGAAACATTCGTAAAATGCAATTTTAATTTCGGTCCAGTATTAACAGGAAGGAAAGGGAGGAAAAAAAGAAAGGAAAGCAAAAAAAATGGGGAGAGTGAGAGGATCGGGTGGCCGGTGTAGATATCGCGGACGGTGAGCACGTTGGGGAAATGCAAGAACTCATTAAGCTGCTGGGTTTAATGGATGGCCCAAGTCCAAGAGTGTTTGCACAAGAGTAAGAGAGAGAGCGGTTATGGCGAGAACAGTTATGGAGAGAGAAAGCTGGAGAGTATAGCTGTGGATAGAGGCAGTGAGAGAGAGTGCAACTATGTGAAGACTGCAATCAGAGGGACATTAGGAACTTTGTAAACACATAATTGTGGTGTGTCCCCTTATCTTCTGTATACCAACCAACTATGGAAACCTCGATGGCAAAACGTCAATGTTCGTTTACCTCTAAAACTAAAGCAATCGTATTAAGACTGATTTGATTAACTCGACCACAATTGCCTGCTGCCTTTCAATCAATCAACACAAACACGTTCAGTTTGGAGATAGTCGGAAGTGGAAAGTGCACGATGCAGATGGTATTGAAGTTTATACTAATCAACAACAATTGGGTTCCGAATTAATTGCAATCTAAACAATACTGCCCGAATTATTTAGGTAAAACCTATTAGAATCATGTACAACTAAACTGAATGCAATCAGGTCGATTCGGATTTAATCAATATTTATTTAAATGCTTCATTTGGTTAATGAACTCTCGTATTTACGGTAAACGAACTTTATATCCCACTCAAAACCGATGGACACCGAAAATCCGAATTAAAATAAATACGAAAATCGACCTTATTTAACAACACGCTGGTAAAATAATTAATTTATATAATCAATGAAGAGCATTCATAAATTATTTATTAAATTCGTTAAAAAAGCAAGTTCATTAAAAGGTATAAAAAATGAAAATATTTTCAAATTGTTATTAGGTTTTGAGTATAAAAAAAACAAATAATAATAGTTATTTATTGGCCGGACAAAAGTCACAACAAATACTAATGTAAAATACCAAAGCAGTACAAAAACATAAATTTGATATAAATAAACATAATGTATATAAATAATCAAGGGCCAAGGTCAATATTTGATCTTTATAATATTTTCTTTTAAATATTGAATGAATTACAAATACAATTTTAATTATTTAAAAAAAAACCTTATAAATAAAAGAATCATAAAATAAAATTACTTGAATTATTTATATAGAATTCTAATTAATAATTTTCATTATTATATTTTCAACAACTTTTTGGTTTTAATAAAGTGTGAGATAGAATAAAAAATAGCAATAAAGAAACTAGTAAATGCTAGAAAATATCTACGCATAATTTTTACTTTACATACGAATAACAATTAGTTTACATTTTATACAAGTTTATAAAACACCTATTGCGTTGTCTCTCCAGATTCCTGCTTGTTATGTCTCGTGATTGCGATTTAGTGTTTGTGATTTGCGTGTTCATCACGATTTTAAAGACCTTGGCATTTTTTGTACTTTCATATGCAGACCATCAAAGCATGGCATTGAATTTGCGTACTAGATTTATATATACATTTTCTTACTCAGAAACCTACAAAAATCGTGAATAATGTATCACGATTTTCTGTATTTTCAAAGGCTTATTAATATAGAGATTTATGGGTAAACTAATTATATTCAGATTTATTATATAGGTGAGATTTATTGAAATGTTATTGTGATAAATTACTTCATATTTAGTATAACAAATTATGAAGAATGTAGCAATACCACACAGATTCACTAGAAATTAACTAGATTTGAATTGAGCAAAATAAAGTCTAAAAAAAATAGTACACAGAGCGGCAGTTTTTTTCGTCTATATGTTAAGTCTCTTTTTTGTAGTTTCAAATAAATTTAATTAATATAATAACAATGAATAAATAACAGGTTGCGAATAATTTGCAAATACTTATTGTATATTTTATTTATATATTGAAAAATTTTCCGTATTATATTGAGTGTAAATAAATATTGGAGAATTACATGTAACATTGGGATTTCGATGCCGCACAAACTCGTAATCCTAATTTATAACCAAAACCGATTATGTTTATCCAAATTGGAGATTATCTGGATTATAGAACTTACAATAAATTGCTTACCTGATGCTTCCATTTTAAATTTACACAATTGTATGTGTTTACATTATTAGTGAAATTAATAGTTTTTCTATTTAAGATTTCATTGTATCGCTTTTATATAACGAAAAAAAAACATCTTTCTAAAAAAAATAAAAGAAGTAAATTTAAAGAAAATTTCTAAAAATAGATGACAATAACCATTTATATTTTTTTATAAAATAATAAAATATAATTATAAATAAAATATGAGTTCAAATTGAAAAAAATACAAATTCTCTAAACTCTATAAAAAAAGAAGTTAAAGATCTGAAATTAGGTAAGAAAATGTATATATTATTAACAATTACTGAGCATTTGGGTATTATAAAAATTTGCGTATATATTTCAAAATTTATATTTATTTTTGGATTTGTTATACAAATTTAATAATTTCATATAATATTTTCAGGGCTACTAATAGCTGAATGGTTAAGTCGCCCTACCCACGATTTCGTGTGCGCCGATTAGAATCCTGGTTAAGCCAGGCCCTTTATGAGCCCTCTCAGTCCTTGCAGCAATAAGGCCATCATTCATCACAGATGCTCAGTCAAATGAATGACCTTCAGCCAAGTCGATGGACAATGACAGTGTTAAGGATAGCAGCAGATTCACAATCAAAGGAAATAGTGGAATCGCAAAGCATCAATATAATGCCGAAGTTAACCTACAAGACGACAGCCAACCAACAAATTAAAAAAATCTAATAATTATAATGGTAACTATCCACCGGGAAAGATTATCGATTTAATGTCAACCGTGATCTTAAATTTACTCAATGTTCACTTTGATGAACAGATTGTGAATAAAATTAAGACATAAAAAAAATATAATATTTTCAATATAATTGTAATTAAACATTACGATGAATGTAGAATGTTAATAATGTAAATGAGCGGTAATTATAATACAAATCAAAGTTTAATAATTGGGAATTATAAGTTATGCCGGGGATTTGTAAACTTGACAACCGTACGATTTTCGTAATGTTTACTTTGGACTATATGGACTACAGGATTAGGACGGTTATTATGCTACACTAACATAAGTGGATTAGTCCTCGCATTGGCTTCCAACCCTCACTGATACACATCCAACAACACTCGGCCATGCACAACAACAGCGTATCCAATAACAAAATTTTCAAATGTAGGCCGTACATTTCCATTTAATTTCATTATTTATAGTAGAGCCATCATTTCGAGCTATTTCCAAACCAAACGTGGAAAGCGTCGATACACAGAGGGAGTGGAGTGGAGATACACGTGCCATGAAAATGTTTGATTTCGTTCGAATGGTTTTATGAAAATGGAAATTGGATGATTAATTTTGATGCCAGATAATATAATGTTGCGTATTAAAATATGGTTTTGGAAAATTGGACGCGCATTTTATGAGCGATTACATCAACGGGTCGGGTATACTGTGCGCATTCCACCCACGCTCCATCAATAATAAATCACGCGGCTTTGACCCTATCAAATAAAACAACAGCAAACAAAACAAAAAAATACTGACGTACTTTTGTGCGTTGATTTTTATCATTTACACAACGATGAAGATGTTATTTAAAACTGAACAAACCATTTATTATTTATGAAGTTCATATGTGTCATCTGTTGCATTTATTGTTTGATTGATGGATCATCATTGATGTTAATTCGGATGAAAAAGTTAGTATATATAAATAGTAATATAAATGCTATATATTTAGAGCTCATTTAACTATAACTTATTCATTTTGGTCCGACTGATTAAAGAACAAATATTCGCAGGAACGTACGACGAGTGTTTGAGGTATGTACAATACTTCAATAAAATTTGTTCCTAGATAACAATTAACCATAGTAAATAAGTAAATTTAGAGATTCTAGTAAACTGCATTATATGACATCATCGTTAATCAAGGAAGCGCTAATCAAGGACCAAACGTCACCGTCCATATAGACCAGTATAAAATTGAATTGAGCGTCGAATTACATTTTCTACTTGGTGGATTTATATTCAAATTTTAATAGTGAACCAGAGGGTGTGTAAAAAAGTCAAAGAAATTTGGCGATCCCTAATATAGAATGTCATTGTACGTTCGTACGAATATATGATAAGGTCCTACAATAAAGTGTACGTTACTTCGAACGTGTATACTGAAAATTAGTAAATTCCTATATGAATGAATTTATATATTCAAAATATTAAACATTACATAGTTATATAACGGTAGAGATCTTTATTTATATGTTTATGAGTTTAATAAAAGCATCCCTAATGTGTCTAGTTTGAACAAGGGCCGTAGAAGTATATAATGATATAGTGGAGTTTAACACAGGTTCCATTATGTGCTTTCCTGAAACCTGTTTGGACATCCTGAATAACTTCCGTTTTTTCCACTTTTGGCAACAAACTTGGTTTCTATTATTTCAACATATATTATATACAACAAAATGTATACAAAATTTCGTAAGAAAGGAATATGATAAAGCATTTTTAGCAACAATTACAATAACATTATAACTTGTATGAGATAATAAACTAATAAACTCAAATTGAATAACAATTAAGACTAAAAAATTATAAAGAAGTATTCATAATAAATAATTAATGTACTTTCATAATTCCTTTGTGATTCGATCAAAAACTATGTTCGTTAACCGATCATAGATTTTTATTGTATTAAAGTATTCCTTATCCGAATATTTGTTCGTAGTTAGAATTGTTCGTTCACCGATAGTTGTAATAAAAAAATATTATTTACAGCCGTGTTTAAGTATAATACTTCAAGATAAGATGTGTATATTACATCTCAAATAATCAAATTATATACTATAATAACAGACGTTCAATTTCTTATGTTTAAAAAAAAAATAATTGTGAATGGATACGTTAATGATTGATTGAAGATGCTCATTCTACTAACGAATATCAAAATCCTATTACAATTACCTCATATAACATAGGAAAAAGTCAAAGTTAGAAAGCATGTAATTACCTATAGAAAATATTTTAAATGAAATTTATATATTGTTAAAAAATCCAACAATAAAATGACGTTATATCCGAACACGTTTCATGAAACTCATTTCCGCGCATTAAGAATCTACACTGCTTTACGTAATTACCGCATGCTTTGAACACGAAACAAAAGATACATATAAAAAAAAATATGGTGAGCATATAAATAGAATGCAACGTTTTAATGGGTATTTGATTTAGCAGTCGACTGTAAAATATGCTTAACCGACGTCGTTTCTCTGAATAATTGAAATACGCTGTCAGCGATCAAATGTCTCCGATATTACGGTTCTTCCTTGTTTTAATTAATTTCGAATCGACTCGTGATGTGCATTCTCCGAAGTACTTTCTCTACGTGCCATTTTTGTTTTACTTTCGACTTGCTTGCAATTTATATTATTTTTATATTTTAAAAACATTATTTCACTGTATATGACAGCTCGTATTTATTAAGTCAATCGTCTCTTCAATTACTTTAACTATATTATGAATTTTAAGTGTAATATTAATCAGGAAACTGTCATAAATTTCATTTTATTTTCTTTTCCTAGATTTATAATTCATTTTATAAATTTTATTTTTTTTAGTTATTTACAGTTAATGCTCCTTTAACGTACGTTCAATAATAAGTACATGATTAATTAGAAACACTGACCTGACTTATTTAGAAATATGCATACCAACGTACAATAATATAAAACTGGTTAGTCGACGGCTGATTAAAATATCTATATTCTGAAAATGATGCTTGAGTTTTTTGCAAAATGTACGTTCCGGCTAACACAGAGGTTCCCAAACTTTTTTGTGTCGTAGACCCCTTGCCATGTTTTTCGGTTTTGGGTAGACCCCCTACTTACCTGATATTGATTTTTTGTAAATTTATTATTTATATTGGGACATCTTTATAATTATTAAGATCTTTGCTCTGAGACTGCGCATATGCTTGTAACAAGATGATACTGGTATATCATTATGTGCAGGTTTTTACAAATTCAAAATGTATTGGGACCACAAAGCGAATGCCTACATCCTACAACTTACACAATTTTATAAACATATATAAATAATGTATATGTCTTTATATTATAAGATAGTATAATGTAAGTAAATAGGTACTATCAGTGTATGTTGAGATACACCATCGTGGACCCCTATTTTCATTTCATGGACCCCCAAATTTTCTTTTCGCTGACGTAGACCCCTTGCAGGTTGTCATAGACCCCTGGGGCTCGATATAGACCACTTTGGGAATCACTGGGATAACACAACACATGTCTATTAGAATTCACAATTACTTTGCATTAGCTTAATGTACTTTGTAAGTTTTTTAGACATAATTTCAAATTGTATATATATGTAATACTTTTTTTGTTATTCTTATTGAAACAATTATGTTTATATATTTGATAATCCAAAATTGTACCTACGCATGATCTTTATATTGAAATTTTTTTAACCATACTTCAATCCTTACTGAAAAATATGATTACTTCAAATAGCAGAAATAATTAAGTACAAAAAGAAGAAGCTAAAATATAATAAATTTATAACTTTTTTTTATAAATTAAATATTACCACTGGTTGCTTAGAAGCAAATATAATTATGATTCAAACTTTTATTGTAACTCTAGTTTATCGTATACGATGAGATACAAATTATATAAATAGTTATTATCATTAGTAATATTATCAAACCGTTATATAATATTTTATCTAAATGATGAGAGCTATAGGCAATGTTGGCGTCTTAAATGATGTTGCTGATAAAGACTTCGCTTTTCCTATTTAATTTAGACTGCAGTTGCTATAACCGAATTAGGAAACGCTAATTGTGTTAACGTGAAATTTCAACCTTAACAACATCCTTTACAGAGAAAATGGCTCATTATAAGTGTACTGCACTGGGATGTAATTGATTTTCTTTCAAGATATTAATCTTATATTATTAAAAAGTAATTGAAAATCTGAAACAGCAAGCGTTCTTCACTCGGCTTCACCGTTTTTCTCCTCTCTTAACACGTTTAGCTCATATCATCTTTTTATGTTCTTTGAGTGTGCAGAAGCAAGCAAACCGCGTGAAAGTTCGATGGGAGAATTTATCGAACGGCTCTTCTTCTCCACTCCGTATGTAATTACACAATTTATTTCTTCGCTCTTCACAATACGAAGAAAGTGTGTTATTGGTAGTCGTTAGTAAACTAATAATTGCATGTACTGAGAGGGGACTTAAAAAGTGTCCCATTTAATTTCACAGCCATGAATGGCAACTCAACCTCGAGTTTCCTTTTTCATTCCGTTCTCTCCTCTATTTTCTATCAGCTTACAAAAGAAAAGAGTAAAAATAAGATGACGAGCAAAAGGAAACTGATTGTTAACTTGCACTAATCCCAGGCTCCCATTACAGTTAAGTCGAATACCTTCGCGGAATCCACGATTAACCGTTTACCCGTCTATTTTTGGTAATAAATAAAACTTTTTGAACTGCTTACAAATTTCCCGGAGTTTCGTTGCACGCAAGGAATTACAAATCAGGATAGCTGCGTTCCTTCATTCTTTTACGCGAATGATTGTGCATTTATTTGCAGTTCGTCACGGCTCAATGAACATTATTTTAGTTGCGTTCTTTCCCACTATTTTAGTCTTGTTGCTTTTTATGTATATATTGAATGCAAACTATTTCTGGTAAACTTCGGTGCGCTCATCCACCTCTATCCGTGTCAGTAAAAGTTCTGTGTTTATGTTCATTTCCGCATCTTCACGGAGAAGCGAAAGAACACCGACGATGAGTTCGCTCATTTGTAATTAACCTCGTGAATATTTCCTTTTACAATTTGCATAATGACATAACTTTAAGTAAAAGTACGCAGTTTTAATCCTTAAAACATATAAAGAAGTAAATTCACCTATTTTTATAAATATATGAACACAAGAAAATTATTCTATTTTTAATATCATACTGTATCCATTAGGAAAGAATTATGGTTATTTTTATTTTTTCTAAATGATCTTGTAGTAGAAATTTGATTTCTTGGAAAAATATCCTATCGAATTACGATCCTTTGACCGAACATTATATAATATATAACTAAAACAATCTTAAAAAAAACATAACCGAACTAACGTACGAACATTCATACCAACGTACAACAATTCCGGCAACCGTACACTAGACATATGCATATGGTGTTTATGACTTTTGTTTATGTTAAATTGATACTATATCGTTATAGGAAACAATCAATAACTTCAGGAACTTCCATAATCTTGTACGTTCGTACGGATATACAAAAATATATAAATGCATGTAATTACATGAGAACTTTAAAATTAACTTACATTCGCTTAGCGTACGTAAATTTGAATACATTTTAAGATAAGTCTTTTTAATGACAATAGAAGTATCACCTTCACATAAAGAATCGATATTGAATTTAATTGATTTCTAAAAGCAACGAACAAAGTGAAACAAATAGGTAACGTCCTTTGCATATCTGAATAATTTTACCAAAAAATTTACATATTTCATCCATTTTTACAGCGAGTATATTTCATAAGAAACATACGGTATTGTTTAATTAAAAACTGGCTTAATATTTTTATTTTATATTTTTATTTAGAAATTTCCTTCAGATTAAATGAACTAGGCGGAATGAAGTGAAGGGATATTTAAAAATTCCGGACCTGTTATTAACATTACTACACGCATGCAAATATTTATATTTGAATTCATATCACAAAAGCCGAGAGCGGGAGAAAAACGAGAGCCAGGGATGACTGCAAAATAAAAATAACCTGCGCCCAGTGGTATGAATGCACGTACGTACATATATACATGTCGTCCGTACGACCCCATAAAATTTAATTTGTGCGAAAATAAAAATTATGTAAATCCATTTTCTATATAAATAAATTGTCTGCCATTTTAATATACCAACTCCGGCGTTGTTGTTGTTGCTGTGCCAAGTGCATGTATCTATTTTATATGCATTACGCCGTGTACTATGTTTACATTGGAATTAATATTGTACTATATAAATTTTAATATATGCACGAGGATAATCAATATTTGCTCTGTTTTGTCAAAAGCATTTCTATTTATTGAAATCACGGATGTTGGGACAGGCTCATCTAAATTGCATACAAAATTTCATATGCAAAAATTCATAACTAAATTCGCATAAATCATTATTGTATTTTAATTAATTAATGTTAATTAAATGAAACATACTTGATGTTGATTATAATATTGTATTATGATATGGGAGTTAACCGTGACGTGGAGATTCCTTAAATCCCCATTTGGGGAACAAAACGTGTTCATTATACGAACATCATCCAGCGAGTTCCATTTGTGTACGTATACAACACGGGTTGTATTTCTCGTAATAAATCAGAAGTGGAGTAATTGCAGACTTGCATGTTTATGATATACCACCACACCGGGGGCATTAACGGATGCAGTTTTATTGTTTTTTTTTTGTCATATAAACGTGGTGGCTTTTAATAAGGGTTGAGGCGCACACAAAATGAGCCTGCCAAAAAAAAATTACATGTTATGCCCTTTTTATGTACGCACTGGGTTCAAGATATTACCCATAAAATACAATACTTTTTTTCATGTTTTATTTAGTGGCAGCACTAGTTTACTGACACTTACCAATATGATAGATTTGCTCCCAATCCGTGGTTCTGTAAAAGAGAAAAATAATTAGGAGTTTTTAACAACAAAATTGAAAATAACAACTAACATATTTTGTTATTAATAAATAAATATAATTGTTTCATTATATCATCGACAATATTAACAAACAAACTACATTTGTTGAGTTCTTTCAGATTAACAGCATTGTCCTTTGTGTATTAAGGACAATGTTTAATTTTGATAAATTATCACAAAATACTCTGATTTCTTCTATTTTTCAATAGAGATTTTTTTTACCATTTCTACAAATTGTAATAACTGCATGACGCTGTTAATCTAAAATAATTTTGGTTCGGATTGATTGCAGCCGCACTATGCGAGGCATTGCAGTATAGGGCTAGTTTTATAAACTTTATAATTATATAATTACAGCATTTGAATAATGTTACTGTTATTTTAATAAAAAATATTTTCTTTATACATAATAAACAAAACAATTAACAAACACATGTGTGTATAATCAGGTTTATATTAAATATGCAGAAATGCCTTTAATGCGATTGCATAAACAATTTCCGATGTGGAATTCCAATAACAGTTTGCTAATATATATATGCATATTTAATAAGAAAGCGAATAAAACGGTTTATGTGACTTTTGTATGTTGAAATTAATCATAATCATATATAAATTGCATATCTAGTATGCAAATAAAGTATTTACAAGTGATTAAGGTTTCCGCTGATTGGAAGCCAGGAGCAATGTTACAATTAATACTATGTTTGCTATCTAACCTTAACTTTACTTATAATCAGATATAAAGTAAAAATCACAATTACTATTATTCAAAATGTGCGCATTTGCAAATGATATCATTTTTAATTGGTTTCAATTATAAAAAAGCTATTTATTAATAATAATACTTTATATTTGTATAAAGAAAATCATTATTTTTATAATTATAACATAAAATAAATAAAAAATATTTATTACAAATTAATGTATTATCCTTATTCTTCAGAAAATTGCACAATAAATTTCATGTATAATACGCCTTAATTGCAAACAATATTTTTGAAATAAACTTATAATTGTAATAATTTATATTTATTTATCTTGTTACATGATTATGAGTTATGCTATGTTTTAAATACTATAGTTTTTAGATGACATAATTAAATAAATTTTGTACAAATAAGAATTTTATATTATTTCTATAAATTTCGGACTAAAGCAAATTTTATATTGCATCAAATTTCTGCACAATAGTTTAATTTTTGAAGTTTGAAAGTTTCTGGTAATTAAAATAATTATTTAAAGAAATTTACTGTTTTAATTACTAAATAATTTAAAAAGCAAACTGCGGTTTCTTAGTATAATTATGAAATGTTAATTACTAAAAATTTGTACGTTAAAAAAAAATGCGAATAAATTTATTTTACGGCGAAATTTGCAATGAATAATGTAATAAAATATCGTTACGTGCATGCATTTATGGTTTAATTATTAGTATTTTCTAAGCAACGCAAGGTTTCCGGATTCATTTAAACTCCGAGAAACGCAATTACGTGAAGATATAAAAGATAATTCGCGTTCTATTCCGCTGGTCGAGTGGCGCATTCTCCGTTTACTTTCACTGAGTTGTATAAATGATGTAAAAAAGAGGATTCCAGCAATAAAATACTAAAACAAACCATTAAACTAACCACGGACGCAATCAATTCACATAACGAAAGCATATGCGTCGTGTCTCCTCTTCATTTCACCATACTCATTTAATTTCCTCGGTAAATACTTTCCTAATGTCATTTCGATGCTTCCTAGTTAATGGAATTGGTAAATTGAACAAATATTCTGGAATATTTACTTTTCATTCTCATTATTCGCACTATTTATTTCTTGTTTCTTGTTGAACAGTGAAGCTGCAGCATTTGTGGTGCATACACAATTGGACGGTCGGTACCGTTTGTTATTTCTTTGCTCATTGGGAAAGCGGGAGAAATCTGGTTGAAGCATTTTGTACATATTTTCATAGTTTGCAACTCCTTAATCTGAACTGACTTTCTATACTTCTCGAGAATATGGGCAATGGGAAAATTGGATTGAAAAAATCTTTAGGTAACTACGTGCAATTTGCTGCAGGTTTTAAGGTCTTCTCTAATGGAAATTTAAACATAGAGAATTATTTAAATGAATAATAAATCTTATAATAAAAACATGTTAATCGACAATTACGTTTTCTCCTGGTAGAAAGCATCAAAGTAAGTACTTTTTTTTATTATATTTTATAGTAATCGACAAAATGTAATCAATTTATTTAAATATTTTATTTTTTTTTAATACAATTATAATGGTCATACAAAAATAATGGTCATAGTGAATCATTCAAGTTTTCTTAGTATTCTGCACCTATTTAAACAGTAATAATGACATTGCATTTTTACTCGATGCAAAATCCAGACTTTGTAATATATTTCTTATAAGAAAACCTTGATTTAATATTTTACGACTAAAGATGACATAACGAAACAAATCTTTGTAAATCACGGTTGAGATAAATAAAAATGATAATTCTGTCCATCAGATATAAACATATATACTAATAAGCATTCAATAATCTTGGATATATCAAGATTAAGTAAAAATGCAACATTCAAGTAAATCAGAAATAACCCTATGAAGGTTGACTGGTACATAACACGGTACCAATTAATTACGTTGTAAATAGTATCAATAAATATTATTATACATATGTTACATATCAAGAGAAAATGAACTTGTTTCTTCTTGATACGCAATAAGCTTAAATACAGTCTAAATGGAAAAAAGAGATGAAGGTAAAACTTGATCATAATGGAAAACATTTGACAAAAATGTTTCAACTTTTAAGATTTGACATAGTTCACATAATAGTAATCTACATCCTACATTCCTATTATGTAACTTTGCAACAATTATCCAGACAATTAACAGCGTTAATTTAGTTTAGCTTGAAAAACTAATAAATAATAAAAGGTCATCGTTACATCAATTTTTAATTTCTTCAATTTTTCTTTGTTTTATGATGTATAAAACATTAAAATGCCCAAATATAAGTAATCATTTGCAATCTTTCCTTATTAATACTAATAAACATAATGTATTGTACACGTATTAACCTTTATATCATACATAAATATTACAAATTTTACAAATATATTTATATAAATTGTTTGTAAAACATTTTTTTCTAAATATTTGTCATATAACGATTCCAGATATGAAATATGAATATATTGTAAGAGACAGCAAGCTTCAATATATAAAAGAAATATTCACAATCGATGAAACGGAAACATTCCGATAAAAGCGAAAATACAGAAATAAAAATGCATTGAAGAACTGGCGCTGCTGAAAAGTTCTTTTTCGTAGTGCCTGCGTACGGATAAAACGAAAGAAAAGGCACAATAAAGAGGAATCAGGGATACGTAATTGTCGTCCTTTTTTGGCCCTTTACGTAGCAGCCTGGGACCGCTAAATGGGAAAAATAGAATAGGTGGGCCATTTGTATTGGCGCGAAAGCATTTAGTACTTTGCTTTACGACGGCAATTTATTTGCATTATTGTAACGAATTTCGACTATACAAGAGGAGCTCTAACACCACATGCGGCCTGAATAACATAAAGAGAGGGCGAAAAGAATTTCCGCAGACACAATAATTGCACGTCCCAATGGCTGGGGATAAATTCATGCTCTGCATTATTCCGACTTGAAGCTGCACCAGAGAATGGCACGTATTCTCAGCTGATTCTATTCCATTGTTTCGAGTAAATTACATTAGAAATACTACCAGCACACCAGACCTCTTTATCCATAAACTGTACCAAATTTCATTCTACAAAGAGTATTAATGTCGCTTGCATACAATAAACATAAATTCTCTTGAACGAGATAAAAATAGATCTGAAAGAATTATAAAACCATGTATTAAATAATTATCTTGGACAACTATTTCATTATAATTAATAATATATCTTTACATTTTATACTCTAAAAAGTTTAAATTTTTCTTCCAAGAAAACTTACCTAAATACTTCGCATAGTGCGATTATATTCATTTCGCATTCAATAATACGGTTGGATAACAAGTCAATCTTTCGTTAATCTCGAACACTTCTACATAAAAACTAATTTTACTCCTTCCTCAGTAGACATCAATTTTTAAGTAAATTGATCATGTCATTATTTGAATTATAAATAATTTTACATATCGTTCGCGATCATTTTCTAATTAGAATCCTAACCTGTTATAATAATATAGTAATACAGTCGATTCCGCTTAATTGGGTTAATCGGGACAGCCGCTTGTTAAGGACAAATCTTAAAGAACGGAAAATAAACCGAGCAAATAAGAAATGGAAATTCGGATAATTGGGCCATCCGCTTAATCGCTTAATCGCAAATATTTTGATACATTTTTTGGAGATACAAATCATGTCTAGTCAATACAGTCTTGATTGCCTATTTCCTGAAGAGAATAAGACGGGTAACACCATGTTTGCAGTTAAGATTTACCTGGCTGGGGCTCCTCAAGCAAAGACAAAACCCCGCTGCAAGGTCCCGAAGGTGCTTGCGGGCCTGATCAGATCGCGCGGGGTAACTAACCCCCACCGCAGCCCGGCTTCGGTCGCTATCTATCCGCCTCCTGAAGTAAGGATCTTGAGTTCCTGTGTCGGTGCAGGAAGAGACCCCAGAAGGACGTACCAGCTCTCGCAACACCACGCCGCAAGGTCCTAAATGACCCCGCTTGCCCGCGTTATTGGGTCTACCACTATACAGTCTATATCTAGTCTATACAGCTTAGACGATACATATTATACAATTAGACAGTCATACACGCCATTTTTAAAAACATTAAAATTGAAAATGGATAGAAACTCTAGGCGGGTCGCATTCGGTCCGTGGGCTGCAGTTGATCATAAGATATAATTTTTACAAAAATTATTTCGAATTTATTGTTTCAATTTTTTCAAAACGCCTTAAAAAAATACATCCACATTTATCAATACTCCTATAATATTTTTATCTTTTAGATTTTCAATGACATCATTTACTATAACGTGTCCCAATGCTGATTATATTTTCATTCAATAGTTTTCTATTAATAAAGTTTTTATGAAAAAAATAATAACTTTTGCAAATAATAACATCGTTCACATATATATATATATTTTCTCATAAAATCAGGTTTAAAAATAACATATAATTTTTTATTCTCCTTGAATAACGAACAAAATAATTTCCATCGGTAAATTGATTTTTATGCAATTACTGCATAACCTTTAAATTCGAATAAAAGAACAAAATAAAATATAATTGACTGTATTGTACCTAAAGGTGACGGATATTTAATAAGTAATAAATATTACAGATTATTACTGCTAGTTAAATAACTGTACATAATTATTTTACAGCTGGTTCAGTGAAACGATTTGGCTGAAAGCCTTCAGGCGATAACGTTTTAACCAAAATTGGGTAATAAAGAGACAACTAATAAGTTTCGACAGTGCCGCAATTGGGAGCCGTATTGAAAATGCAACTGACTTGTATCGATTTTATCTTTAAAGCAATTTTATTTTTGCTGAGAAAGGTCTTCGTCGAAAACCCCTCGCATTCTTTCGCCACTTCTTTTTTTTTCATCTCCATTTGTATTTATATTATGTGCTTTTTTCTCACTTTGCACAATACAGCGAGAGAAGCAGTTACATAACGTGTCTAAGAAAGGCAAAATCAATGGGCTGACTTCGTGAGACGCGAATGAATGGCAATTTTTAATTACAAAACTTCTCCTTACCAAGAACGCGCAAACAAACAATATTTTTTTAGAATGCCGAGAATTCTATTATTACATGTTTTCCGGATACTTACGTAGAACTAGTGATATATATATTTATTATTTGTATTCAGAAACTAAATTTATAATAAATTAATGATTGATTATCAGTTATTTATGACATTAAATTTTATTTGTAAAATTCACAATAACCAAGTTGTAATAAATCGATTTTATGTGCAAAATCTAATTATATAATATTTTCGCTACTTACCGTAACAATAATTATATTAAACAGAAAAATAAAAACTACTTGTTCATGAAAAAAAAAAACAAATTTTTAAAGTTGTTATTAACAATTGAAATTTTAGTTTTTGAAATTTAGATCGTATTAAATCGAAATACAACAATACGAAGCATAGAGCGGGAAATCGATTCCGCCAGTATTTCGCATTGTCGATGAAATAAATACATACAAAAATAAACCACATAAAACAACACTTGACTGCATAGTGGGAAAAATCCGAACATTTATATATAAAAAAATATATTCTATTCTATTTTTTTAGAATTTATTAACTATAGCAGGGGTTCCCAATTTTTTTTATTTCCAGCGCCCTTAATGTATCAGAATTTCTCCGCGGCGCCCCAAGTCAAAACATTGGTCTATCTTAGGGCGAATTTTATGTTAATATATCATAAGTTTCATGGAGGCGCCGCGGCGCGTTGTTTGGAAACCCCTTGACTATAATGAATACAAAGCCGCACTATGCGAGACATTGCTGTAGATTTACATTCAAATCTACCAACTAAAAGTTATTTTACAAACTAAATGTTAGAACTATTACAGCTTCTATACGGTGTTACTATTACTATAAATCTAAAGACAGCAAAATTTATTTTTTGTCTATCTAAAATATATATATATATACATATAAGTTAGATATAATCAAAAGATGATTTTTTTTATTTTATATTTTAATTATATATCAAAATAAATTTAATGTAACAATGTAACACAAATTTATCCAGTAAAGTTTTCGACAAACAAATATATTAAAAAAAAACATTAATTCATTATTAATTATATAATGAAAATATACACATACAAAGTGACGTTTAATTAAGTTAATTGCTGAATCACCTTTTCCAGTAGCACTTACTAAACTCGGCAAAAACGGATCAAAGACTTGAGAACACTCAATGGAACGCATTCATTAACTAATATACATTTTTTGTTACTTTTCCTATCCTTTTCACATTAGTATATAACCTTAATTAATTTAATAAACTGAGTGCAAGAAAAAAAATATGATTTATTTTTTGATAATTTGAAATACAAAAAATATCATAATGGTATGAAACTAATATTTATACAAATTGTGTTCCGGTTCTCATTAAGTAATGAAAAGAAAGTGAAAGGTTGTAAACCTACAACTAAGTGAAATTAAATATTGATCCTTTTTTTGTTTGTATCAAAAGCATATCTATTAGCATGTTATTACCAAGTATTTAAATTATCTAATGCTAAACTAGTTTCTGTTAAGCAATAACGACAAGTAATCTGGAAAGTAACGAGTACATAAATAATAAATACATGATGAGAAAACAGTCATAACTAAAATGTATTATGTGTAATAGTATTTATACATAAACGTAGAACTATTGTCCGCAATATTTCCGCCCTCCAGTACATATTTTGGTATAGTTCCAATATAGTGATTTGTATTCTTTTAATACTTTAGTAAAGTATTTTAGAAAAGTATTTTAGTAAAGTTGTATTTTTTTTTCTATTAATGACTTGTTTAGACAAAAAAAATGTCTTCAAGTACATTTATACAGTCAGAGGTTAAATTAATCTAATCTATTAGAAGAATCACGGAAATCAACAAAAATACCGACTTCCGCTCAACTCGAGAAATTAACTTTGTAAGTCTAGAACAGCACGTACGTGGATAGAACAATACGAAAATATTAAGGAAGGTCATACGATGTGCATCAAATAACATCCATTGTTTGTTCTCCATAGCTTTGAATAAACAACGATAAAAAAATGAACAAACAAGAAAAACCCAAGGAATTATTTAATATTTACAATGTCGAGCAGCAGATCGCAATATTCCGTTAACTTATTTATTTATACATCTCCATCAATGTTCAATCTAACGACCTTACATATAAGCATATGCAACGCAAAGAATAATTTTCCTCTCCTCGAATCCCATCAAGGTTGTTTTGCTCAGGGAATTATCACTTGTCCGCTAATAACTTTCAATAATCTCAATGACATTTTGCAAATGCGTACGAAGTTTTCTTCTGGAAAAAAAAAATAATAGGAAGGAAAACCTGCTGGGAAACTATGCGGCGAGCCGCGCCGCCTCTTGTTACGTAATTGCAAATAATTCGCATATTAAAAGTCTCCCCTCTGGTAATCTTTATTACACACATACTTAGCGCTTAGAGAGAAGAAGAAAAAAGTCATCTGCGCCTGCAGTATGCAAATGATGCCCGCCGTACAGTTTCTGCATAATTTTAATTGCATAATCCTACTAGCATATGTGCAATTTATACACGGTGGGTTCTCTCGATTTACGCGGTAGTTGCATTCTTGATAATGGCTGTGTTAATCAAAGTCGCGTAAATCATACCGATGACTATACTGGTAGGACTGTACTATATAGATGGAATGGCTGTAGAGAGAATAGTTGCGATGTTGTCTCTAGCGCAGGGGTTCTCAAACTGTACGCCGAGAAAATTGTAGAAAAACTACTGTCAACATAAAGTTCGCATCGCAAATTGAAAAAGTTTGGGATCCGCTGCTCTAGCGGGTATAGTTTGTTTACATTAGCTTCAGGTCTTCTAAACTTTTATAATCAACGAAGCTACATGAAACGAAGATTGCAACTGTTCTTATACCTATCATATACTGAACGTAATCAACAAATAATGCTAATATAGACAAAAAAAAATGAAGAAAAAAAAGTAATTAAATTATTTATTTTATAAATGTTTAATAAGAAAAAAATAAGACGTGAAAATAATATATTTAGTGAAATTTGATACGTATAATTAATAAATATTAATAGTTAATTATTATTATGAAGATGATAATACTAACAATATTTCCACCACTTTACATATTTAATAAAATAAAAATTTATCTAAGCTGTCCAAATTCGGCAGCAAGTTAGATAAACTATTAACATTTATCGTTGTAATACTAACTAATACCAACTAACTCATTGATCAGTATGTGAATGATGGGTTTAACATAATTAATAAAGTTAGGTTAGAGTAACTCTGATTTGTTAGGATTAGTTTACTTTTGATTGGATTAGTATTTGCTTAGTTCAAATTACTTTTATGCTTAATTTATTTTTCGGTAGTTAAGTTTTTTTAGGTTTACTTAACTTAACTTTAAATATCAGTACATTAAAAACAAAGTTTTTTGGAGCAAAAAGCCACTTTCCAATTAAGAAAACAGTCAGTTTCCAATATGAGACGCAATTTCTATTCAAAAGAGACGCATTTGCTATATAACTGGTTAATAGCCGAATGGTTTAGTCGGTATTTCAGCAATAGTGCCAACGTTCATCACAGATGGATGGACATTCATATGAATGAGGTTCAGCATATGGACCTTCAGCCAAGTCGATGGACAATGACAGTGTTAAGGATAGCAGCAGATTCACAGTCAAATAAAATAGTGGAACAGCAGAGCATCAATATACTTCTGAAGTTAACCTACAATACGACAGCCAACCAACAAATTAAATCAAAAATCATTATAATTGTAAGTGTCCACCGGGAAAGATTATCCATTTAATGTCAACCGTGACATTGATGAACAGATTGTGAACAGATTATACGACATAAAAAAAACTATATACAATCATAAATCACATAACATTCCTTCTAGAAGATTATAGAACTTTAAATTTTGTAAGAAATTAATATTTCAAGAAATTTAATCTTAATATATTTGGACTTCTTAAATGGAACAATTCTTGACACAATTTGATCAGAGCTAATAGGAGATCCCTTTCTTATATCTGTTTTTAGTAAGCGAAGTTTAATTAAAAACGATAAATTATATTTTGATATCGCTGGGATAAGACCGCAGCACAGCACAAGGCTGTACATGGATTTAAAATGGAAACTTTTAAGCTGAAAGTCATCCTGCCCGAATCCATTATTATTTCGCTTTTCTCATAAGGAAAGTGCGAAAGTTCAGGACGCGCACAGTTTGTAAAGTCGCAAGCGTCGTCGAGAATTGGGAGAAAAACGTTATTGAAAAACTACTTTACCCCGGGACATTTGAATTTTATTGCAAGACTTCTCGGTGCATCGGCCCCAACAAAAAAATAAAAAATAAACTAAAACGCCGTAACTTGCAATGCAATGGCATTCGATTTGCTCGAACAGTGAAAATGAGGATGAACTGTAGATATTCTCCTCTCCTGTTGTTCTCGCATTGTTTTGTTGTTCTTGCATTTCTGGATCTAATTTGGAGGCATCGCGAAACACGATAACTTTCACTGGACCGAAACTCGTGAGCTGCGAGAGCCAGTTTATTATTTCATTAGAATCGAACGGCGTGTAATTTCAAATGCCAGCCGCATTCCTTTTATTATTTCCTTAAACGGATACCGACTTCAAAAGATGCTGCTCCTCGGACTGTGGAGATGGAGAGAAGAGGAAACAAGGAGATGCATCTTCTATCCTCCATCTCTCATTCCCTTTCTGTCTCGATAACTTTAAAGAGGAGAGAACCCACTTACTGCTCCCCACGTCAATTACATTTGAAGATCATTTTACATACACATGCTTTGATTGACACATTGTAGGCGCACTTACACAACTCCGCAGAGAAAGGAATATTATACCAGCCTCAAATACCTGTTGAATGCTTGTATCTTGTGTCAATGCTTTGAGTAGTAACAAAAATTACCTAATAGATTTTTTTATCCATTGCAATTCCATTGTTTTAACGCCTACATCTCAATTCTTATAAGTAGTATTCATCTATTATCATAATTAATTTCAAGCTTGCATTATTTCAATGATTTTCTCTTACTTTATTCCTACATAATAATTACCGACTTATATAACTTAATCACAAAAGGATGTTTGTTCTTAGTTCAAGTAAGATTCATCAATTTTAAAACAAACTTGATACGGTATTAAGCACACTGAATGGACATTTGTAAGTGTAGTTTTTTTTTATTTGCTAAAGCAGCTTTCTACTGACAATTCTTAAACCGATTCATTACGCAATTCAGCATGTACATTTTTATAACCATACTTTCAGCATGTCAATAATAGTTTTAATATACAGATATTCTTGTTATTTAAATAAAAATCATTAAAAAAATAATTCCAGCCCAAAAATTTCTTTATAATAATTATGAATAAATATGAAATAACTTTATTAATTAACATTACTTGAGGTCAGTAGAATGACAATAACAAATTTTATATAAGTTCTTCAATGAATCAATTACTAAACATGAATGTAATATTGCATAATTATTACCAGCCAATAACAATTATTCAATTAATAAAGTAGGTTTATCGATTTTCTACTTTACCTTGTATTAAAAAGCAGAAATAATATAATAGTTTTTCGATAATGATGATGTGTTGTTACAAAACTATTAAATATCCTTGTTATACAAGAAACATTGCAAAATAATCCAAATAAGACAAAGTAAATTTAAATTGAACAAAATAAAAATATCGATTCATAGTTACTTCATATTTTATACGCAATAAATTTTATTATAACATTTTCTTTAATATTTATATTTAAATACATAATATGTATATGTAACTTGTAAGTTCAACAACAAATTCCTGCATAAAACATACAAATTGTCTGGAATTTCACTCGATGATGTTAATCCAAGCATGAATATTTGCAATAAGGCTTCAATTCTGAGTTTAACTTAACGCTGGTCATTGACTTTTTCTGCGAATGTTTCCTTTTTTATTTACATTCGTCCTTTTCCTTTAGACGAAATTGATTTTCATTGTAGCGCCTGAAGTTGTTATAAATATGCGGCATAGGTGCGTCTATTTAAATGCATTGGCAATGGATGTTAGCGGTTAAGAGATGAGACGAATCGCGAGATGGAAGAGAAAGAAAAAAATGTGTAATCGATAATGTTATCTAATAACCAGATCTATTGTGGTATTACAGAATAGCCGCGCCCCGTAATTTATAGCTGCCGTAGGTGTGAAAACGATCTCGAAGACATTTTTATTTTAAACGAGATCCTATTTAGGTCAATGCAACTTACTTTGCAGGTGATTCTGATACACATTTAATCTAGATTTTCCTCGACCTAAAACAATGAATTGTACATTTTGACATAGAAAATAGTTCTAATTAAATGATTTCTATGTCGTAAATACAATTTACGAAGGTTGAGATAAAACAATTAAATGTTAACTAAACTGTGACTTTCAAATAACAGCTATCACCTATATAAATAATACAGTCATACCAGGTTAACGAACAGGATGCGTTCCGCAAAATTACTTCGTTAAGAAAACTTCCTTTTCAGAGTTTAAAATACCATAGATAGAATGGAAACACGTAAACAAAATGAAAAGATTCATTGAAACTTATGGGGTCAAACTTTGTTTTTGTAGAGGAGAGCCAACGTTATAGGGACCACGAGTGGAGTCGTGGTACAGATGTATTCTTACCTCACTAAAGGCTCTCCCCTTCTTCTTCGGCATACAGTGCTATCTTCGTAGGCCTACTGCAGCTCCGCTCTTCTTCTTTAGTCAGTAGCACTTCTGGTAAATATGTTGATATTATCTCCAAGCTCTCTCCACTCTTCAGCATTTCGCTAACAAAATTTTCTGGCTCTAGCAAGATTCCCAATTCTGCTTCTACCTCTTTCCTCATCCAGACTCATCTTCAGCTTCCAAAAAAAAGCTATGCTCAAAGCTGTCGTCGTCCTCACAGTATGAATACCTCTCGTCCTCCTTCTTCGCGATGAAATGCAGGTACTAATCAAAGCATCCATGACCAGATAGCGCCTGGCTTAAGTGAAAAGTTGTTTCACTGTGCTTCCGTGCTCTATTTGTGGGATTAGACGACGAGTCCAGGCTCCTTTCTCCGACCTGTTCCATTTTTGTAGCAGTCTGAGTCTAGCATCCTCTTTGTTCAGTCCCCTCTCATGGCATCCAGTTCTGACTATTGCATGTGGCTACATTTACCTTTTCAGTGAGTTCCTCTTCAATCTTTGTTACCATAACTACTGCCAGATCATCCGCATATCCAATGACTGTTATGTCTGCAGGTTGATTGATTCTTAGCGCTTAGCCTAGCATTGATCCCTGCGAAACTGTCTATTTATTACCAATTCTTCTTCGCCATGGGTGCTCGGGATCTTTATGTGGCACTCTGAGGTAGCTTCTTATAATTCTTTGGAGATAGACGAAAATTCCTCTTCTGTTTGTCTCATCCATGATAGTCTTCCATGCGAATATATTGAACGAGTCTCTGACGTCCAGCGTCAGTAGTGCACAAAGCTTTCTCTTGGTATCAGCTCTTGTCTCCGTAGCTATAATGGTTGAACTTAGGAAATAGAATAGTTTGAATAAAAAAAAATCGGACTTCCTTATATCAAAGCTTCGTTAAAAGTTACCTCTTAATCAAGGTATAACTGTAATATATAAATTCCGCTACTAGATACAAAATGTCATAGAAAATAATACACTTGCAACTAAGAGTTATCTTGTAGACGGAAGTAAATAAAACAACTTCTATAATCGAAATAAAAAAGACAACCTTTTGTAAATAAAAAATCGTTTATAACATGAATTCCTTTGGTAATAGCAATATAATCTATTGTCGTGATATATCTTATATAATAAAAGTAGATGACCTTTCTCTTAACTATAAACATTTCCGATGAGCGTCCTCTTACCGAGTCAGCAACCACTATTGCCCCATGTAAAAGGAATAACGCTATTCTGCCCAAACACATTTCTTCTTCTCAATTAACCCCCTTTAAACGTTTACCCAGTAACAAGATATTATTTAGTACATAGTGTAAACGATAAAGCATTAGAAGTGCGATCGTTTTGCGACCCAGAAACTGGATCAATTACAAGGGATCTTCGTAGACCGCAGCCCATCATTACCGAACGACAATCATCATAATAATGCATTGGATCAACAAAACGAGGCTAATGTAATTCAAGTTTGTAAATTACCTTGTATTCCTACTTTATTTGATAAAGCTTCATAACAAAACACATGCAAGATAATTTAAAAGGGATCAATTATTTCCTTTATATATTTTTTTATTTAATACAACTTTTCTTTTACAATTTATACCTGTTTTATGAAATATTCGATAGATTTGGAATTTTAAAAATATTTTATATATTAGCAATTTATTTCATGAATTACATAGTATGAAATAAATAAATGCAGGCCAAAAATTATAACTGATCAATTCACTTTACACTTAGTAGTTATAAATATACTATCATAAAGTCACAAAATATAAACTAATTTTAGTCAAACAATTAACAAAATAAAAGTAAGTAATTGTAAAATATTTTCATTGTAATTAAAAAGCATAGTTAAATTTCAATTTATAAGTTAAAAGCATTTTAAAACAAAATTCAGGTTATCGACTTGTAACAATTGTAAACGTGTTTACCATTTTCCGCTACTTTTGGTACAAAAAAAGAAACCATTTTAGAGCATTCGCACTTAAAAAAATAAATATTTTCGACATTAATAAAGTATTGCATTGTGTCATTCCAAAAAACTGTTAGAATTCTTCATAGTTCTCTCTGGTTTGTTAGCACACCGAACATAAAGCTGTTAAGCGTAACGCGCTTCTTCTTTTATACTTTTCACCTAACTAAAAGCGAAGTATTTCCAATTAATAAGAGCATTAGCCTACATACATAAAACACTTAAGAAAACCAACGGTAAACCAACAAAGGACATCAACTTGTCAAGATGAATGAGTGAAATACAAAAGATGAAAATCAACGAGAAAAGTAACAAATAGAGTTGCGTCATTTACGCAAGATATTATTTAAAAAAATCGGAGAAATCGAGACAGCAAATAAAAATCAGGTAGTTTTACGTAATTGCAAACAGGAGCGAGAAACCATAAAACCGTATACGCGTGTATGCATTACCATCACGCAACGTCCTAACTGTTCCATGGTTGTAGGTTCGATGAAAAAGAATTATTATACGAGGTCCACGCCCATCATGCCTGATTGCATGCACCATTTTTATCACGTACTTATTTGATAGATTCGCATTCCTTGCTAATGGGAATTATTACACCACTTACATTGAACGCCCTTTTTTATATTTTTTTCTTCCTCGTTATTATTGCCTTCTTTCTAAGCGAAGCTGTAAAGCCGTGTCTTCAAATAGAATTGGCAGCCGCTGAACGAGGCTCGAGCTTTTTAGAAAGGGAAAATTGCACACTTGACCTTAATGACCTCTTCATATTTAAAATAGTTTGTGGCGTATAAATGGAACGAACGCAAACGCAGGTGCATGTCATCGAGTGTATATTGCAAACCGCAATGGTTTCACCAAAAACGTAAATAAAAAAATTGAATTTTTGAAAATTTTAAAATAACTTTCTTTTGTTGTTATAATTGAGTATTTTAATCTTTAGATGAAAACATTTCAGACTCACAAATAGAAACACAAATCGTGTTTAAATTCATGAAGATTTACTTTGAGATACTTAGAAAAATTTCAAGTTGTGAACGCATATGTTATGAAAGTATTTTAATTAGATTTAAGTTAATTAAAAATTTTATTTTTCTCAACTTTTGCTTCTTTTAAATGTTTGTTCTTCTCAATATAACTAACTTTAAAAATTCTGCAATTGGTTCAAATTATATAAATTTACAATATTTACAAAATATATTTTGCTTTGATAAGATGTCATCTTTTGAATTTGTGTCATTAAATGTTACAAAATGTTTAAGTTCAAATATATATTATTCCAATAAAAAAATATGAAACAACACCAATTTTTATAAAATACTAACTAAAAATAAGTTAGTATCAACGTTTGTTCTTGCTAATATTATTCATGTAATTTATACTAAAGGAATTTAAAAATGAAAGGAAATACGCCTTAATACGAATTTGATTTCTGTAATTAATGGATTATAAAATGGAAAAGTTTAAAGCTTTCGAACGAAATAAAGGAGCAAAAAAAAAGAAAGGCCGAAGCAAGGAAAGCTTACATTCTTATCAATATCAAATCGTGGATAAGTTTGCCAATTAAAAGGGTATCGAAACTCCTGTAAAGTATTCCAATTGTGCCGTGTATAGTGGAAGCAAAGTTCGAACGATCTCCCTAATAATTCAACTTACGATTCGATACCGAAAAAAGGGAAGTAGGAAAAAAAATAAAAGAAAAGAAAATGGAAACGAGCGCAGATTTTTCAGCTCGAATAAAAATGCAAATCTAATTGGATTTGGCGCACAACAATTAGCGCAATCCATCCGCCAAATCCATAATTGACTTTAATTGTCGGATTAAATATTTACGTAGCGCTGAAAAATTCATCGTCATTTTGGCATCATTACCATGATCATCAACATTATTATTAACACAGAATAAAATCGAAATTTATATGTCGACATGTCATCAGTGAAGCAAATAAAAACGGGAATCCGATTTGCACCCTTCATATATTTATTAAACCGGATAAAATCATTGGAAAAATCGTACCGTAAATTTTATAAACTGGAGAGTGATTTTCATTAATTAATTAACGCCAATTAAACAGATAACAGTTATTTTCGATTTTGTATTTACGGTAAATACGTTGGCAAAATAATTAGTAAAACACGTATATTTTGTTATTCATGCATGAGCAATTATAAATTATTTAAAGTAAAAAAAAAATGGAATGAAACAATGGATTTTTAAATTAGTTAGTTGTTTAAAATGATTTATCAGAACTTTTAACTATTTTTTTTCAGTACTATAAATTAGTTGAAAGAATAGCATAAAATAATGATTGAATAATTAATAAATTGGTAATTTAGAATACTATATTTTAATTTCAAAATTTTTAATTGACTACATTAAAAAAATACTATACAAAATTATGTAGATAAACGAATGTTTTTCCCTTTATTAGTGCAGTTTTCAATTAGTCCGGTTTCGAACAGTCCGATATATTAGGGAAATATACTACTAAGCGAAATACCAGAGAGGGGGACAGAAATACATATTACTAGTTATAAATATATTTAAACTAGACATAATAACCTTATGAATGCAATGTTTGCAATCACTACATCTACTTTTAGATTTAATTAAAATGAGAATTAATAATACATTTCTTACCTTCACGTGATTTTTATATAAATATTCCTACTTGAAAAAAAAATGTTCTGGTGGTCCAAATTAGGCAACTCTGTCCATATTAAGTTAAAAACAAAATAAATTAGAATAAATGTATGTACATTATTTTAATAATGCGGCATTCGCAATTAATGGAATTACTGGTTTTCGCGGGATTAATGATCCGCGAGCAAAATATCATTTTTCGCATAATTTTATTATAATCCATAATTGTTGAATTATTAATGGGAACTCTGATTTGAGCCCATTGTTCCATAACGGCGCTATTTATAATGAAGCTCATGTTGGATCAAAAAAACACCTAATTAAAGCTTTAATAGACATTTTTTGCATAATCAAGTAATGATATTTAAACTTCATAATAGACCATTAAAGTTATTACACATTAGATGTATTTTTTTCCTTCAATCTAACTAATTACGCATTATTTCCGCTCGAATTTACATTTATCCTTCACGAATAATTATACCAGAAGTTAACGAAAAAAAAAACGAAGTATTATCAACCCAATGAAATTACACACAATTAAATGTGTTATTATTGTTCCCTCCTTTCTATATATTTTCCCTTTTCATTCTGTTTGAACAAAGACCTATGCGAAAACTGTAAACTGTAATTAAGTTGTAATTAAATTTGCATTTTAAAAAGAAATGCTTACTACTCGTTTAATCCAGTTTTCCGGGCCAGATAGACTGTGAGGCGCGAGCGAAATAAGCAAATTGCATTTACACATCTTATTTAATTAAAATTTCTTCAACTCTTCAATTGGGGAAACTCGATTTATTAGGATTTTCTTTTGCGTCCGGTGTGGAATTAGATGGATGGAATGTTTAAATTGCAATTTCACTTTATTTCTTCTTCTTGTTTTTATTTAATTATTTGTTAATTATCGCGGAAGAGTTTGAATTCAGACAGAAAATAAATAGATAATAATCGTTTTTACAGTAAGGAAATGGATTTTCAGAAGCGAAAGTTTTTAATTATTGCCAATCTGGAGAAATCCCTGCTAATGTTTTGTATCGAGCTATAAATAATATATTTGTTGTTGTTTTATTAAGATTGGTAGCCGCATTGAAGACTTTCACTGAAATATCTTCAATTCGAACATATAATTGTATTTTGATTGATCACTCGATTAATCATTTTATTTTTTGTAATTATTGAATTATTGTATACGATAAAGCTTCATAATATTTTAAATTTATGGTTTATTTTAGAGATTTATTCTCCAAATACTAAATGTTTTATTTTCACTTATACAGTCAACTCTCATTTTGTACAGTTTATTTTAGGCAGTTTTAAAGTCCTCGATCTTGTCTTGTCGAAACCGAATACCCGCACTATGCAAAGTATTGTTGTATTCGTAGTAAAACTTTAGTGACTAAAACATTTCAAATTAACATTTATATAATTTGTTTATAAAACATATAACTTTTACAAAATGATAAAATTTGTTAGTATTCAATTTGTATAATAAAAATGTTCTAATTAAAATGTATAATTAAAATTATTTAATGAAATACAAATCTCGATGTACAGTTTATTTTATATTAAAAAAAAACCTATATATTTGAATGGATTTGAGAACATATAATTAATTGAATTCGAACGTAATTAAAAATATTTGATTTAACTTGCACGGCGTGCCCTTTTATTTATTTTAATTTGTTTGCTGTTGTCGGTGGACAGAGTGCAAATGAATGTTCGAATGAAATGTAATCGTGAAATTCGCATTACACAAACGGTGACGTAAAAGCCGAACATATGCAATTGTTTTTGCAGCTTTTCGAACATTTCCTCGCCATAATATTGTATTTTTACCTACGTATAATTTCACGTCAAAACCACTGCAAACCCATGCATATTGTTTGAATCGAATTTATCTTGAATTTTCAATGATTAAAAACTTCATGTTTCCATAGGATTGGTTTATCTTCTTTATAACTTTATTTAATAGAATTCATTTTCTTTCATAAATTATAGAATATTAAAAATACATTTGCATTTAAAGCAATACCTCACATAGTGCGGATTTATGAATTCTCTATTTTTTCGGTTCGAAAATGTCAAAATAAACTAAATTTTAATTAAGTATCATGAAACTCAATTAAAAAAAAATAGTAAAGCAATTATTTGTTGCTACATAAAAGATCGAATTTTTAACTTTATACATTCAAGGCCGGGATATTGTCAGAACCGATTACCCACGCTGGATTATATAATTTTAAAATAAACCAATCTCAATGTAAGATTTTTAGATTAGATGATAACAGCTTTTATAAAATTGCTCAAAATGAAAACCTACTGTATGAATTCATTGCATGGATTGTTTATTTAGAAAGTGGTGTAAGTCCATTTTTTTAAATAAACAAAATTTGTAATTAATTCAGTATGATATCTGCAAATTATTAAAATATATAAATAAATGAACATATGTCCATATAATACTTATGATTGAAAATAAGCACATGTAAAAAGTAAAATAAAATTTTGAGAAAAGTTTCATTATATTTTACTAGTAAATAATACTATTTATACGACTGAATTAGTCATAAGAATAATTCATAAACCTTTATATAATTTTCAATTTGTGTATTTTTTTTTATGAGGTATATGAAATCCAAGTAATTCCAACGGCATTGTAATGTTCTCTATCAGTTATTTATAGTTATTTATTAAAAAAAAGATATTTATATATTTTTAGTTTCAAAATAGAATTGGTGTATACAAATATTTCGAGCAGGTATAATAATTATTCCTTTTCTAATTAATTAAAAATGAAGACTATTATAATATACGTTATAATTTCAAAACCATTGAATTCCCGGCTTTTTGTTCAAATTATATCAATTTCAAAATACATTCAAAATTATTGCTAAAGGATTTTTTTCTTTACATACTTTCTATAGTATTCAGACGCGCTAATTTGCTTTCGTTAATTGTCCTAATATAATTGAAAACACGAACTTTTCAGACAGCCCGCATCAACGAGTTAAACAGTTATTAATTAATTTCGTGATTAATTGTATCCAATTTCATAACTGCGTAAGAATTATTAAACTATGTTTTGCAATTAAATATTTAAAAGTAATACAGAAAAGAAGCAATAATAATATGTTACTAATTCAACTTAAATTTCCTTTTTAATAATTTTGTATAATTTAATAAATTTTATTTATAGTTTTATTAAATTAATAATTACAATTCTTAGTTATTTAAGATTATTTTCTATAAATTAAGTATTATAAAAAAAATAAAATTAAATAAAAAGTCATCTACTAGAAAAGACTAGAAAATATGCATAATTTGCTACAAACTTTATTTGCCTTCATATTCGAAAACCGATTTTATTAAGTTTGTTCCTTTTATTCCCGTTATTTTTCCTTTATAGAGTCACTTTTGTGCTGTTTATTTTTATTCCGTAATATTGACGGAACCGATTAATCTATGCTACGTATTGCGATACACATAAGATTTACAGTTTTCTATTAACTAAATAATATTCTATTATTATTAACAAAATTATTTTATAGAGAAATTACAAAAAATTTTAATAAAAATAAAATTTATTTAATTAATAAACATTTTTTATTGATCAATTGCTCTAAATGCTTATTGATTGCATAACTGTATTCTGATGTTTAACGATCTGTACGGAATAAGAAATGAAAACAGTTTATGTTATTCTTTTAAGTTCAAAAAGTGTTTCGCCGCCTCGTTCACTCTCCGGTGCACCGTCTGGAATATTGAACGCCCCAAGGGCATCTATATAAAATCCTCCCTTCTCCATCTCTAAAATGTCACTAATATTTTCAAATTCTAATTCGCCGATACTTTTACCCTACAACATCGATCCGATATAATTTAATCATGATAGGGTGGCAGCAACCCCTGCAGACACAGCGCCAAAAAAAAATTGAACAGAGCGAGAATCAGAAGAGACAAGGAAACAGCCTTTGTTCATGTAAATTTTATGTAAACATTCCCCGGCAAAGCAAAATAAATCGCAGTATTATTTTTTCAGGTTTTGTACGATTTTTTTGTACGTTCTTTTTTTTTAGTGGGTAGTTCCCTGTGGACGCTTCGGGGTTACCAGATTTACGATAATTTGTTATATCTAGATTTACGTAAAATTTAACGCCAGAAATTATGGTTTCGGCCGCCAATATTTCGCATAAAATTTGCAAGGGATTTCCTTTCGCCCATAAATAACACACACAGCAGCAGAGTACAGGGCATTTCAACAAACTCCACATGATTTACGGTCATTTTATATTATTTATTTTATAAATACTGTTTACACTTTTCATCGACTTTTCACTACGCACATTATTTAATCATGGCAACGTCAAACTGTCATAGGAAAAAAATTTTACGCGCATGCAGATTTTGATCATTGGCTGTGCATAATTACAAGTTAATTAACCGATCAAGCTTTTAAAGGATTTTCGTATCGGGCACACATATTTAATCTAATTAAATATATAAATAAATTACGTACATTTCATTACAATTTAATTATTATTTGTGATTCCATTTCCACATTAATTAGTCACATTTTCAAAGCTCTTTATAATTTATAGCATTTTATAAAATAATAATACTGTTTAATAACAGATATTCAATTAATTCAGGTTTAATATAATATTTTTAATTATAAATCATAATTTATTGAATAAAACAAACTGAGATATAACATTAAAATCTCAAATAAAATTTATTGAACTTGATATTTCTGCCCAAATTTTAAATATAAAATCAAATTTTGTATATTAAGCACTGAAAAAAAAAGTAATAAGTTTGTTTTCTTTTGTAATTGTAATTGATAGCATTTTATTCTAACTTAGGATCTATTAAAAGATTTAAATAAACCTTTCTGATTAATGAAAGACTAATACATGAGACATACAATTAAAACACATTAAAATTAAGTTGATTATAATTGTTTATTAAATTTCAGCAATATTTTCAATGAAAAAAAGTTTTTGGTAAAGTCAGGCAATTTTAACTTACTTTCACTTATACGATGAATTATAGTGATTTAGATTACTAAAACGGATTTTCACAAACGGACAATTTTCATATAGATATTTAGTAACAATATTATTTTATAAATTTATTTAATGATATTCAGCTACACAATTTTTCTTTTCATTACATCATAAAAAAATAACCTATACAGAAATATTAAGTATTACTTGAATGTAGGTTTTTACTAACTTGGTGTTTCCAATTGCAAAACAAATGATTTTTATATACAATATAAAGATTACATTAAAGTACCAACAAGTATTTAGGTCAGATGACAAAGAGTTAAACAAAAATACAACCCAAAAAATACATCGGTTTACGCATATAACTTCGGTATCCACGCAAAAAACTAACAATAAATGTGTGCGAAGTACAGCAAAAGAAACAGAAAAATGCAATTTCTTCATAATAATGTGCGCAATAAAATTAATTAAGTACTTATAAAGTAAACTTAATTTTTGTTTATATTTATTGCATTTATATGTAATATTCTGGTTGTTACAATAAATGATGTAATCAATATCATATTCTTTAAAATTATATTTATTCCATTATTTTATAGATGATTTATGCATCAATTACTTTTTAATGGTTTATATAAGCAATAATATTTGTTTAGTATTATGACATTTTATATTAGTTTCGGTTTTCGAACAAGTTTTTTTAAATTGTGTTCCATAAACGAGTTTTTTTTGTAGACAACTGTTTATAGAATCAAACATATAGTGAACAAGTTATAAACCACCAATCAAAACTAATTTATTATAAAAAAAAACATAGAAATCAATAAATTCACAAATAAATTATTTCACAATACATGACGTTTACTTCATTTTTGAACTAAAACAAAAAATGTTCATATTTCAAGCACATAATAACATAATTAAACATACTTTATTGGGATTCCCATAAACCGGCTGCATATTAATCTTGCTATAATTGATCAAGATCGTTTAATGACTCAAGTTCATTCTAAATATAAAGCATCAATCGAAATAAACAAATAATTAATATTCATATGAATATTATTCAATATTCTTACATCATCCAAATTACAATAAACATATAATGGTGAGTAATTTCTCGGAATTCAAAGTTTTAAAGATAAATATTTTTCAACTTAATGACTAATTTCAGAAACAATAATAAAAATTTCATAACGTTAAATAAAAGTTTTACAAAGAAAAATATATAATATTTCATAAATTATACCAATTAATTATGTTTATAAAACATAAACATATACATGTTTGCTAATGAGAAGAACTGAGGAATAAAAATTTTCAAGAAAATTCTTGTAATGAAATTAATATTTAAAAAATATTGATAATATATTTTTGACTAAATGCATGGAAGTTATAGACAAAAATTCATTGTAATAAATATATTTCATTCGTTTTAGGAACATTTCGATCTATTTTCGTAAAGAAAATTCTAAAAATAATTAGAAACATTTTATCAGGAAATTTTATGTTCAGGCTTAAGAATTTATGCTATAAATTTAAAATTTACTAAACAAATTGATATTATTTTAGAAACATTTTAATATATTCTAGTAAATAAGAAAGAAAATAATATGAGTATCGTATCTTACGTAATAAAACATATTACAGTAATATTTTTTTATTTTAAAACAAATATAATTAGCCATAAACTTCATTAAATCTGCTTAAATTATTTCGAAATAATTAAAAATAACTAAAAACTTAATAAATCCAAAATAAATTGATTAGAACTCATTATTTGAACTCATTATTGTAACAAACATGGAATTACGAAAAAAGTTTTTAATGTTTTCAATTTTCAAACCAATGTTGTATTTTAATAACGTACACGATTATTAATAAATAATGGTACTCATATTGACTATTTAAAAGCACAAATAATAAATAAGCTATATCAAAAAGCAATATTAATTATTTTCAATACCGTGTTTGCTTTATGCTTTTTCCGATGCACACATTTACTCATATTGGTTTTTAATTTAACGGAATTTACGTTTTCAAAATTGGCCGCCCTCCGGTTACAATAAAAAGAGAGACGTAAAAAGGAGAGAGTGCGATCGAAAAAAAAGAGGATAGAAAAATACCATTATGGAAGGCCCGATTGGATTTACAATATTATTAATTTAACGCCCCAGCGGGTATAAACATTCCGTGGTTTTACGTACAATATATATACATATATATATTTATATACAATCGAACAATATTTCGTTGGGAAACGAGCACATACGTACGTCTAAAACACTTGCGACACATTGTGTATATATATACATACACATTCCTATACATGCACAATCTGTGTATATGCTTTATAACTGTAATACGCGTCCTTTCACTTTTACTGAGAGAACGGGAAAATAAATCCCAATGGAAACGAAAACAAAACAAAAAAAGAAAATAAACGTAATGGAAATAATAAATGTATTATCATAATTGCATATAATAGAATTTTCGTAACCGAACGAGACCGAGAGCTATTTGAGAGTATACATTTGAATAATAAGAAATTCGCTCATTAAATCTAATGGGAGTTACATAAATGGAATTTCTGAAAGAATTCCGCTAATTAATCGTATTATTATTTCAACATAATTGGGGACCTACAATATATATATGACTATAAGAAATAGATCGACTTAATTGTGTTTTTTTTTTCATCACTTAGTGACAGATCAATGAACTTAAATTGTGAATTTCGATTTGATATATATTTATAAGTTCTTATTTTTTATAATCTTTCTTTTCTCCGATTCAATAAAATGGTTTTAAATCAATAAATTACCTTGAATGCGATATTTTGTCATGCCTTTTTTAGTCCATTACATGCAATTTAGTAAACGAAATTGGTCGTTGTTGTTTTATTCATTTGTCTGAGAAGAAATATTATATGTTGTTGTTTTACCAGTTTTATTCTTTCGGTATTTTAATAATTCATGGAGTTCGAAATTTATTTATTGTTTATTTACTACTTTATTAAAATTATAATGATATTTTTAAAACGTAATATGGAAAACGCGTTATAAGAAACAGTTAGCCCTCGTTTAGCGCTGCCTCAATGCGGTTTGCCTTAAAAAAGCTCAAAATTTACCCTGATTCAAATTATCGAGGCATTTCATTAATTCGTATATAATATGATTATTCCCGTTTTGGGTGCGATCGCCTGCTACCAATATTTGCTTAATAAAAGAAAAAGAAAACGACAAATGATTCCAAATTTTTTATCGCCAAAAATGAAAAATATCAGAAGAACTAGGACCTTCATCACAAAAATAAACTTAATATTTCTGTGTGCAAATTTACGTGTTATATAAAACAAATTACTATAAACACAACTTAAAATTTGTTTATTTTTGGTCGCGTGTTCCTGTTTCCTTATTTGATATGTGTTAAAATGATCTCCTATAACGCTGTTTAGTTTAGCGCTCTGTCTTCAGGAACGCATCTAAAGCGCTAAACAAGGTATAACTATACATATGGAAACCGCATTATACGAATGATGTTACGATTATTGGTCACTTTTTCAGCTGTTGAAAAAAAATATTGTTACATTTTCTTATATTAACTTTTTCATGTTCAACTATTAATATATGATGTTAGTTTATTCGGAATTAGAGGAATAAAATAATCGATAATCGAATAATATTTTCTCAAATAATCATCAATTTTCAAAGTTTTATAATGCAAATGCCTATTTCGTCTTTCTAATTTAATATAAAAAAAGGTATTTTGGTATTGATTTTCGTAAATTATTTTATGCATCTAAAAAACAGCACGTACTACGCTTTGGGAAAAGCATTGACAACTGACAGTACATTCAAATTCCGCCAAACATGAATATCATTAAGACAAAAAATCAATAACGACTAGCACAAATGGACCTTTCCTCTGTTTATATAGAGAATTTAACTAGAACTTTAAAAACACCAAAACAATAGTATTATTTGAATTTAAAGACAATTTAAATCTTAATATGCAAATGCCTGTTTTTTATGTTTGAAACGATTATAAATTAATTAAACAGTATAATAAAAAATATATTAAAACTAATAAATATGTTTTTAATACAATTGACAACTAATTAATATTTTCCTTAAATACCTTAAGCCATCCGCTTAATAAACTACTCAATTGAGTTTATTGACTTGCATTTAAGTTTATATAATTAGACTGTTTTTGGAACATCATAATAAATATAAGCATATCGAACTAATGATGCTGTATTAATCACTAAATGTCTCCATTTTATTTTATAAATAAAGTGTATATGTCAAATATGGAAAACTCTATAAATTAATATTTAATTTATAAGTTGAAAATTGTTGTAAATATACAAAACAAATATTCAATAATAATTATACAAAGCATCGGTTTGGAAAATAAACTTTAAAATAAGAAATAATAACAGCATTCGATAATAGTATTTACAAAATTATTTTATTTCTGCAACGGTTCATATGATATGCATTTAATTCACCTTCGATGAGTATTTTTTCACATCATACAAATATCTGCAATTTACGTTTTTACATAGTTATTCCATGCTCCAGTGAATTTAATTCACCTTCAACAACTATTCTGCTGAAGGTGAATTCATACAAAAAAAATATACTTTTGCAACTTCAATTAAAACTTAACAACTGTGAATATTCAGTTCAGTAACCTTTATTTAAAATTGTTATGCATACTTTAATTGCAATAGAAAAGTTATAATAAACAGTAAAATTATCAATAAAACGTATACGTATTCAATACTAGCATATAATTTGCTACAATGAGAGGTGAAAGCAGAAATTCCCTTAAAAAAAGTTTTGTGTATATATGCTAATATTTCCACCTTCGATTCTTAATCTAATAATTTTAGATAATTTAAGCTTATTATATAATTTAATCAGTACTTATTTATTATATTAATATCATTTTCTAAATCAAATAATAATTTAAGAGTTTTTGTTTGAGAAACCCTGATGAAAACTATAAAACATTGTGTAACTATTATGGTATTTTTACTGTTTTGTTTACATATATATTGTCCAATTGGAATTTTATGTGTTGACGAGTATTGAATAAATACCAAATACTTTATCCATTGTCATTCGCAACACAAATTATTGAAGTGTTTTCGAACATATAAATATGTTCTTTTTATAAATAAAAGTGACTCAAGCTGTGTATATTATTAACCAAACATTTTACTTTCAAAAGCATAAATAATTGCATTCAATTGTTATTTATGTTAATAAAAAACTACATACTTCTGAATTTCTATTATAAATTAAAAAAAAATGAGTTTGTTTAATTTATATTTTATTAGTTAAGACTATTTCTTCAACTTGGTTATAAATAGTGCTTAAAATACTTTTTACTAAAAGTTAGCATATTTATCTTTTTTGTATTATTATATATTGCATATACATTGAGATAATTAACTAAATTTTGTACTTATAATTATTATATGAATATTAGTAATATTATGTTGTTTAATTTGATTTTAGCTAATTATTTCCATTTTATTATAATTTTAGTCAAATTAAAATAAATATCATTTAAACTAAATCAATTTATTAATTTTTAATAAAAACCATATTTGCTGAAACTTAGTAGCTGCAATATAATTTTATTTTTCATCATTATTCATATTTTTCAATAAAATTTATTTATTAAATAATAATAATAAATCGTGTAAAAATATCACACTTAATTTAATACAATTGTTCAAAATATTTGATTTATTTTTGAGGCCAACCCCATATAAATAACAATGAATTATATTTATTTAAATAAAAAGAATAATATTATTTATTGACACTATTATTGTTTACAACTCTGTCTGTGATAAATCACAATAATCCATATATTATTAAAATGACATGTGTAAACCATTTGTTTTCAAATAACTCGACATTGTTAGTTCAAATTCGCTTATAAAAGTTTCTATACAATATACAATTTCCATTCAAAGTAAATGAAAAAGAAATTTTAAAAATTACTGGGTTTTCAATAAAATTCTTCAATTACTTACATAATTGTTCTTAATCGCTGTAGTAATTATCACGAGTTAACAAGTTTTTTTTCTCTCTCTGGTAAAACTGCAGCGCACAAATAAATGATGATTAGAATAGAAGCCAACTGGGAACACACTTTTTTTTTCGGAAGTTCACGAGAATGTTTATGTTGTTTGTAATTTTATTTTGTCGTATTCGTAACGCAACGCGCGAAATAAATTCGTTTCAGTGTCGCAATGTGTTTGAGCGGAAAGCGCGAGTGCGACTGGATTTCGCGCGCGGCGTTTCGAACGTCCGTGCAGATCCGACGCGCAAGAGACTTTCTAATCGCACCCGCCCAGATTCCGCGCAATGCAGCGTTCCTCATGCGCTCCGTACGATGGTTACATATGCACCTTGCCGAAGATGATCACGACGATGATGGCTATGGTACTACTATCACCTTTAGAAGTATGCTGGATGGTTAGAAGAGGGTCTGAAGTTGTCTGCGCGATGTGCATGCTATCTAATATTGGTTAGATATGCACCTTGCTGAAGATGTGCACTCCTTCAGAAGTATATTGGATGGTTATAAGATGTTCCGAACTTGTCATCATTGCAAGCTTATCAGGGATGACAGTATTTAAGATGTAGTATCTGACGATAGTTATAAATGCAACTTATGAAACATCTGCTCCTTGATCATGACCATAGTAGTACTATTTCTCTTAACTCTTTGAGATGTGAGAAATTCCTAAATTTTTAGACCCAACTAATTTTTTTATAACCGAATCAGACAACTTCGTCAACATCGGATGGTATGGCCTATCAAGATTCATCCCTTGACTTACCAACCAAATTAAATGGTTATTCCTATGTCCTATACATTTTTGAAAAAATTATAATAATTCCCTATTAAGCATAATCAAAAGGTGGTCCATTGCGTGTACCACCACACCTCAAAGAGTTAAAAGTATGGGAATTCTTAGGATATGTTCTGGTGTAACTTGTGTGATGTACAAACTTACGAGTGATATAACTAGTATCTGGCGAAAGTTAAAAATGCATATTTGAAAAGATGACCTTGTTGATGACTATGGTACTACTATTTCCATCTAAATTATGATGATATTTAGAAGCTTTCCAGTGAATAGCTAGTATCTGGTGAAAGTTAAAATGAATCTTGCCGAAGATGACCTTATATTTTTTGATGTAACTTGCATGGTATAAAAGCTTAGTAGCAATATTAATAAAATATGATGATATATGTATATTTCTAAAAAGATTCATAAATATAATGATATCCGTTGTATTAAGTCCTAATATTATTGGTATAATATACACATAATTCAATAATAGGTAAAAGATGAGGAGAATGATGACTAGGGTAGTACTATCTCCTTCATAACAATACAAGTTGATTCAATAACGCATTGCAAATTGCGATATTATTTACATTCAATTCAAAGACATACACATTTTTCCGAAAATAATCAAGACTATGATCATGCTAATACTAACTCCTTTAAAACTATAAAGAGTAGAAATTCTGGATTTTATTGACAGGCTTATCAAAAAAATACATAGTAACCATTACTTGTAGTTTTCTACATAATAACTTCAAACTTTTTATAGTAGTAGATTGAAATATTATTTAGCTTAATGCCGATGAAAGTTTTTAACACTGATAATGACGGTATACTACTTCTCACATAACTATTCGGGTAATTATAAGATTAAGAATAGTTTATTAACACGTTGAGGTAGTACATCAACTACGAATTATCTCGTAGTTTGTTTACTTGCTATGATGTATTAATATGAATGGAAATCTCAAGGATAGGATAAACATTTATGGTTGGCTTACATGAACAGAAAATGTATTAATAAATGAACAGAAAATATAAACATACAAAGTTTATTTAAAATCAAAAAACAAACGATTTTTTTATTGTTTGTGATAATTTTTAAAACAATCTTCCACGCAAAGGGCTGGCTTCTCTTAACCTATGCTTAAAATGATCATGATGATGTACAGTCTTCTCTAATCTTATTTGTATTAAACTTGTTATGGTCGTTAAGTTTGAAATATCTAGTACAAAGTCTTCTACACCTTTCTGAAAATAAATATGGCCAAGATAATTCTACATGTTTAACCTTATTTAATACGGTCTATGAATACAAAGACGAAAAAATTTCCGAACAGAATTTTGGTTTCCCAATAGGTAACCAGGTAGGTAGGATGTTGATGTTACTCGTACTACCTCTTCCACAAGTAATTTATGATTAGAAAAGTTTCAGTAATCAAGTGCAACATACACATTCCTAACTATCTTTACAATATAAGGTAGTATCCGTAATTTCCTTCGAGGTAACGCGAAATTTCTTACAGTCGCAAATTGCACTTTCCTTTTACATGCCGCACACTAATTACTTCAATTATCGCATCTCCGTACAACATTATATACCTTTATTTCTGTGACGGGGAATTTGATTATTCACACTTAACATGTGTTTATTAGCAGCTCCATTATAAATATTGACATACTTAACTGAAATAAATCTATTTTATGTATTCAAATATATCTAATTCAATTAGAATAGATTATAAATAATGAATCATAAAATTCTATATACATTTATTTTTTAAGTAATGATATCCTCTTAAATTTAGTTACTTTTGAAAGTGTTATTCGAAAATCAGATGTTTGTAAATAAATTGGGTCTATATTGAATCTTATGTTATCATTTTTTTATCATCATCAAACATTTTTTTAAAATCTAAGTGTTGCATTTTTTTTTTAACACACGTTTGAACCAAACCAAATTACAAATTTAATTAAATTTACTTAAATTAACAATCACATTAGTTTGACGTAAAATTTACAAATGGTAAAGTTAAAAAATATGTTGGAAAACGTAAGCAACAATTTTAAAATTATACTATTAATATGTATAAAAACATACAATTAACATGTAACGTAGTTTGAATACAAAATAATATTTACAAAATTTAAATGTAATTCAATCTTTTATATATATACTAATTTATTTGAAAGCATGAATGACATTCACTATTTCTAAAATCAATTGATTGTATGATTTATAGAAAAGTTTTCCCCTTTCATTATTAGTGAGAAACGCTTCAATAGATTCATTCAAGTGATGTTTGTCATATTTAATTTCTACATGATTACAAATGCATTCATTCAAAATAAATAATTGGTTATTAACATACAATAATATTTCCATACACAACTGTGACATAAAATATTTATTTTCTTGGTCAGGTATATTTTGAATAATTTCTTTAACATCACTAGCAAATTTCTTGTACTTCTTTTTTGTACTTAAATATATATCGAGAATTATTGTCCAAAATTCCGTTGATTCATGATTTTTCATCCACGTTTTAGATTTTTGAGCGGTATAACGAATGCGGGAATTTTTGTACATAGATATTTTAATTTTGTTGCATTTACGTGTTTTTTCGTAGATCTTTGGATATTTAGACAATTCATTTTCTCTTATTTTATAGATTATTTCAAGCTTACACAATTTGTATTTCAAATATCGCACCAGCTTATGAAATCTGCTCTTCAACAATTCTAGTACACAAGTCGATTCCATAACTTCTTCACTTATTAATGTCTTTTGTAATATTAATTCAATTGATTAATTACAGTCAACTTTTATAATTTTTTCTTGAGCTAACTTTTGGTATAAGCAGATTATCAAAAGAAGAAGAATTTTCTAAATTTTATTGCAGTTACTTGCACTTTATAGCATAAGGTATTCAAATAATTTATTTCTAAGAATAATATTTAATTCATATGTACTGTACTTCTTCAGAATATTTTAACCTATTGTTGAAAAAGGATAGATATCGCATTTGGGGAATTTGATGTCAAAAAATTATCAACTAATTCAAAAAAAAAGTTTGTATAGATTGATATGGAGTATTGATTTTCTTTGATTTTGAAAGTTTGTTGCTGTATTTACTTATTATTATGATTATTATTTTAATTATTATAAATAACTGATTATGTAGTTAAAATTTCAATGCAAATTACTCAAGAAATATACTGATTTCATTTATTCATTTTCTCAGACATTGATTATTTGATATGTACATAAAATTAAAAAATCATTAAGAAAATAATGGTCATAATAATTCACTCTATACGTTTACATAAGGTTTTTGGAGAATTTTAGTATCGAAAAATTCAGTTCCGGACCGCATTACGTACTGAAGGAGAGTTATGTTAGTTGAACGTTTTAAAATCATCGTTATTAAAAATATTTATATAATATTATAATATTATTTTATTAAATACGCGTTTTAATAAAACCAAATATAAGATTTAATGAAATATATTTAAATAGATCACATATGTTTAACATAAAATTTACAAATTGAAGAGTTCAGGTAAAGAAACTGCAACAAGTAAGGACGGTATGAATATTGAAATACTATGTACTGAAGGAGGGTACATTTGGGTTTCTTGAACTTGTGTTGAATATTAAGTTTTCTAGGAATACAAAGTTCTTTTACATTAAAAAAATAAATATATAAATATTATAAAACATCAATTTTAAAATTATACTAATAATGTATATTAAATAAATATAATTTACAAAAGACATATTTT
Organism: Nicrophorus vespilloides; assembly: GCF_001412225.1. NCBI lineage: Eukaryota > Metazoa > Arthropoda > Insecta > Coleoptera > Silphidae > Nicrophorus > Nicrophorus vespilloides. The sequence goes on from NW_017096746.1 coordinate 117,544, forward strand.
TTTAATAATATTTATATAATTAAAATGTTATGAAATAAAACATAACATATGCTATGTTTTATGACATTTACACGATATAATATAACGATACTTATGTGTTCCTAAAATCATTTCCTTGTATGTTTTCTGGAAAAGTTTGGCAATTTTATCATTACTATGAACCATTTCAAGATAGTCAATCGGTTGAACTTCATCTTTGAGAATTTCTCTTTGACCATCAATGTATGCGAACAAAAGATTCAACTGATCGTTGGCATATGTTACAAGATCCCAAGACCAATCTATTAGTGTATATTGATTATTTTGATCAGATTCATTGTTAATAAACAGTTCAGCTTTTTCGGAAAATTGCGTATATTTGTTTCGTGTATCCTTATACTTTTGGTATATTACATTCCAAAATTCTGTTTCTGTTGTTTTTTGATTTTTCAACCACCTATTACATTTCTTAAGGGCATAATGATTATGAGATTTTCTGTGCTTGTGTATTTGAATTTTTTCTACTTTTCGGGTTTTCTCGTAGATATTTGGTTGTTTACGTAAGCCCTTTTTCCTGTCTCTACAGATTATGTTGATACTATATAAATAGCATTTCAAACAATTCTCCAGCTCAATCAATATGCTCTTCAACGATTCTACTACACAAGTCGAAGCCATAACTTGTTCACTTGCTGATGTATTTTATAATACTAATCAATTAATATTTATCATCCAATATTTATATAATTTATGTTCAGCAAACTGTTGGTAGCGTTTGATTAGATATTAGGGATGATTTTCATTTTTATTACAATTTTCTAAAATTAATTGCAGTTACCTCCATCTTATAACGGCTATAAATATATATAGCATAGAAGGTATTAAGCAGAATCACACGTGGAATCATAGTGAATTTATTTTTATTTATTTTTTTAACACAACTGAGATGTATAAAAATAAATTTATATTCATAAACAGAGTTTTTTAACGAAAATTTTATCAATAATTAAAAAAAAATTGACTGTGTTTTGATATGGGTTTTAAATTCAAATGAAATGTATATATAGTTACATAATTAATAAATATTTCCATAAATATAGAAAATTATAAAAATTAAACAACAGTACAGTTTGAGACTCCGCACCGACAAGTCGTTCGCTTATCATTGAATATTTCTTTCAAGTTTTGTGCAGTTGGATTATTATTTTATAGTAAAAGAACATTATCAATCTACCAAGAGAGCAAGGAGGTTTCCTTGACCGTAGAGGTGGCGGTGATGAGTTCAGATAACTCTTCGTATTCCTCGGAGGCTTCTGATGTCTCGTGGTTCCTGCAGAACTGGAGAAAAAGAGGTCGTTTAAAAAAAAACTCCCGCCAATTCAAATGATAATGATAGCAATATCTCCGACGCCGTAACAAAAAACCAGATATACCTACTACAAAATTTATCTAAACTACTACAACTACACCAACATTTTCTTGCTAAGTACTCGCGAATCAATGACTCGTTCCCAACTATCCGATCTGTGGTCCAAAAACCTAGCTAATAGATACGATTCCATCATCCAACCCAAGTTAGAAATAACATTAAAGACCAACTCGATGAAGTCGGTTGTAACTTAGAGATTTGCAGTGCCGTGGTCTACTGACGAGCTTCGGCGAGAATACTGCGCCAAAATCATCTGAAGCCAGCTGATATAAACCATAGGTTTTGTGAACGCATAATCTCAAAAGGAACTGGCCTTCTAAATTTAAATTAAGAATCACTACAGCGTGTTCAGCATCTTTAAAAAAAATAATGCACGAAGGAATAATTCATAAAAATAAACATTGTCCTGCAGTCGTGAGCGCTGCACCACTCCTGATTTCTGTGCCGGTTGACAAATACCAACAATTTACTAACACAACTGATATCTGCTCCAATAACATTAATTGAACCAAATCTCAAGGTCCTCATAACAGCTTTAAGTGTACTTGGCTTCTGACACTGATTAAATGTCCCAAACTACCAACAAAATCTATCCCTGGTATTCCAAATGTTAAAATAAAATCAATAAATAATAAAAGTCATTAATATCATCAGATCCGTCACTACGAACAATAGGTTGCATCAACCTGTTTCCATTAATGACCATATAGTCACTACATACATATACCCTCGAAGCAATCCGATAGAGCTACTCTGGTCCTAGTCTCTTATGTTTCTATGTTTAAACCTATATTAAATATGCTTTTCATTAGTTAATTATTTATTACAGGGTAATTTTCTTTTTTGGAGTGTTATCTTGTTAAAATACATACTACTTATAATTTGCTCATTATAGAATGTTCGATTTTTTTGGTTTCATTTTTTAGTCTTGTAGGCTGAAAAGCGATGTAAGGGTATATTTTAAAATGTGATTGTACTTTGCATCAAAATTAACTGATTTTTTAATAAATTTTTCCTTTCTTCGAAAAGATCTAATATTAAATTTGAATTCGTATGAATAATTTATGTTTTGAAAGTAATAACACTAAGCATCCTTGTACTATAACAATACTTCTGACAAGATTACAGGATTTATTATATCCAACGGGATAGTATGGTTAAAATAGGTAAATCCTGAAATCAATAGTGAATATGCATTGGGAATCAATGTTGATCTCTCTGATCTCACTCTACTTTTTTTCTCCAGCACGCGTTCTATGCGTTCGCAGAGAACGAGAAATCCGACAAGTCAGCGAGTATAGTTGTATAGTCGTTCGTGTTGGACCCCTGTCCTATTATGCAGGAGGGATGTTCGGTATCAGGACTATATCGACTATCCTCCATATCTGCACAACCCCTCCTGCACACCAAACTACACCAATCCCTGTTTACATTTAATAGTACAGTCGAAAACTCCCCGCGAAAACCGGAATCCATCCAATTTTTCCCCATGTTCCTCTTTCGTGCTCTTCGACCATAAATTATAAAGCATTTTGCTTCATGTAATTCAGCAAACAAACGGCTCGATCCGAGGGTGTACTTAAATACACAAAATAATTTGTTTAGTGAATCTGGGGGGATGATAATAAATTTGGCAAAATTATGCAAGCCACTGATAAGGCCCGCACAAATAAGACGTGACTCTTCCTCTTTCCATACTCGTATCGTTTGCATAAAACAATAATATCTTACAATGAAAATATCTCTTTTCATCTTCTATGTATACGTCCATTAAATTATTCCGCCTACTTGGCCAACTGCGAACTATACCAGATAAACTCCAGGTTGTTGTTGTTTCTTATAGATTCCGGAGAAGATTGCAAATAATTATAGGCTGATATACGGCTACTGGCATATTTATGTTTCTAATAATACCGGAAATCATCATAGGAACAGTTAATCGGAATTATATCAAATGCACTTAGCGCTGTTTCCACCGTAAACGTATTTAAAGAAATTATTCGCGCTTGGTTTATGTTATATAAGATTCGCATGTCTGCTACTGCAACGACACGAATTATTAGAGCATTATCAAACAAAACAGCAGATAGTTTAACTACTTGCATCAACAACTTATATAGATGCATTAGTAGTAATTGTATTTGTAGGAAGTTTCCAACTAAAGTGGAGACTTGATACAAATATTAAACATTATGAACACAAAATTATGAAAGTTTTGCGAATAAGTATTGTTTGTAATAAAAATAATTTAATAATAACAATATTAATTAAATATAATAATTATTATATTATATAATTGATTATAAGTAAAACAAATAGGATTAAAATCATAAATAATCTATAAAAAACGAAATACAGCAATTCCTATAAAACTTTATAGAAAACTTTAATACAGCATAAAAATAAATAGCAAATACATTGATTTGACTCTAAGGAAACGATATTTATAAAAATAAAATTTAGAATATTTATATTTAATATTAATTGTATTTGTATCTATCTAAATGTAATATAATTGATGTAAATGTAATATATATTTTAAAAACAAAATACAGGAAACCAAATAATTGGTGTTTGTTATAAATGTAAATAAATTATAAATCAATAAGAGGAAAATTGAAAATTGAATTTAATCAAGATGATTATATGTGGAAATACAAATTTATTATAATTGAATTTCTGTTTGAATATGAGTTTTCGAAATATATTATTATATACAAATATTTACATCGAAATTTTAATAATTTATTGTAATGTAATTAATTATTTCAAACATCAACGGAATTTGAATTAGCTGTTCTCTAGAGAATATTGAAAATTGTTGTAGCAAAATGCTTATGAATTAAATATGGTTTATAATTACAAAAAACATTTTCTATTCAGTAATTTAATTAGAGCGTAAAGACAGAGTTCAATATAACTGTTATGGTAAAAGTACACATTTACCAGATTGTTTGATAAATATGAGTTTAAATCTGAGATCAGCTTCATAATTATTTTACCTGTAAATGTACACATTTTTCAATGTATATACATAAATGTGATAATCTTCCTTACTGATATTTCAATATTAGGTACATCATCAATAAATAGTTTGCATACTGAAAATTTAATTATTGTAAAAAATTGTTCTAATTATACTTCTTTTGTACCCATTTGATAATATTGTTTATTCTCATCGACATTTTATTAAAGATAAACATATGCGTATATATGTTATTGTAAACCTATACACATTTACCAATAACATTAGGTATATGTATACCATAAATGGTGAGTAAATATAAGTTAAACTAACATTTACCAATCAAGCTTGTAAATGTGTACATTTACCTAACTATGTACTCTTACCGTAACATAAAAACATGCAAAATATGATTATAATACAGTCAAAGTACTTTATATTTTATCGAAAATTTAAATATTAGATAATCATTCCGAAGATTGCCCTCTCGTCTATTCCCGGGAAACAGGAAAATTTACTACTACAATTAGCAATGAGATTTGAAATCAAAATCCCTTAGATATATATGTATTTTACTAAGAACACAATGTATTTTCAATATTCCGAAGAACACTTTATATCAATTTTTTTCCCAAAAAAAAACAGGTATTTTACTATTTGCTTACATTTTATTTCTTTTTGGGGATTAATTAAACTTTTTTTATAATTGGTCAAAAATTCCCGGGATTGTCAGCAAATTAATTTTAAGTTTCCCGTTTCCCGGGAACAAAAATAAAATGGAAAAAATGAACAGTGGATTACATTATTGGATTGAGCGTAGTATAGAACAAAATTGTTCAATGTATTTCAACAAATAATTCGTTTCCATGCATAATTAAATATATTAATAATATTTATTTGTATAGTAATGATGATAAATATATAAAATATATTTTATAACAATAACATATTGTATGTTTGATATCACGAGTGACCAACAATTTCCATCTAATTTGTCAGCACATCTCTACTATAAATTTGAATCTATCCGCCGAAATGCACGAAATATAATATATAACATTTTCAGCGTATTCAGTCCCAATTAATAAACAACCTCGCCTGTTTTCAACTGAACATTTTTATTCTATATTCTGAATTCGTTTATAAATAGGTTTTGTTTCATTTCCTGTTCTACATGAAACAAAGAGAAATGACACGATCAAAGTAAATTAATACGAATTTATTTTCTGCACTGTGCATTAGCCGGTGTTAATTAATTCGGATTCGTAATGGCAGGACCAGTTTAATCATTTTGCGATAGTATAGTTGTACACAGTGGCTCTGGTTTCGAGTGGCTTTAATTAACAATTGACCGCAGCTCAGAGAAAGTGCATTACACATAAAACACTACAACACATCGAAAAACGTAAAACTTTTTAATTACATTTCAATTCGGCGAGGAATGTTTCCGATCGACTGAACAGCGCCGGTGCAGTTTTAAAATGAAACCAACAACTGAAAAACAAAAAGAAATAAAGGAACGAATTGTGCAAAAAAAAAACAACAAATATATAATGGTGCGCAAATTCTAAATACTCCGCGCTTTTGTGCGAAACGGGAGTGAAAAAAATGTAAGAGTGAAAAAGTTTCCGCAAACTCCCCCACATGTTTTTGGAACACTTTGTTGATCGCGCACTGATCCAAGCGAAATGTGATTTAATTAAAAATTTCCTTCGGCTCATTTACTTTAAATTTTAATTGATTACATTCTGTTTTTTCATTCAATAATCGATACTTTGAAAGTTTAAAATGAAGGAATTATAATGGATTAATAGTAGCAATACCTGCATTACTAAGTTACTGAATGACATTGAATGTCATCCTTTTTTTTAATAATGCATAAGTAACTACTGTGTCGTTTAGTATTGGCATTTTACTGTTTTTCTAAAATAACTATTTGTTCATTAATTTGATGATGTTTCTACAATTAAAAGTGATGTAACAATCAAGAGAGTAGCTGGTACAGTGCACAAACAAGGAGGCTAATAGATTGAAAACAACTATAATTTTGTAATTAATGTCACTAAGAGAAAAAACAAATTTAAATTTGATTGAAAACCTAAATATGTTCGAGTCCTCCAAATAACATTTTGTCTCGGATCCACAAATTTAAGTCCAAGGACACTTCTTGTTACTCTACAGTTATATTTTATTGCTTAAAAGATAACAATCCCTGTCAATGTGCATAAAGTCCTGTGCATGAAATTGTTATAAATATATGTTATAGATTTCTCAGCATATTTCCTAGGAATTTTATGAACGTAATTTCCATACTAATTGCTTCTACTGAAATAATAAATTTGGAAAGACGTAATTTGAGAGAATTTAATATTCTAGAATTTTAAATTTTAAATAAATCAATAACAGAGATTTTATTTTAGCCAAAAGGATAGATTTTATTTCACAATAAAAAATATAAAATATTTGTGATAGCTCAAAAAGTGTTCTTTATAAAATTTGGAAACTAATTTTTTGTACTAATCTGCAAGATTATAAATTGATATTTTTATTAGATAAGTTTAAAAAAGATTATCCTAGTTTATGGTCCTTTTTTTGTGAAAAGATGCACATTTTGAATAATACAGATTGAAATGGAAAAGTGTAAAGAAAACTTTTAAAATAAGATGTACAGGTTAACGTCGTTTTGCGCCGGTTTGATTTAAGCCGATTCATAATAACACCGCTATGAAATAACGCTTATTAATTATACTAGATTTTATACTAGAACTAAACCCTATAGTTATCTCACTGTAAATATGTGTTCATTTTACGCTGATTCGTTTTGTTTACCTGTATTCTCAAATCAGAATTAACTCATTAATATATTATAATAACAAAAAAACGTGTCATGGTCATAGTTGAGTAAAATAAACCGAAACGGATTATCTTATTGACAATACAAAATAAAAGTTGATGATCCAAACAACTCAAAGAAATTATTCAAAAAATATACTGAAAAATATATAATTTGTCTATTAAATGTCTTTTGCTATAAATTATTGGAGAAATGAAATATCTAACAATTAAATCTTCTAAAAATCGATTAAATACATCATGTGACTTTAGAATTCAATAACTGCGTATTTTCGTCTGATGTGTATAAAAATTTTACGGGCAAACTTCTGTGCCGGCCGTAAAACTTTTCCATTTCTTCTTACTACAGACACATTTATAGATGATATGAGAAGGCAATTTTATATATTGATAAAAATCTATTGTCGGTAAATCGATTTTATGTCTTTATGTTCTTAGATAAAAGATGTTTTTCTTCAATAGCACTGCATGCCGTCGTTATTCTTCGTCCATCCATACATAATCCATTACTTTTGTAACTAAATTTTACATATAATCGTCGACAGATCTTTTATGTTCCTCATGTTCCACTTTATAGATTTGAATGAGTCCATTGACAGATAATTAATTGCCAAAGTAATCAACTCAGTAATGATCATTTTTTTAAAGATTTGTGTACATAATGGGTCTAAAATAATTTATTTCAATCATTAAGAGAAGCATTAATTATATTATGGAATAATTTCTGTAGATCAAAGACACTCAAATATTTTTGACCGTTGACCCTTTCAATAATTTCTTATTTTTTATGAAATTACTATAGTGTAATTACAATAGGACAAGGAAAATACGTTTCTGATATTGTTCAGATCTTTTATTTTGTTTGTTTATTATACAATAATATTTAATTATCACATCTGTAATCATGGAAAATGTAATTAATTAACTTTTGTCATTGACTTTTTTTTGAAGAGACGAGAAACATAAATACTTGTTAGTACTTTAATAAAATCTTTATATTGTATACAAAAATGAATTGATTTGCAATGGCAAACACTAAGTGAGTATAAACGTACATTCAAGTAATACTTGTCACTTCTGTTCAGGTTATTTTTTTTATGTTGTAACGAAAAAAAAAATTGTATATTAAAATACCATGAAATAAGTTGATAAGTTGTTATTTATTATATATATATATATATATAAATTGATGCGCAATTAATTCTAATGTGTTTTAAGAGATATTCAAAGAGTTACGAATTATATAGTTGTATATTTTTTAAATATATTTTATTTTGCAGTATTTATTATTGTGATAATATTCAATTAACATGACTGAAACTAGCATAATAAATCGACAAAAAATAAAAAGAAACAACGATTTTTAATAATATCTTAAATTGATTACTTTGATGTTATAGATGTTATATAAAATGATAAAACGGGAGCATATAAAATATTAGATTGATCTTAAGCATTTTTAAATCCCTCGTATAACAATATCAGGTTCAATAAGGCTAACATGCTTCAGTTTAAAACCATACCTCGATGCTCGAACTAATATTACTAACAATCGATAATGTTTGCCTTCGCTTAAATCTTTTATGTAATAGAGTCATCAGTGTCGTATGTACTTGGTATTCACCTCATGTAGCCCAAAGTGTTTGTAATACATACTATATTTTAAAGGAATATAGTTATTATGTTTATTTATGTAAATTCCGGGATTATTAGGAAATAATGAATTAAAAATATTTTTCAAAATAAACCATTTCGGATCATAATGATTTAGTAGAAGTAAATGATGAAACTACTCCATCTAAATTTTCATTAAGACTCTCTTTAGCAATCACATAAATTGATGAAAGAACCCGACATAATACAATATTATCAATTCATAAGGAGCGTAAACTGTATGAAATAATATAGTAAAGATCGATAAAGTCAGTACTTGTTTTCTGGTACATTTATCACAAAAGAAAACGCAATCATTCTGTTGATGTTCGGCGTTGTTTTAGCATCTTTTAAATATCATGAATAATATCAAAGGATCCCGGAAAATTCCTGAATTTGACAAACTTTCGATTTCGAATCTAGGAAATGAAGAAAAGAAATAGAAACAGCGCCCATTAATTGTAATAAAATATAATAAAATTGTATAAAACATTTTTGTTTTCGAAAATTAGCTGAACCCTTGGAATTTAATATACATACATCTTATCGATTAACGTACATTCCTATTAATTTATGGTAATTTGATTACGTTAACTGAGTACTGACAGCAGTAATGTTTGCAATAATAAGTATACAATTTCTAAAAAAATAATTATATGAAAAAAAAAGTGTTCATTTATGTAAAAATCGAATACGTTCGAACTTGGTACTTCTCAATGGAAATTTTTACCATTATATTCTTTTGTAATTTGTTAGTTGGCTGCCATATTGTAGATTAACTTCAGTATATTGATGCTCTGCAATTACACTATTCCCTTTGTCTGTGTATCTGCTGCTATCCTTAACACTATCATTGTCCATCGACTTGGCTGAAGGTCCATATGCTGAAACTCATTCATTTGACTGTCCATCTGTGATGGACGATGGCCCTATTGCTGCAAGCACCAACAGGGCTCACAAAGGACCTTGCTTGACCAGGATTGAAACCAGCGCCCACGAAATCGTGAGTAGTGAGACTTAACCACTCAGTTATTATTCGCCCCTAGTATTATTTAAAATAATTATATTGATTTTCAATGTTTTTTATATTATTTTCGTATAAAAAAATATATTGTCCAATTAATATAATATAAGAATTAAATTTAGCACAAAAACTGCTTCAGACTGTGTTTTTTCTTTAAATGTTCATTAGATATTGAATCTAATTTGTATAAAATAAGACTATTTTTAGGGAATTTCAATATGATAATAGTTAATGATCCACGTGGATCTCGATTGTTTTCTTAAAGAAAGAAAAAATATATATAACGACATTTTTTTTTGTATATAAGAAGGGAATTAACTTCTTAGGGATTTTAATTTAAATGACACAAAAGATTTTCCTGCTGCATTTTTTTTATGCCGCGGTATACTTTTTTTGTTTCGTATTTTTTCTAAGAGCCTCGGCCTGCGCCCCCTTTTTCTTGTTCGTTTTTCGAGGGTGGTGGATTGTAAATCTGTTGAAACTTGGTTTACATATTTCCTTTTTAAATTTTTCCGCCGACAGTCGAAGAAAAGAGGGCAATTTGTCGGTCTTCGGGGAGAGACGAGACGCCTCCCCCGTCCCGACGGTCGCTCTTCTTTCTCTTACCCTTCTTCAACCCCTCTTAAATGGCTAAACGGAGCCCCTCCGTGTTCCCCCCTTCCCAAATAATTAAGAAATGCAAATTCTCTCGTCCCAATGCATTTTAAACGGATTAATTTGTCACATTTAAACCCGTAAAACTGACGAACTATGCGCTACATTTAAAGAAAATGTATACATTTATTCTAACTTTGTTATTGCAAAGTTCATCCTTAATTTATTTCATTCAATAAGAGTTATGTAACAATATAAATGTTTTAATTGTATTTTTGGGAGTTTAAAGAAATTTGATAAAGTGATGAAAAGTCAACTAAATATGGTGTTGTGTAAGTTTATATCATTTAAATTATTGTACTAATATCTAGATATCAAATTGAAAGAAAATAATAGTACTTTTAAAATAAAGTTATATAATACAGATTATAATTGTATTGAATTTAAGTTATATGATCATTTCTGGTAATCCGAAAGTAAACTAGTACAAATTTAAGTTAAGCAGATACTACAGTATAGGAAAATTTGAACTTTAATTAATGATATCTATATATATTGATTATATTACATGTATATTATTTATGTTACTGCATATTCTTTGGTATATATTATTCACTAATAAACATTACTAATATAAATAATAGAATTTATAATGTAAAGAAAACAATACCGTTATTGTTGCTAAGATATTAACTTTTAACAATCCCGATAATGTCAAACAAAGTTGACACTTATTTATAAACTCCAATATATTTTTAAATTGCCATAAATCTTTATAGAAATGAATGCAAAGCACCTCATGACTTATTCAATACAGGTGGTTTACTGTAAAAAGCATATAACAACATAATAGTATATTCTGCAACTCACCTCGGTGAATTATTCTTTTCTGGAGACGCATAACTGCAACCGGAGGTGTGATTCGATTATATTTCAACGGAAAACACACAGAAAACCGTAATAGGAAAACTGTCCACATCACAAACTCAAGTTCAATAAGTTTGTACGCGCCGATACACTGACATTTCCAAACCGAATTTTTATTTAACTTTGACACATCTCTAATAACAATTCACTGTATTGATTTTATAGCGTTTGTTCTTTATTTTTCAATGAAAACAGTGGTTTGTCGATTGTTTTTTTTTTCATTTTATTTACTGACAATAAACATTTTATATAATTTATAGAGTTCTCACTTTTAAGCATTAGCTTTTTAAGAAAATATGAATTCGTAAATTAAGAACTTACTTCTTTGTTAGTTCCCAGCAAGTTTTAAAAAAGTTTTTAAAATAGAGATTTTGAATTGCGGAAATGATTTAATTATTTTATTTCAATCTACACATTTCTTAGATTATTTGTTATTTAATATGTGATTGAAACTATTGAGAAATATATTTTTTTAAACTTTAAACCTTTGAGGACCAGCGGTTAGCAGCACTAACGATTTATTAAAAATCTATTCTGTATTTGCCTACGGGATTTCTTAAAAACCAGAGTATTTACTTGTTTGCCTATGTCGTCATGCCGATCATCTCGCATGACCAGCTATGAACACGTTTTGTGTATGCTGATAACAGTGCAACAGATTGATAGCTATTTTGACCCTTTTTTGTTAAAAATATTACTACAATGGCATGTAAGTAATAATATTATCTCTAATTAATAATTATCTTGAATTGCATTTTATAACGTAGAAATCTAGCTTTCTTTGTTATGGTTAGTGCTGTTAACCACTAGCATTTAGAGTATTTTTTTTTAGGGTTTAAAAATAAAATGAGCATAATTGATCCAGAAATAAATCAGCAAGACGAGTTTGAAAGATTGCTAGATGGGAATATAGTGACGTCGAATCGGAAAATGCTGATATAAATAATGTAATTGAGGATGAAGTCGTTTTGTTTACACCAGTTTTATCTTTCTAGTGGTTAGTATAGGTAACTATATCCTGCAGGATAAACGTTATTTTTTTGTTTAAAATTTGAATAATCTTCTTTTATTTGTAATAATAAACATATACATACCAACAAAACGGTGTTTATAAATAAAAAAATAATTCTGTCCTCAAAGGATCAAACAAAAAATGGTAATAGGCAAGAAATACAATATGCAATAATTAAATATGGGAAATAGTTTTAAGTCGATACAATTGCAAAAACTATAGTTGAGAAAAATTTTAATTGTTGAACGTTCTCATTAGCTTCAAGAATTTAACTTCAAACCGGGGCGCAGATTATTTTGCTAATATTTGTACGTAAGCTCGGTCAGATGAAAGTAATATAACTAATTATTAATCCTTTTTTATTAATGAATGTAGAGGTTTTTGATAAAAGTATAATAAGTATTTGTCTGCTGATATATAGATATATTCCTGTTCTGAAATTTTATATAATAGAAACAACAATAAAAATTGCGGATTTTAAATATTTCTGTTTATGTTGAACGTTAAAAATATGAATTGAACGAAATTATAGTGTGCAGGGAAACGGCAATAATTTCTCGCTGAAATTTTTTATTACAAGTATAATGAAATGGCATTTAGCCGAATATGAAATATATATATATATATGAGGTGTTAGTTTGCGGGGAAATTAAATTGCGTCCGATTGGAATGTTTTTAGTGGCGCTAAAGTGCAGAGCAGGATGGCCAACAATAAATTCCTTTCCCTATCGCTTTGAAATAAACCTGCAGCTTCTTAATAACTGCCATAAAGTTGGACTTTTTATGTGCTCCAGACCCGCCCCCTACCGACAGAAAACCCTCCCCCGTACGTCGGACCCCGTGTTTGGGTTCTTCGTTCTTACAAAGCCCCTGCCAACAAAACAAAGTTATTACTACCGGAATTTCCTTGCCTCATCTCACTTGACAAATTTAAATATCTCCTTTACATGTAGCTGCAGGGGGTGGATCTGTCGTTTCTACATTCATATATTGTTCCAAATGAAAATATTCGACCCCATTGCGGTATTTATGAATAATGAAAACAGGAAACGAGTAGCTTTTCTTCTTTCTATTTCAATTTAATTATATTTCAAATGCAATAAATGTATGAATCAGAGCAAACATCAGTTTTCGAACAATTATACCGTAGTAGACGCACCCTAAGTACGGATATTTGTTCGTAAGTTCGGTCAAAATAATTAAAACCATAAGATGCACCCCGATATTAAGTAGATTTCTCTACTTATACAGTGTGTCTCATATTACACAAATTACTATATTTTTATAAAACTTTTTATATTTACGTACTCTATTTTTTTAGAATCATGAATACTTTATTGGATAAGAATTGGTTTGCCAAACTTTTTTATATTTGATGTTGGCTCACCCTGTGCCTACTTGGACTGACTGTTTTAAAATATATATTTTACTTTTAAGTTTTTAATTTTTTTATTGTAGATTATAAAGAATTTTAAGAAATGTTATATTGGTTACATACTCAGTACAAAAACTGGTGAAAATTATAGAATTGTATTATATTTCCCGACGATGTATTTTTACAACGTACAAAATAAATAACGTGCGCATTTTAATGTACTTACAGCTTCCAGTTCAAATATGATTAGGAACTTAATCAGTCGTTTTTTAGGAATGGGGTGCAGTATGTGATCATCAACGATGAAATATTCATCGTGCTGTTTGCAATGACGAAGCTGTGGTGGATGTACGACACAGTGTCAATGATGATCCATTTTTGTCTGCTCGTAGACGTGTTAGTCAGTTGGGCATCTCTAGAGCATTGCTAAGACGAATATTGAAACTTGATTTGACGATGTTTCAATTCAAAATTCAATTGGCCTAAAAATTGATAACACGGGATTCAGAACAATGCGTTAGTCAATAAATTCCGTGACCGAATTATTTCGAAAAATTCTGATTTTACTTTTCTTCCCCGTTCTCCCGAATAAACCACAAATAATAAAGCAGCTTAAATAAAATATTTGTAAAAAAATAACAAAGTTAGAGCCAAAAATTATTAAAATGAGTCATTAGGTGTCAACAAGAAAATGGAGGTCATTTAAATGCTATTATTTTCGACACATATATCAGAAAAGAATCAAATAAAATATAGTTTTATCTAAAAAAGAAAATCTAAAAAAAATACAATAACAAAAGTTATTTGTATTTTACATCAGTCTGTTGAAGTTGGCTCCCCCTGTATAACAGGGTAACAATAATATTTTTCTATAAATTTAATTATTGCCTTATATCTTTAAACCATAACACTCATTTCAATTACAATGATTTCTATGTAAAAAATGATGCATCTTATGGTCCGTAAATGCTGTATATTTTAAGAATTTCATATATGCGGGATTTACGTATGCCCTGTATACTTTACTGGTTGAGAAAAGGTTTGCTGAAGTTATCAAGTAAATCCGGTAAGGCCAAATGCAAATTTATTGCGATTCGGCCGTATACAAACTGTGGGAAAAAATCGGTCGTATGTGTTTTCTGTTTTCCGGGTGAACGAAATACGGGGATAGGAAACTCATAAATTCCAATCAGTGTCTCGGCTGGGGTCCGTTCGATGGACCGTTAGTCGTTCAGACGTGAACCTCGGACGCGAATTTGCCAATGAACACTTTATCAAATGTTCCAAGGTGGATGGAAAGAAATACTATTTTATGGTGGAGTCAAATTAATTAAATTTTTGTTAAATGTCGGATTAGAAAAGAAAAAGTAGTTTCATTTTTAATTAAAATGTACTGTCGAAACAATTTCATGGTATTATCTGAATTGTGTTGACTTACATTTACTATTTTTTTTATAATTATTAATATAATTAGATCTATTAGATCTTTTCTTTTACCGGTAAATATTTTAAATAAAAAACCAGTTTACCAGTTACCGGCATTTTTGTTGTGTTCAGCCAGTAGACAAATCGTATGTCTTAAAAGAAATGGGTAATAAAAAATAAAATCCACGGTTAATGATCATTTGATGGACGTATTTATTTAAGAATATTTGATTCCCGAATAGTAGAATAGAAGTGAAAGTAAAAAAGAACTAACAACTGGGACACACATTGTACTTCTTTCCTTGCTTAACTATTTAAGATTAACTCTAAAAATGAAAATAAAAATAAAGATTGGCTCAGGCATCTCGACGCTCAGAATTTATTTAACTAACGATATAGTCAAACAAATTTGATGGCATCAAGCAAAATTTTATTTGAGCCCTAAACAACAATTACAAAAAATTATGACTGGAAGGTTGAATGTTTTAAGAAAATCGTGGACCCTAAACACCAGTTAGTTGAACTACTTGAGGACCCTAAACAAATTCTTATTTCATTCGGCACAATAGAGTAATAATGATTATTAATAGTGATAAGTAATTGTATAATTAACTCTTTTGAGTTAAAACTTTCAAAAGAGACCACGGCTTGAACTATTCTATACATCGACCACACTCACTCTTGTCTTCTTAGTCAGTACCTCACTCAGTTCTCACTTCCCTTTCTTGGCTCTCCTGTAGATCTCGCTCATCTATCTCCTGACTTTCTATCATGATTTCCACCATATTTTCCGGTTCTAGCATATCTCCCAGCTTAAACATCAAGCCAGATGGTGTACGCTGGTTCGTCTTATTCCTGTCAGTACCAGCATTTGAGTCGTTCTTTTTTTTTGGATAAAATATAGGTATTTTCCGAAGCGAACGTGTTTCAGAAGTCAGAAATATAGAAGGAAATAGAAAATACATAAAAATAATCATTATAGGAAACAGAACAGATATTTATTTGAAATTCATTAGAACTTATTTTATTATGTGATTTGTTAAAATTTATAAATTTTAAATGGATCGCCTACTTTTAGTTTTCATTTTCTATAATAAAACTATCTTTTAAACGTAGAGATATTACAATCAAGGATAATAAATTATGTACATTTTTATCTCAGTTATAATTTCACAATGAAAAATACTGATCACTTTCTTATAAAGCGTAGATATCATATATAGAACTACTATTTATTTTCATTACACAGAAATTGAAAACCATTTGAAATAAATGTCATATAATTAGCGCACATTTCAATAAATATAAATGGTAGACAACGCAGAAAACTACTCACACTTAAAAAAATCGTTTCTTCCGTATTTGAGTTAAATAGCGATCATTATTATTAATGATAATAGCAGACAATATTTAATTTCTGTTAAATACTGTAATAGATATTAAACATAATTTCCTGTTATAGTTAGTGACACATAGACCTTGACATTAAATGTATTTATTGTATATATTTTATAATATCCGTTCATTATAAAAATTATGTAATTTATTAATTGCATAATTAATTAAAAAAAAAACAAAATAATGATTCACCTGATCGTAATATTCAAATTTAGCATACTTTTTATAATAAAGTTAATATATTGACTTTCAATCTCAATCTGAATTACAAAATGTATTTACACGAATATGTAAAAAATAAATATGAAACGGAAATGACTAAACGTTTGTCAAGTTGGAAGCCGTGACTTTTAGCGAAAACGTTGTAAATTAGAATAACTGCAAATGGATTTCAATTCATTTTATATAATATTGTGCGTATTGATTATTTATTGTAAACTAATATGTAATAATTTATAGAGTTTAGTAATAAAAACTGGTTTCCATTGAATATCGCCTGTGGAAAATCAGGTCACGGTACAAATAAAACTGTGTATAAAATTATGTGAAATAATAATATTCGCAGTTAGATGCAATTATTTATTGTTGAAATTAATTCACTTTACAACTGCTGGGTAGTTACTATTATTATCCAGCAGTTGTAAAGTGAAATACAAATTAGTGTTTTCTTACTGTTAGAATTTAACAGGAAGTTAATTAAAAATTACTTATAAATAGGCCAGAGTATTTGAAGCGTATTATTTATACATTATTTATAAATGCAAACGCTACTTTTGTAATTTAGAAATGGCAGATATACATTTTGGTAATGACTAAAAAATTTAAATAGATTTTTTATCATTTTTAAATATTTATTTCGTTTTATACTCAATTTTTTACCTTACTTTTGAAAAAATACACCACTAAAAATGCCATTGAAAACATTGATAGTTGTTGCAAAGAATTCACTAAGAAATGCAGCCTACATCCTTTATTTTTCTACGTGACACAGTGAGAGTGCAGCTTTAGAATTGAATAAACTCTAGTAAACTAATAGAGATATTTTATTATTTCTAAGAACAACAAAAAAAAAATCGGAAAAAAACCGTAATCACGCACTTATGGTTATACCGAAATTTTACTAGGAAAACCATTTCTCAACCCTCACCAAGAACATTGGAAATTACCTCAAAAAAGTTTATATAAACTCGTACGAGGATAAGGAAATCATTCAGTTTCAATTTTTCAACTATAGTGAAATATCCAAGTATCTGAAATATAATGTCAAACTTCAATGGTTTGAACTATACCCACTATCCATCGCTATTTATGTTTCACAGCACCTTCGACGATACCGCCAAGGAACACGAAACCGATATTCTCGAACGCATGACGATTGACAAAACTGACGCTTCCAGAGAGGTGATTCACAGATTCTGCACGTTCGTCTGGGATCTGCTGAAGATGTTGTATAATTTACATCAACAATCGAGTGTCTTTAACGAGATGTTGGAGCTCAGACCTATAGATTCGAGCGTCAACCCTCTGAAGGAGGTGCTGAAACTGTCGGAGAATGCTGCCCAGATCAAACAATGCTTCAATTTGAAAATTGCAGATTCGAAAGAATTATCCGAGATGCGCAAGTTAAACAGGTGATAGAGTTGGGAGATAATTAGCTGGGAGAATTAGTTGAAATTCTACGAGAATGACCTTGAATCGCTTTGGAATGGTGGAGCGCCTCAAAAATATTCTCGAGTTTCGGGCCCATCATCCGTCCGAACGGTGGGCCGACATTTTTCTGCATGGGGTCGTCAACAATATGACGATGGTAAAGCAGGAAGTGCTAAAATATTGCAAAGAATGCAACAAAAATTGCGAAAAGCATGAAGAAATTGCAACAATGGTGGTCATAAACGGGCAAGACTTTGAACGCAACACTGAAGTTGTCAATAAGATAAAAATATATATGATATACTTTTAAATATAGTTAAAAATAATTAACATATGTTTTGTTTTAATAAATAAATAATTAATTTAAGTATATAGTGTACGTATTTTGTTATAAATTGAGTCTTGCTATATGTCTCCGAAAGAGAACATGTGTGGGAACAGGGGCGGCAGCGGTTTTGGCGGCTCGCTGGATGCTGATGGAGTCGGACTGTGCGGTGACGATGTATTCGATGCGACAGCTTCCGTGGCACCTCTCACCTGCTCCGGGAGCGATTCACGACCTCCGCTACTGCGGCTGGAGCACTTTCTCGCCATCTTCTCGTCCTGATTTGTCGGTTCCGGCGAGCTGATCGAATTGATCACTTCCGACTGAGCTTGCATAACAAAAATCAAAGAGAACGATTAAATTATATGATCTTTCTTAAACCACTTGCGCCACTTCGCCCTGCGGTTTTGGAACCAAACCTGCATCATCCGTTCCAAATCACCGGCGTAACATTAAGCCCTTCTGACTTGCGAGGGGTCGGTTGACACGACGCAAAATATGTTCAAAAGTTGTAATAGAACAAAAGAATTTCTTATTAGCAATGAAGATAAAGAAAATCAAGAACTTCTTCATGCCAAGAAATATGAACTACCAAAGATTGAAAATGATCATTTAAGCGCCTTAATATAGGATGAAATCTCATCATTGCGTTAAGGACGGTATAACCCACAAGTGGGTCATACATTATGAATAATAGTTTAGTTTAGCCACTGAAGTATTAGGGTTTAAGTTCATAATTGACGTAAGATATTTGACGTTTCACAAAATCCAAAGACGAACATTTTCTCGCAGTAAACAAATTGATTATGCGATGAAGTTTTGTATAACGAATTAATTTTATGAAACACAATCTATTCGTTATTCGAGGTAAGAATGTCAACTGAATTGCGTCAATAGAAATATGATATTCCAGTAATTCAAAGAAGAAAATAGATATTGCACTTTTTTCGTATTTTGTTGTTATATAACTGTATATAAATATAAATGTATCTTTTACTTAAGTGAGAAAATAAAATAACAATTTATATACTGTACTGAAGTTTTAATAACATTATTATTTTAGCGACAAAATAAAATGCATTCAAGTAAATTATCTTAATAAACTTGATGGTTTATTGAATCCCATTGGAGTAAAATATATTTAATGCTGAATATGAGCTTACGCTATAGACCGTATAAATGCATATTATTAATCACAAAGTTACTTCTGGTAAGTGGCTATATATTAAGTCTTCTTGCTGTTAACACTAAGGACACTCGGTTCTATCTTTAGATACGCTCGTATACAAATGTTATATCAGGTTTTGCCGCTAACACCGGATTCGTGCAATTAATTATAACGCCGTGCAAGGCGCGCATGCATTATTCACATTTTGCAAAAATTATATCACATACATATTTCATTACGCTTCGGCAATATCAATTTTCTTCGTTTTTTTTTTTATAATTTCAAGTCAACGATGATTTATGTGAACTGATCACAGCCACTTTTTTTTGTTATTAGCAAATAACCTATTTAATAATTTCTTCGTAACATTCATTTTTTTTTTGTATTTTTAATTTTAAATTAAAGAATAACTTCTTGTTTTTAGTTGCTTGACTACATTTTTAGTTATGTAGAAATACACATACATTTATCAATATTATTTATGAATTATTCATTTCATTGTTCTGAAAAAAGATGACTTTAAATCGAGTTGCGTATATCACTATTTTTACAATACAGTGGAACCTCGTTTAACCCTTTCCAGCCCATTTTTTTTGTATTTTTCAAATCCTTATAAAATCACTTCTTTAATCATAAAAAACTTCTTGTTTTTTTTTCATTATGCAACATACAATTTACATTAGTTGCTTCCAAAAGTTTTAATCGTTGAAAAACAAAATTGAATTTAAAAATTAATTATTCCATTTGGAATCACCGAACTGGATAGAGTTAACGAGTTTAATCTGTTCCAAAATTTCCAGATTTTTACTCGTATAGTGAAACATATTAAAAAATACACATAATTATTATGCGAAACGTCGCTCGTTAAGCGAGTCATTTTTCTTACAATTCGTTATGTGAGATGCTCGTTAAGCAAGGTTCCACTGTAATATTGTTTTTATGTTTCTCAGAATCTTATGTGATTATTTTTTAGTTTCTTTTATAATTTGCCATATTTTTTTACGTAATTTATTTATTTATTACGGTATTTAATGGACCTTTATGTACTCATGCAGGAATAACTCGCATAGTGCGGCTTCGATAAGTCCGATTTCATTAAAGTCTGAAAATTTAAAAAATACATTTTAATTGAACAAAATGAAAATAAATTTAAAAGAATATATTTTTCATTTTCCTACAATCTTAGGATTTTTTTTAAATTTATATAATAATTATTTAAAGCTAATAATATTTATTTATAATTTTTTTATAATAAAATAAAGTAAAAATTTATAATATTCTACTAATTATTTACAAAAATATGAATGCTTACATTCATTGTATATTTATTATAACTATATAGTTATTTTTTTACTTATATAAAAAATGAGAAATTTAATGAGTTATTACATATTTATAAGAAATATATTTTACATATTTCATTTAAAAACTTAATGTTAACTGAGTCTTTAAAATATTACTTATTGGCAAGCGGTTTGAGAAACCAGAGGCTCGTAAAGCAATATAACAAGCAAGGTATAGGTGCAAACTAGTTTGTATACTTGAGGGTCTTAAATTTGTAATACGTATTACATCCTTCACAGTTATCTTCTCATCTATGGTTGATTTGTAACTCAATCATCATCATCATAAAATTATTATTAATATATAATAAAAAATACGTATTTATATAATGTATAGACTATTGGCCATAGGTATTTCCATACAATCAAATTATTGTTTTAATAATTGACATTTGTAATAATGAAATTTACAAACAAATATTGCTAGAAATTTTTTAACAGCTTCATTAATAGTTTTCAATAAAATATATAGGATTATAAAAATCTCAACATCTGAAATGCTACGGTTACCAAACGTAGTTTGCCAATTATCTCACGTACTTTATTGTTAGTTATATACAGAAGTTTTCTTTTGTATTTGTGTTCTGGAAACAACTTTTTTGGGACACTGGTTGTCCGAACAGAGATTCTACTGTAATTAACTTTGTACAAACCAAAATTAGTCTTTTATAAAATTCTCAAATAGTTGATATAATATTATTTTGAATTTGTGATCTGGAACCGATTTTTTCGGAACACGAGTTCTAATTAACTTTGTATACACCAACCAACCAGTCTTTGTATCTAAAATTTGTCTTTTCTAAAAATGGTACAAACTGCAATTAAAAATATAATATTTTGGAATTAATATTATTCTAAGCCTTTTGGCCAGCCTATTAATATATTTTTATTATTTTATGTTCAAATTTATTTATGTATAGAATGTACTTTTTTTTCTTATGTATTGATGTTTGGCCAAAATTATTATTATTAGTATTCTAATTTGCGTAATTAATGAAAAATGCGAAAATGTAGTTTTAAACAAATTTAATGAATAATATTTATTACCTTTCCGTTAGGATTTACACAATTTATAACTTGTTGCAGAATTTCATTGTGGAATGGAGCCACATGTTTTACTTGTTTCAGTTTTTTTTTCTATTCAATTTTATGTATTTTATATTATTATTCTATTTTACAATATATTTTCAGATCACTTAATGTTGGAAAATTCATTTCATAAGAAATGCTGTAAAAATGTTGCCGATCCCTGTCTTAGAACTAGTAATGAACAAAATTTGTTAAAAAAAATCAGAAATATATTAAGGTGAAAGGGAAATTCTACCATTATCAATTACCGTGAGAGTAGTTAGACACAATATTTTGTGTATCATATAAATTTCACAATGTTCACAAAAAATATATAATTTGTATAAAAGTTTTGACATGAAAACTTGGTTTATTTTCAAAGGACTTTTCACATTCCTCTGGCATACATGTCCTTAAACATTGGTTAGAAATCCACCGAAGAAATGTTACACAGAAACTGGAAGCATCTGAATTAAAAAAATAGGCACGATCAGAGGATCATCCAGTGCACATAATACATAGACGAAAAAGGAATTGGTTAGTGGAGATGGATAGGCTTTCGTTGCAAGCAATTTTTCAACGTCCGGTTCTATTTTTTTTTCTTGTATTCTCTGACCAGCATATACGTATATATATATGTATACATTTATATGGTCAGGCGAGCAATTTTCATTTGTCGTCCAACAATACGCAATACTTTCCCGCATTCAGTCGCATGCGAAATATCCAGAATTGGAGAGACGGGTTCTGCCTGCATGCAGCAATTGAACCCACCGAGGGATATATCAATCTTATATAACATCATCCAAGTATTTATTACGTATGCATTTGGCCTTCCTATAACACCA
The DNA here is from genome assembly GCF_001412225.1 of Nicrophorus vespilloides. Lineage (NCBI taxonomy): Eukaryota > Metazoa > Arthropoda > Insecta > Coleoptera > Silphidae > Nicrophorus > Nicrophorus vespilloides. Next base: position 140,580 of record NW_017096746.1, read on the forward strand.
CCAACATCAAACACCATGCATTATCATAATAAGCGACGATGTAAATTGAGTTTGAAATTTATTAGACTTGTTCTTTTCATTTCCATACGTTCGTTGTTGTTTTTGTAATAGATCAAATGCTCCATTGGAGATTACAAATCCATCGTGTTCTGGTATGTATGAACTAAGCTAAGGGTATAGTTGACTTACGATACTGGTATTGCTGATTCCGATCGAATTCCATCCTTTGGCGAACACAAGCTGCCGCTTCGTTAATTGAAGATATTATTGCGAGCATATTCATCTGGAGATCTCTAATAGAGCCAATAAATAGTGAGATCAAGTTCAGCCACCTCGATGTTATATGCCTAGGTATATCTGCAGAACATATTTATATGATGTACGTGACTGTATATAAGCCTATTAAACGCGCTCCGTGTAACCAGTTAAAAGAAATGAATGCAAATAAAATTGGTAAGACTTCTGTTATTTATTAACTTTTAGTACGATCGTTTATTACCATTTGCACGCATGACGATTGAAACATTCGTTACATCTCCACTCGTTTTTTCAACTTAACTACATCTTACAACCAATTAAAACATTTTCCAAATTTACGACAATTTATAGAAATAAATTAAATTAACTTCACTTATTAATATAAGCAAAAAATTTCTATATACTAAATGAAATATATTTATTGTGTTATGTAATTAAAAAAATAAGTATAATTATTATTTAATACCAAATTATTATTTATAACTAAGTATAGTTAAAGATATATTCAACAGATAGCAACAAAAGTATTATTTAAATCATAAAGAAATAATTACGAATAAACTAAAATTAGATATTTATTTTAAATTCTATATATTTATACAAAATATTTTTTGGAAATATTCTTTGATATATAATTAATATATAATTATTATATAATTCTATATAAACAATTTATTGTTTCTTTTAACCTAAGGATTATACTAACTTGGATGTTGTTTTTCTTAAATATATGCATTTGATATAAAAATGTTTCTGTTTTTTTTTTCTTGCAACATTTTATTGTGCAACGAACTAAAATGAACGCGTGTTCCACCAAGTTGTATAATAAATTTAATCATTAGATTATATCGCGGAAATATGTAAACAATAAATTTAATTTTCCAACTAGTTTCCCATAGAAACGCATGATTTTATCATCTTTAAAAGTGGACGATACTTTCTCTTCTTAGATGCTAAGAAATATCGAAATACATACATTGCATGTTGTAAGTTCATTAAGCAGAAGTAAATAAATATGTATATGTACTGTTATTTACAAACAAAATATGATATCAATGATTCAATAATTCACAACTTTTTTCGTAGTTATCTTTAATGATAAAATATGTAGGATATATGTAATTTTCACTCAAATGTACTCCATGTTCATGTGAACGTACACTTTGTTGTCAAACCTTAATGTCATGAGAATTATTGTAGTTTGCTTTAAAATGAACTAATACATATGACATTTTTTTCAGTCATTTTCTTCTGATATGATAAATATTGACTTGTAATTGTTCTGTAAAAAACCTAGTTAATTTGAGGTGTTGACTTGAATTCGCCAAATATTTTGTATCAAACCTTCAACATATATACGTTATTTAAACAAGTAGAATTTAAATCTTTTTATATATTTTTTTATGTCGTATTATTTTATTCACAATCTGTTCATCAATGTAAACATTGAGTAAATTTAAGATCGCGGTTGACATTAATTGGATAATCTTTCCCGGGGATTTACCATTATGATGATTAGATTTTTAATTTTTCTTGTAGCTTAACATCAGTAGTATATTGATGCTCTGCGATTTTACTATTTATTTTGAATGTGAATCTGCTGCTATCCTTAACACTGTCATTGGCCATCGACTTGTCTGAAGGTCCATATTCTGAACTTCATTCAATTCACTGTCCATCTGTGATAAACGATGGCCCTATTGCTGCAACCACGGAGAGGGCTTACAAAGGGCCTGGCTTGACCAGGATTTGAACCTATGCCCACTAGATCGTGGGTAGGGCGACTTAACCATTCGGCTATTAGTCGCCCCTTTTTAGTTATAAAGGCTGTCCCAAAATTAACGCAAGATTTAAATTAAATAGAAAACACAGTTTTTAGTCTTCAGGTTATGATTTTTTTTATTGAATCATAAAATACATAGGGATTATTTATGGTATAACACATCGGGCAAATGGCCTCCACAGCTTTGCTGGCACACTCTTTTATCAAAATTTTCATGACCATTTTGCATAAATGTGGCTGAATTTCGTTGATACAGCGTTTAATTTCCTCCTGTAATGCACGGGTGGTTGTGGGCTTGTTGACATAGAGCTTTGACTTCAAATAATCCCATAAAAAGAAATCTAATGATGTTAAATCACAAGATCTAGGGGGATAATTCTGATCACCAAAACGAGAGAGTACACGACTAGGAAATGTCTCTTGCAGTAATTGAATTGTTTCACGGGCTGTATGGCATGTGGCACCTTGTTGAAACCACATGTCGTCTATATCAATATCATCCAACTGAGGCAGAAAGAATTGTGTTATCATGTCGCGATATTGGGTACAGTCACTGCTTGACCAGCCTCATTTTCAAAAAAGTATGGTCCAATGATGCCTCCAGCCCAAAATCCGCACCAAACAGTGGCGCCAAATGCGGCAATTTTGGCGATTAACAAAGCCATCAAGGTGAAAATGTGCTTCATCGCTTAGAATGATTTTGCTCAAAAAATCAGCATATACTTGATGATGCTCAATAATCCATACAACGCCCCATTTTTACTAACACTAACCTCTCAGCTGTCAAAATGTTTATTTTTTGCACAAATGGCAGCAAATTAAAATCTTGCTTTAAATATTTGAATAAAATGATTAATTTAGAAATTACTTATTAAGTCTCTTTGAAAATTGAATATGATTGAGCGATCAAACAAACTTGATGTTCAAACTAACGTACAACTTTTTGTAGTTATTGAGTTTTCATGAAACAAGCTTATTAAAAATACAAATACTATGAAGTGTTGACTTGAATACTACTAAAAAATGTATTAAACTACGTTAAACGTATGTACGTTAAATTTCTCTGAAATTCATATACTTATTCCATGATAAATTATTAAATAACTAGTTTTGCAAACAATTATTACTATTCTAAGTTTGAACTCGAAATTAATTGAACTAGTTCATGGATAAATTTCCAATCGTACTTTCAATGTTACTTAAGTAACAGCATTACATTTTGTATCTTCGACGTAAGTAATAAAGATTAATTGAGTAATAGTTTCCGGAACAATCTATCGAAGATTGCATAACCGTTGCGTTGGATAAGTGCAGTATCCTATCTCCTGGGGGTAATTTGCAAGATCAGTGACATTTACTCACATTTACATGCGCGTCCGTGGGACGCATCGAGCGTATGCAAAACGCACGTTGCATAATAACCACGTATGCAGTTATACATAAATATTGCGCGCGGAGGTGATAAGTTACATTATAACAATGCCATAATTAGTAGCCGTTGCCACCACAATCGATCGGCAGTTTGCGTAAATCAGTGTTTTCCCACGATTCCGATCCTGATTGAGATTCCATTTCCAATTCCGCACAGACGGCCTATGATACGCAATATGCAATAATGGGACGAAGACGTGGAATGGCCACAAGCATGCTTCGAGATGATGTCTTCCTCATACGCCTCAGCATGTCGAAACTGCACGTTGCATAACAGCTTCTGCCATAATTATATGCACATGCATAGATGTACATGCGCATTTTATCTGGAGTTGTACATTTTATAAAATTCATTAAAGCGACGTCGAGAAGGTTATGAGTCTCTTTATTTTCAATTTTGAAGCTCTCACAGTTTATGGCCACGTTGCGACATGCGACGGCAGCGGGATGGAAATTTTCATTAAAACACGTAAATGTAAATTTGATGAGGTAATTGTAGGAATGGAAAAAAATATATTCATGCAGGAGAGAAGTACCTGATATGTTAAAAAAAAGGTGTATACGTATTATAATTAAGAATCGATTGCATCACGCCTGTTCTCTATTTCTATCTGTTATTATGTAGTTGCAGCAGCAAGTGTAACGGTGATAAATAATTAGAATGCTTTACATATGAATTGTTTATTATTCATAGATACATATACGTGCGTTTAGGAATGTCCTCTTTTGTGATCTGCAACAATGAGTGGAGATACAAGATACAAAGCTAAGGCTAAAATCGAAGCGAAACCACCAAGGACGACGTGTGGTGCGAGCGAAACCCAACTATTAAAATCTCGTTGTCTTTTTACATGGTCTTTCTCTTAATCCCACTACGTGCTATGATTATTATATTTTCTCTTCGCAATTCTCTGAACGGATAAACAACTATAGATTTATTTTTAATCTCCCGTATAATCACGATAAAATATTCATAACAAAATTGCTATGATTTCACAATACAAAGAAATGATCATTAACAATTTTTCATTTATAAACCCATTTAGATCTAGTCTTCACTCGAGTGAATTATTTCTAAATAGTTTATATAAATTAGCGTTTTATAACATAATAAATATGTAAAGAAAGCTCTCACATTTTCGTTATTACATAATTCAAAATTCACTGGTTTTATAATATACGAGTGACCAAGATTTATAAAAAAATGTTCTGTATCTTTTAATGCAATCACGAGTTCTGTATCTTTTAATGTACATTATTCGTAAAAAAATACCATAAATTACGCAGGGCGACTAATATCCGAATGGTTAAGTCGTCCTACCCACGATTCCGTGGCCGCAATTTCGAATCCTGGTTAAGCCAGGCCCTGTGTGAGCCCTCTCGGTGCTTGAAGCAATAGGTCCATCGTTCAACATGAATGGACAGTCAAATGAAAGAGGTGCAGCATATGGACATTCAGCCAAGTCGATGGACAATAACAATGTTAAGGATAGCAGCAGATACACAGACAAAGGGAATAGTGGAATCACAGAGCATCAATATATTGAAGTTAACCTACAATACGGCAGCCAACCAACAAGTTACAGAATAATATACAAATTTCCATTGAGAAGTACCAAGTTCAAACGTATTCAATTTTTATATAAATTAACACTTTTTTTTTCATATAATTATTATTATAGAAATTTGTATACTAATTATTGCAACCATTACTGCTGCCAGTACTCAGTTAAAGTAATCAAATTACCATAAAGCGAATGTACGTTAATCGAACGAAGAATAATATTTTTATTATTTTGTAGAAACATGTCTAATTGTTAACACAAACTTGATTAAAAGTTGATTATACTAGATATGTCACCTTTGTATGTTTGTACGGATATTTGTAAGATAGTTAGGTCAAAGGACCATAAATTCGTTTCATTAATTGAAGAATATTTTATGCTAATAAAAAGCTAATGCTGCATAAAAAGGATTTTATAAATTTGAATTATATTTGTTAAATTTACTGAATTTCCACAAATCATTAGACAAATTTCCAGTGAATGTCAAATATTCAACATAAACACGTTGCTTGATCCTCCATTCGATTATCATAATATCGTTTGAATTACAATAAATATGACATGTTTATATAAAAAGTATTTGAAATGTAAATCGCGTACGCATAGGAAGCAAAGGGAAACTTTCGTGTGCGGTGATCGCGATACGTTTTCTTCTTCCCCGCCGGAACGATTAGAATAACAAATATCGCGGCATATTTGCCGCCTCCGTTCCATCACCTACCAACATGAATGATGCCCAAAAACCGGAGGCAAAAGTATCGCTTATGCTAACGTAGGTAGGGCTTTCGGTCCTGCAGGATCCGACCCAACTCCTGGCTTCCCGCGGTGCTCATAAATCCCCGTTTCTCCATGGATCCAGTCTTTGTCGCCGAACAAAATGCCCGTATAACTTCCTCTCTTCTTACTTTCTTTGCGCCCCACCGCAACCATCTAAACACATCTACTCCTAAGTTACACAACTTTTCCAGACAATCCCGTCGAAATCGATGAAATCGTCCTTGCTGATTTACTCTGTAATTGCTTAATTACTATGGTTCCGTAACAGTTTGACGCACGGATGAGTAGAAATATAGTAACACAACGTATAAAACGATCGTAACGGCAATTAAATAAAATAAAACTCAGCAATTAAGTAATTTCGAAAACGGAACTGCATTTTGTCGAGTTGTTTCTCCGGTTCTTTTGCTGCCATCATAATTATCGTGGCATTGTGAATGGAAAACGATTTGTACTTGAAATGCGAAATGCTTATTCACAAATGATGCATAGGAAATTTGCAATTGGTATCTCGTGATTGCATTTGGCAAAGATGCACACGATGCAGACGATGTGGAAGGCCGTTGAAATGTGTGCGAATGGAGTTATTGAATTATTCAGTGCTAATTTTAATTACGAACTAATGACGCTTCGATGCAATTTGCTGCGATGCAGCTTTAAGATGAGGATGGAAATATTATAGAAAAAGTTAATAACAGAGACGTTTTGCTTCCTGGAGAGCAAACGACCTTAATACAATAAATCATCAGCTAGCCGTGCTTCCTATTTTCTACGGAATTTTCTCTTCCTCCACTTATATCGAGACATAAGGAAAAAACGGTAAATGCAATAAAAGAAGGTTTAAATTGCTGCTGTTGAAAAAAAGTAAAAGTATAAGATCATTAATTTATATAAATTATTTTTGATTTAAGCTTGACGTACAGGTGCTTCCTACATTTGAAATTGAACTTTTCAGTTGGTTATAATTATAAACTATTCAATTAATTTCAACAGATGTCACGTTCAATAATATATTACATAAATCATTCCTTATACAAAGATGAGACAGAAGTATATGAATTAATCTTGAACTAAATTAATTAAAACTAATAGCAAAATAACATAAATAATAGTTTAAATCATTGTAGCTATGTATATTTATACAATACAGCAAAAAAAAAACATTACATAATTTTATGTATAAATATTAGGTTCAGTACATACATAGATCTTATTTCAATGTTTATTAATAAAACAAAATGTATAAACTTTAGATGTTCACAAAAAAAAGCTGTTTAACTAATATCAAGTATTTCACAGTCAAATGTAATCAATATGAAAATTGAAATTGATTCAAAACGTCTATTATCACCTATTCAAGTACTTTTTTTAAACATACGTTGCTTGATAAATGATAAACAAAAACAACATAAACCTTCAACAACAAACACCTGAAATAATCCATATTTCTGCAAATAACAAATCAAAATCGATAAAGTTATTCTTCTGTCAAATTTCCAAGTATTTTTTACACACAAATTGTTTAAAAATTGGACTAATAATTATATTATCACTTATACAAGTACTATATAATTCATTTAAAATAGATTCATATAACTGTCGACAGTTGTTGAAGCTGACATATGTATAAATGTCAACTAATACTTTTACTATATTATTTGGTGTAACATTTTTTTTAACACGTAGCAAAGAATAATATTTATATATATTATGTCCTGTCAAGATATATAAATGAAGTAAAGAAAGTGTATAAAAAGGAAGTATTATGAAATGTTTTTCTTCTATTAAATCAGCGATGGTGGAAAATTATAGGATACATATTGACAAGTGAAAATAATGATCATGCTGTTGTGAATTGATACAATCGGAATTATTTTCAGATGTGTTCAAATAGAGTTCGATGAAGTGGAACACATCGAGGGACGAGACAAAGTGAACGGTAAATAAATCATTGTTGAAGGCAGACGGTGACATCTGCCAGTTCGCGAAATATCACATCCAGTATCCCCCATCCAGCTCACAGCATCATTCTGTGAGTAAGAAAAACGATTCCGATTAAACATTTGTTGTTTGAATAAAAAAAAAAAGCGGATGCAGTAAAGGCATCGCGTGAACTGCAAAGAAGAAGAAAAAACAAAACTGTAGTGAAAACAGACATTCGCCATTTATTCTCCTCTTGAATTAAGAGTGGCATGGTGTCTTTTTCTCAGCCGTTTCATCCCCCTCCTTTGCTCAATAACACCCACCAATTACTTCCTTTCCACCCTCCCAACGATACTGACACTTGCAAATTGAATTGATTTTGAGAGAAACACGTGCTTCTTTCAGTAAAATGCAAGAACGATACCTGGAAATTATTTGAGGAAATTGCGATAATCATTGCATTTATGGAAAGAAAGTGCTTCGCTTTATTTTAATCAATAGAAACATGTTAACATTTTTGATCCTCTCAAACCTCTAATAACGTATAAGATGCATTCCACGAAATTAATTCATTATACGAAACTTTGTTTTCAGACGTAATAATACTATTGCTAGAATGGAGATATATTCCTTCCACATATCGAAACCAACTGATTGATCCATAATTTAATTTCTAGATGTTATTTCATATATTTGTTACATAAGTCTTAAATTGGATTGTTTTATGTTAAATGGGGCTTGTAATTACGGTCTTCGTTAACAGAGGTAATGTTAACGGTATGACATATTTATTACATTAGTATTTCATAGAATATTTAGATATAGAAGTATGAAATAATCGTTATTCTTTACCAAGAAAACTACATAATATTAGCAATAAATGAAAAGTTATGAAATTATTCTAACATTAAAAATACTGTTTGTATTGCACTTTAACTAATGCATTTTTTAATAAATTGTATAGAAAATTTCAAAACATACATTCCTCAAGCAAAAAGTCTTCAGCCTGTAACAATTTATTTTGTGCTATATATTTGTTTTTTTTGCTGATAATTATAAAATGTATTTTTTATTATTCAATAAATAATTAAGGATACAACAAGATACTCTTTAGATTTACAAGTTAACCCTTTGGCGCCGACTTTTCTCGCCATGATTTTACATTTTTCTATTAACAATAGCTTGTTTTCAAATTTCATTTTCTTTTTCAACTTCTTATACCATCGAAAATGTCAGATAACTGATTTTTTTTGCAAATGTATCAAAAACTTGTATGAATTGGATTACTTCATACGTCACCTATATTATTTATAAATTGCTCATTTATATATTTGCACAAAGACTGAATTTTTCATTGCTCACATTACAAAGATATGTTATACAAGAATATATTGGATTACTTATTACTGTGGTATAACTAAAACCCAACAATTTATAAAGTTTCTGTGTTTTTGGCAGACGCCACTAAAAGCCCAGGCGGAAACAATGCGCAAATAAAAGAAACTTCCCTTCCTCGACTTACATAACTATCTGAAATTTCCCCTCCGCTCGCCATTAATTGCCATTGTTATATGCACTTTTGCCCCTTCGTCCATTAAAACATGAATATTGTATTCAATATAATTCAAACTATAAATAATAAGCTTCAGTCTTTTGATATCATTGTAGGAAAACTTTCAACATTGATATTTTCTATTGATAGTGGTTCTATTAAATAATAGGTTGGATACTTCTTCTTTATTACTAATTAAGTGATATAAATAATACAAGTTAGTATATTTAATTACTTATTTTATTTTGATATGATTTAAATAACACTTTCCAAAAAAAAAAGAATTTTTCCACAATATAACATTAACATTTGTATCTCTGTATTTTCGCCATTCTTTGTAAATTAATTTTGAGAAATCATCATTCGCAATAATAAAATATTATCATCCTCGAATCTTTCGACTCATAAAGACTTGGAAGTTTCTTTGAAGTCCCGTTGTCTGTCTCCCTGCTTCTGTTACTTCTTGGCTTCGAGGTTTAACATTAATTTCAATGCCAAACCCAAATTGAAATCCTGAAAGCCTTGTCAACATAATGCGTCTGTGCGCAAATTATGAATTTGAATTTTATTACACCAACAGCTGCCAGCTTCGAACAACTTAAACATGTTTACGAATTAAGTATGAATTTATGTAGATTCTTTACGGCTACTTTTTTTAATTATTATATTTTATTTTTACATATTGTATTTCTAAAAATTAAATCTTATATAAAATTATCCAACATTTTCATTCAGTTTATTAAAGAAAAATCTAGAATAACTTCCAAATTTACATTTGATTACTATATTTTGTGTTTCTTATTTAATTTATATATGTTCTTCATATTTTCTTGATATTTTTATTGAAATCTGTATGTAATGATTATAAAGTCACTTTGAATATGTTCTTGTTCATTTCTTCTCATCTGCTTATCAGAATATGTATTGTATTCTAGATGTCTCAATGTTTTTCAACATACAATATATTAAACGTAACGTTGCTTATTTTATTGTGCAAATATATTTAATATTCTACATGACTTTTAAATTTAAAATCAATTGAGTTGGTGAAGAACTAGACAGAGTTTAACATAAAACTTTGTTGTAATGCTGCATACACACTGTATGTAATTTGAGATATCAATTTATGTTAGGAGTATTATGTATAATATATACGTGGCAATTGAAGTTCTTAGTTAAATTTTATCGTTTTGGTACTCCATTTAGGTACGTAACGTATCCTAGACCACTAGTCGCCAAACAGTGGTCCGTGGACCTCGAGCAAATTTTGATGGGCCGCAAAGTAATTTGAATATGTTTCCAAATTTTGTTTTTATTGTATTGTCATTCTACGATTGTACTTTTTTTTCAATTTTTAAAAAGCATGTTTATAAAAGATCCAATGTAAAACAAGTGTATGTATGATTTCATATTTAGAATCCCATTTTTATGGAAAAATATCATGGTAGTAGTACATGGGATTACACATTTTGAGTTTAGTAATCCATGGGGTCCAAAAGGCGACCGCTGGTCTAGAAGACAAAGCCTAAACGAACCAACATTAACCAAACTCACAATATATAAAAAGTACACAATATAGTAAAAAGTATATTTAGAGCTTAGTTAGGGGTCGAATATAGACCATACTATGTGGAATCTGTGTTAATCGAGGAAGCGTTAAACGAGGTGGAATCTGCAACCAAAGAAAAACAGTATGACTAGCAGAAAACTATAAGTGCCTAAGTGAGTTAAACATTGATATACTATTGGTAATAGTAGATCTATAAAAGGTTCTAATAAAAATGGTAAAATTCCCCGTATCATTCTTTCCCCTCTTAGTCTACGTGAAACAATTCGGTAATGTGATAAAGGGTGGCCCAGCGTGGAATGAGTGGGGTCTTAATAATAAATGCAAACGCCCTGGCCTTAGTACGCGAAAACTCTCTCTCCCCGTCTTATATAAATATTGATAAAGTGGGAAACGTCTTGTAATGTGGGCGCGTTTTCCCAGTGACATAGTATAACGCCGTGCGGATCTCCGTTTTCCCCTGGCCGAAAACCGTGTGACCACGCAGCGGGGAAAACGCATAAAACAGTCAGCCAGTTTCCCCACAAACAGCCCCCAAAACAACCCCACATACTGCATCCATAACTCTTACTTATATCGCACTCCAGCGTCAGACACTCCACTGTCTCCTTCCTTCCTTGCTTCTAACCCTCCTTCTTCCCGACGTTTCTACCGTCTTACCACCACACCAAACCCTCCACAAAAACAACATTGAATTTATTTAAATACATGAATTATAATTTCTCAACGAGGCGGCAATCTTTTTTTTTGTCTTTCACGTCTAGATATATTAATTTCAATGCCTATACCTTCACAAGGAATCATTTATTACGTAAAATCTGGTTTCAAATACATTTAAATACACCGAATTAAAAAAGAACCAAATTTTAAACGAATTTATATTTACTTGATAAATATAAAACATATTCACAAATTAAATTTATTGTTAATAAAAATTAATGCTGATAATAGGGGGAACTTTTCCTTGGATTTTTGTTGTTCCCAGGAAATGGCATAGTTAAAGTTTAATTTTCCCGGGAAAATATAAAAAATGCACATGTTTACCAAACACTGTATTCTTTATTCATTCTATTAAATATATTATCTATCATATTTTTCAAGTTTGTGACTTAATAATTTATCAAAAGTCATAAAATAGTTGTGTTTTATGTTCTGCATTTTATGTTATTTAATTTATTTTCATAGTAAAAATTATATGAAATGTTTTAGAAAATTATACTCTTCGCTTACTTGCTATGGTGGAAGTATTGATTTGCAACATCTACGAACATTTTGAAGCAGATGGTGCTTATATAATGAAATATCAAGCCTTAATGGAGGGTGGTGTTATGGTTTCTTAATGCATTTTCTAAAATCCCAAAAACTGGGGTTCGAACTGAAAACAAGGGCTACCAACGTTATACTTTTTAAAGTACAATTTAAACCAGGTTTAATTAAAATAAATGACGATAAGTAAATTTTTAATATACGATATTCAATTTTCATTTCGATCATTAAATTTTGTACGTATTCACTTACGTAAAATAAATATTTATATAAATCGGTAATAAACACATAATATAGATTTATTTCCTTTAAAAAAATACAGTTTGTATTTCACACGTATTAAATTTATTTTATCGTATAATATGAAAAAAAGTATGGGATTCCTTGAAGATGATGATGCGAGAAGTGGATTTTATGCTCCATAACTCAATATAATAATGATAAAAAGGTAAATGTACGAAAAGAAGAGGAAACGGAGACCGTTTTCACATTTATATTATATTTTTTTGGGTGAGAGGTCATAAAATGCCTTTAAATAATTTGAACGAGGATAATATTACCGGGCTGTCTAAATTCCACGCGTATTATTCAATGCATTAACACCTTTATTTTGTGAATACTTGTAAGGAATTTAGATTGGACTGGGACAAATTGTTTCGTTACTTACGCAATTAGAACAACCGTGCAATATTACGAAAAGCTAATAGTAATTGAGAAAGTATTTTACGCATCTTATTAAGGTATACAATTATACAATTGAAATAATTTTCTAATATTAACTAGTATATTTAAAACATAAATCTTAAAACCACACAATTAGATGACTGATGATCTAAACATATCTCATTTTTTAATTACTACTAGACATTTTAAGGAAAATTATGTAATGTATTACTGAAATTGAAGAAACTTAATAAAATTACGTTTCTTGTGAAAGATATAAAATTATTGAGAGTTAAATCTAAAATTTGTATTGCATAAATATATTTTTGTGACTATAGAAAGCTAAAATAGCAAAAAATAGTCTTTTGACTAGCTTAAATATTAACAGAATTTATTCATAAGATAAAAATACATAAAATGCATAAATCAAGTAAACAAAATAATATAAATTTAAAAACAATAAATACGATGGCAGTCCTAGAAGTATCCGACCTCACGTATGGCGGTTTTTGTTTGATAAAACTACTATGATCTAAAGTATCAAGCTTATAAAGCTTAAGTATGAAGACGCTACATATTTATTTGATAGCCATCAATAGTGAATGCTGTCAATGAATTTGTAGCATGGAAAAAATTGGTCCAATCTATATTAAAGCCGAGGAAGGTTCTACTCTGGGGGTGTCTGATCCTTTGTCTACAATAATAAAGTATTGGGTAGTAGAGTTTAAACTTGTATGAGCTGCCAAAATAAACATCGCCAGAAATGGTGAAGAAAATCCACAAAATAGTATTGGCTGACCATCCCCTGAAAGTGCACGAGCTAGCAGATATGGTAGTCATTTCAAAAAGTGCTCTATATAAGATATTGACTGAAAATTTGGACATGAGAAACCTGTGCAAGATGGATGCCGCATTTGCTCACAATCAAGACAATGCACTAGTTCACACATCCGTTATCGCGAAGGCCAAAATCAATGAGTTAATGTTCGAATTGTATCCTTACGCACCCTAGTGGCTAGATTTAGATCTCTCGGACAATGAAGAGGTGCAGTCTGCGGTTGCTAGCTATTTTGAGGAGCTCCACGGTTCTGACTATAAACAGGGTATCCAAGCTATTGAACATCACTGGGAAAAGTGTATCGAGCTAAAAGAAGACTTTGTTGAGATATAAAGATATTTTCTTTCCATTGTGTTTTCATTGTTAGGACAGATACTTCTGGGACTATTCTCGTACCATGCATAGTAGAAAAAAATTAACTCCCAATATCAAGAATTAATAAAACGAAAATTATTTGTTCAAAATCATAAATAGAAAAAATACTGCCTAAAAGGCAATCATGATCTTTCCGTTCTATATGAATATAAATATTTTTATAATTTAAGATCTTTAGTTAATTTTAGGAATGTTTTTGAATGTATTTTCCAGGTATTTTAGATTCCACGGCACAATTTTAATGATACATTTCTTTAATATTTTCTCTAGCAATATTATTGAAGACACCATAAAATTAATAGAACTGTAACTATTGTAGATACTGTAACTATTATATAAAATACTTAAATTATAGATAACATACATGATAATGCAATAATAATTGAGGTTTGTTAGTCTTCAAATAATTCAAGATTTGACCATTTGTGTGTATTTTTTATGTAACAACTTGTATCTTGTTATGTTTTTATTTTGATTTGAATATTTTTATATTTTCTCATCAAATTATTATCAATATTAAAGCAGATAAGATAAATTATATATATTCATTATAATTAAATTTTATTTTTTTTTGTGACTATAATTACTTTTATCATTCAGGTATAGATGACAATTTATTAATGAAAATGCTACTATTGGATTATTACAATGATCAATTTGTGTTAAGGATGTAACAAAGTATCAAGTTATTTTTAAATCATTGGGATATTTTAATTCAATTTAAATGGAGAAATGATTTGCAAATTAAATTACCTATCACCATAGTTGACAGGTTATTACATGCAAATGTATACATGTTTAAAATCACCTATAAAAATTACTTGCAAGTAATATAATTTAATAATCAATAATGCAAACATTATTAATAATTTGTATAATATAATATCATTGAATTTCCACATTAAATACAGATATAACTAACAAATAAAACGCAACCTTTATGAAATAACATCTCGTTAAACGAATCTTCGTTTTCAGAAGTAAAAAATACTATGGCCAGAATGGGAATACGTAAGAAAAAAAATTCTTAAATAAACATTCAACTTACTTACAAAGTATCGTCATTTTAAAATATGATTGTAAAGTTAATTGTTTGTACATTTTTTGTTCAATTTATCAATTGCTTGTACGGTATTATTACATGTAGTGCCGATCGCTTAACAATAATATTTTTTAAAATCTTTATTTTCTGCAGGACGTCGATGTTAACAACGTGCAAATATTAAATATTTAAAAGATATATTCAAGTAAATATCTCTTTGTAAAGCTCTAACTTTGATTAATAGTGTTTTTGATAAGTTTTTTTTTTTATATTTCTTACGTCGTTTATTCTTGAGTATATAGTTTATATCTTCGGTGCATAAACTCACGCGTTTTAGATGGATATGCTGGCTTTGCATTCTGCTTACTTCAGATAAATTACTCAGACTTGAAACAAGCCGTGGAGATAAATTATGATAGTTGGAAGAAAGGCAATTCAATAAGAGGTCCCCTAACCCAGTTCTTCCGGTTATCGCGTGGCGATCGTTTCGTCTCTTTGTACTTCCAACTGTACGTACATTTGCCAATCCTCTTCTACCAGTGAGGCACTCTGAAAAGCCTATCCAACGCCCCTCCGTAGAACTGTATTAATTACATTACCCGGAATGGTATCCATTACAGAACTCTTCATTGCCTATAAACATTACTTTTTATTATCGCAAAAGGAATCAATGTTACATTGTACTTGTTCTTTTTTACAGTCTGATGCGGACTTAATGCATTTTAATTGCTTCTTCAGCCGAAACGGCTCCAGCTCACCCGCGTGTCCACCCGCTGGAGCCAGGAATAAAAAAAGAAGTTGCAATTCACTCGAGGAATGGAAATATTTGTCAAGACTTTCGCTGCGCTTCCCCTAAAAATAAGAGAGAGAAAAAAAGGAAGAAAAAAAAGGAATACGTATCAAAGACTGCCGAGGGATCTAATCTCGTCCCGCTGGTCAAACGGTTTTTGCACACTCACCGAAATCGACTCAAGGGTCTCTTTTTTCGCTCTTCTTTTCCTTTTTTTAAAAGCAACCAAAGAGATTTGTTTGTAAACAATCCGCCCCGTTTACCTTTCTAAAGTGGATGAACGCCCGCCGCAATCAAAGAGAGAAGCTTGCAATCAAATATTTGAACACTCTACACTGAATAATTACAAAAAAGGCAGTTATATATCAGCATTTATACTTTGATAGGATGGATTAAATATTTATATTACATTTTTTTAATATAAAATATTCTGTATCTACTTTAATTTATGATTATAATTGGTATTGATGTTATATAAAATGATCATTCAATCTTTTCAAATGGATTTTATGCGTCGCAGTAATTACGTAATGCCTGCATAGAATGTCTGTCAATAGTTTACAGTTATTGTTCTGTAATGTTCAATAATAGTAAACAACATATATCTTTCTCACTTTCATTAAATTCTAATGCCTCCTACTCATTTCATTTATTACTGCGATGCAATTAATTTTATGCAATAACAAAGTATTTCGTAATTGTATTACGGTAATTTATAAATCTTAGTATGAATGATTCACTATTACATAAAATGCTTATAAAATATGTATATATAAGAGTACAAAAAAATCAAATTTATTTTTATATATACAATTTATACTACAATTCTTTACATAACAAACAAACTTTACAATATTTGTGCTCCTAAGCTTCAGTTCTTTCAGCAAGTTCCTTAGAACTGGTATTGTGAGTGAGCTTGATGTTTTTTTGACAAAATATGATTTTATCCATCATTCTTATCTTAATTTTTTTTATAGAATATTTGTGGAATATACATCATTCAAATGGCCGCCTGTTGGTCAATTGATGTCGCCAATTAAGAGATTTGGGAAATTGGACAGCAATTTACGTAAAAGAAAGTTGTCGGAATTGTTCGATTCAATGGCTGACTGACCGACAAGGATTTTCTCACTGCTTATGTACAAATGCCATGTAGTCAGATTCCAGAAATGCTTACTTGGCGCATGCGTGATTCGTGGTATTCTAGGTTACGTGCTCAGGTTTACAACTGTTTCACTACTACTAGTAGATGCAGTTCTTTATACGAAGATAATCATTTCCGTGATAGTTGTTTAAAATTTACTTTATTTAAATTAGGTGTTTGCATTAGTTTAAAATTATCATTTATTATAACCTTAATATGGAATAACAAAGAAAGGATGTAGATCGACTGACCGCTGAGGCTAATTGCAATTGATGATATGCCTCCCAGGGGAGGCGCCAAAAAATTTTAATAAATTAATTTTGATACCATAATATATTCAAATAAATAATACGTGTCTATATTATTTAATCTATTATAACAATAAAAGGTAAGGGAGGCGCGGAAAATTATTTTTTTTTTTCGGGGAGGCGCGGAAAAAAAAATTGTTTTCGAGGAGGCGTAGTAGCATAAAGTTTGGAAACCGCTAGATTAGTGGATGTGCTCATCTATGAAAATTATTTTGTTGATCATATATTTTGTTTTCTCAAGAATAAAATGACTGGATAAATTCGGATATTCTGAAATAAACAGTATCAGTAAAGCATGGAAGAAACAAACGAATGCTCTAGATCTTATATATGCTTTACTGTACAATTCAAATAATTTGAAAAGGAAGGTCGTATAGTGTTTTTAAGTGCGCAATTTAAAGAAATTACTGCAATGCACAAGGAAGTTACTGCAAATCGATACATTTTATGGAAATTGATAAACGCTATCTGTTTGTTTGACATGAGCATCACGAATTAGAGAATAGGGGAAATTATATTAAATTGCTACATATACTCAGTGAATTTTTTGAACAGCATCCCCTGGTTGAAAAGTTACGGCTCGCGACTGGTGGTCAATAGTGAAGTGAATAATTTTGAAAAATGTAAAATCTATGCACTATTAAAAAAAATAGACGGAAATATATGGGTCAATTTTTTGACCAATCAATATGTATAAATAAATTAAAAAAATACATGAATAACTGAAATTGTAATATATACAAATAAATAGCTATTAAAAGCAAATTAGTGATGTTATTCTACTACTTTAAAGCAAATATCAATAGTATAAATTAGTAGGTCGTTTGTTTAGGAAAATTGCTATGTGGTTAACATATAGTGTATATAAAGTAAGACAAAATATATAAGGTCAGTAATTCTTATATCACCATAGAAATAACAATTCAGTTAAATAAAAATGAAATTAAAGAAAATCACAAAACTAAAATTGAAATTATCTAGATTTAATATAGAGTTGTGCAGGCAGCGAAAGTATTTGAAGTTTTTCGAAAACCAGAGGAATAAAAATCTATTAAACCATATGGAATTTTCAAAAATAAAGTGCATAGTATCAAAAAAGGAAAAGAAGAATTGGCAATTGGGGTACACTAAGATAGAAATCAACTTTTGGAAGATGTTACATATAGGAATAACGATAATTAAACTACATCACACCAGGATTTTGCGTGCAATTAAACAACTTTTGAAAGTAACCGTAAAGACCGATTTGCATAGATCTGACTACGTTTTTTGGTGCGATTGTTTATCAATTGCCGTGAATTATTCAATTTTTAAATTAAAAAATTAAAATAGTTATAAATAGTTATTCTATTGAAAGACTGTTTAATTCCAAAACTATATATGTTACTTATTGAAGAGAATAAACGGACCGCTATTCAAGCTATAAAAAGAATTAACAATTTACTGAAAACAAGTACTAGGTTTGCTAACTATGTTATTAATTATATTGATGTATTGTGAATAAATTATGATTGAAAGTAATTTCATTTAATTGTATCATATTTATTATAGTTGAACTATAAGATTGTTTTATAGTGTGTTTTTCTGCAAAAAAAAAATATTATTACTTGCAGGTACTTCTATTAACGAATAGGAAATTACAATACTTCATGCTTAGAAGTAAAAATTCTATAGTCAGAATAGACATACGTATAACTTCCTTTCTTATTAGATGTTATTTTTTCTTAATCGTTTCGTTGGTCACAAAATAAAATATTTGTTGTTATATATGTGGATTAAAATTGTTAACTTTGAAAAAATCTACAATTAATATGTATATTCGTAAGGTCTACAACATTCTTAATTATTATAACGCACATCGCACATCGTGATTATTTAGAATAGCTTGTGGAATATTCCGAAGAAAGGTTACACATTAAATCGTATAGTTGTGACCATTTATATCAACACTCAACAACCCACTTCGGCCACTAAATATTTGGGTAGGATCATAAAAATTAAAGAAACAGTTGTAATCTCCACATTTTTTAAATAAATACATTTTTGTATTATATAATTTAGTCTCAGTTGGTGGATCGAGGGAAAAACACTTAGTTCCTAATTATTAACTTAAGAGGATGTAAATAGGGTTTATCGGTTTTTTAAACCCGGTGTTTTGAAGAAAATTATAAAATTCGAAAACCGTTTTTTTTTTACTAAAAAACGGTTTTTAAGCTCAAAATATATAACATAAAATATAGTAATAAATAAATTATTTTAATAGACAAGATGCAATTCGAAAACCGGTTTTTCTTAAACTCTAGATGTAACTCTTAGCTAATAATGTATTAGATCAACACTTGTACTTCTCAATCAAAACACTAACATATACAATAAAAAAAATTCAATAAATATTCTCAAGTAATATTGCATTTAATATTCGTAAACTCTATTAAGATTCCACAACAACATAACTACTAGATAATCTACGGTGATTTGTAATCTCGGGACACAACAAATGTTATGAAGATATTTACATTTTATTTTCAAATTAGAAGTAATTGAAATATATTATCCAAAATAAAATAATTTCATTAAATACTAGTATCTTCATACATACAATGGTACTTCGGTATACGTCCTTAATTCGTTCCAGATCCTTGGACTTATACCAATTTTTTCACATAAACACAATAGCAATTAAACTAAAAATCTATCTAAAGCACTTTGCTTCTGCCTTTTCACGATGGTTTGAAAATGTAACATTGTCTGATCATTCTAGACAGTGGATTTTGAGGCCTTGGATATAATTATAAAGTTGAGTATATTTATATGATCCATTTTTCACATTTTCATGAATTAAAAATAAATATGAATTACTGACCAATCAGGGGACCTTCATTTACTAGTTAATTAATTAGTCGCTAGACGAAAACGAAAGTCATTGAAACAGTTTGATAGCCATAGAAGTGTTGTCACTACAAGGAATAGATAACCCACTCGTAGTTTAAAAATATATACGGGTATCCGCCGAATTACGAAGAAAATTCTAAAAGCTTCCAAAAATATAATATTTTTGTACTATTGGTTTTGTTGCATTTTTTGAAAAGGGTGTTAATAAACCAACGATACAGCGGAATTATATCGTGAAAACGATAACTGGTTAATATTAAAACAAAACATATATATTTACAATAATTTTATTAAAACACAAATTTTAACATAACAAATATATTTTGTTCGAGATAAAAATAACGTAACGTTCTATATATATAAAAAATACTGACTAAACATTTCCCAATCAAACATAACAAACTCTTCATCAATTTTAGTATTTAATAAATATATTAATATAGTAAGAATTATTTTTTTTCTTACATATTTTTATTCCTTTTTATACAAATATTTCACATTTTATACAGTATTTTTTATTAAGTAAGAACAAATATACCAATTCTTTGAATTGGTTTTCTAAATTTTGTATTACATTCTTCCTTAAATATTGTTTATTTTTTTTCCATAAACTACGGATTAGGATAAAACCAATGATGTAACTTCTACTAATCTGTTAAGTTCAAAATATTTATTCTAAGTTCAAAATAGAATGTATATTGAAATTTTTTAATGGCGTTCGACATTCTGAGTTTATTTCTACAGGAAGACCTTTAGAGCTCATGTCTGCGGGAAGATCTAGAAAGCTCGGAATCGGTTGTAATTGTGGAAGTTCGATTTTGTGAATATTTTCAGGAGCGTACTGAGGATGAGTCTTGAACAAATGCTGCAATTTGCGGAACTGCATTTCGACATTTGGATATTTGTGATTTTCATGAACCTGAGCATATTCCATTTGATCGTTGTATTTTATAACAAATAATTCGGGTTCTGTTACTTTAAATATTAGTTGTTGATTATTGATTATGTAGTGCTGTTGAAGCATTTCCTTTAGTTCACCTGAGGTGATGTAAGTGGGTATGTTTGGTATAGCAATTTTACCATTCATCATATCTACGACTATCACGGAATTAGACGAATACACTGGTTCAATGACAGAATCATCAGAGTTCGTCGAATCAGAATCATCGGAGCTCGAAGTCTCAGAATCTTCAATTACTATGATATCAGGTTCGACAGCGTGGTTCGCTTTCTCAATCTTACTATTATTAACATCTCCACTTTCCTCTCCAGGTTTCCTCATCGTAATATAAGGTTCATATGTTTTTTTCAAAGTCTTAAATGCTGAATATTCCTTATCTTCATTTTCCTGTTGGGGCCACTCTTTCGAAAAACATTGTTTCACTTCATATTCGTGCCTATCTTTTACATTCTTGAGTCTTTTATCTTTGTTATGTTTTCTTCTTTGTCTATTCTCTATCACAGAATATGGTATAAAGAGTTTGTGAT
Organism: Nicrophorus vespilloides; assembly: GCF_001412225.1. Classification (NCBI taxonomy): domain Eukaryota; kingdom Metazoa; phylum Arthropoda; class Insecta; order Coleoptera; family Silphidae; genus Nicrophorus; species Nicrophorus vespilloides. The sequence continues at coordinate 162,242 of NW_017096746.1, forward strand.
TTATTTTCACTCCATTATCTTCGTTACCTTCATTTTGCCGCTTGTACCGCTCTATCACAGACATTGGTTTAGCAGCATCAAATTCGTGCATTCGTTTAATTTTCTTGGCCTTTCTATCAGTGCAATTTTCGCAACCCTCTATGTGCTTCTTCTTTAAGTAATATCGAAAATCAAATTGCTGTGTTTTCTTCACTTTATTGGCATTGTTATACTCGTTATCTTCTCTTATCTCTTCAGGCAATTCCTTTAAAGAACAAAATGGCACATCATATTGGATGGTCTCTTTAAATTTATTGATATTAAATGTTCTTATCTCTTTAGACAATTCCCTTGAAAAACATGTTAACACACCATATTCGTAAGTTTTTTTCATTTTCTTGAACTTGACATATTTGTCCTCTTCATATATCTCTCTAGATCTCTTAAAAGAGTCACCGGGTAGCTTTTTTTTCTTATTTTCTTCAAATTCTTCATCATCTGATATAATATATATTATGGCCTGAGGATTTTCCTCTATATTAATTATGTTTGCAATATTAAACATATTAGCCGAAAATCTAAAAATATACAGAAAATACAGATTTAATTATATATAACATAACAACTTGAACGTCCAAAGAAATTCATTAAACATTTTTATATATACAATAATTTCGTAATTACCTTAATGATTTATCTTTATATATATACTGCACTATAGATATTTTTTTACTGTATAACACTTTTATATGTGTAACTAATTTCGATCTTCAAGAAGTAATTGAAATGCAGGCTTCTTGATTTAGAAGAGAGAATTGCAAAGAGGTTAAGTTTTAATGTTTTGATTGAGACTGAACCTCCAACATACCAACTTATAATAATTTCGAAAAACATCCTAAGTAAATGACTTTTTAATTTTATCTGTAAATTAAGATTATTTTTGTTTACTTAGATGAATAACATTTTAAACTACTATTTAATTACAAAATAATACAATATTATTAACGTTAATTATTAACAAACATTGCAAATTAGTTAGTTAATTAATGTTTGCTCATTAATAATAGAAAAATCACATACATATTTATTAAAAATAACATTGTAAATCATATGAAAGAAACTAATAACTTACACATTATTTTATTTATAATCTTAAACAAAAAGTTATCAAATAAATATAATAAAAAAACTAAATAAATATTAAATAATATTTTTGTTAATAATTTATTATATAAATGTTATATAAAATTTTAATTATAATTACTGAATATACTTTTGGAAATATGCAAGTACAGCATTACAAAATTGAAAATTAAATTTAAAGAAATTCTCTATCATATCCATCAGAATATTTTGCTGAATTTCGTTAGAACTTAATTTAATAATGTAATTATTATAATCTTGATTTTCGGAAAGTGATTCTACATTTACATTTATATGATTAATAATATTACAAATTCGGTCATTCAACACAAACGTCAACTTCTCGTTCCAAAACGAATAAACCGGTGTATGAATGGACTCCTTGTTTTCCGTAATTGACTGATTTAAATGTTCTAAGAACACCATGTAATCAACTTTGGCGCTGAAAATATGTACCTTCATACTTTCCCAAAAACCTTTTTCAATGCGCATCCTATCCTTAATGCTTAGTTTCCTATTTTGGAACGTTGATTTCTTCCTGGATCTTTTATGTTTAGTCGCCGTACTCGATGTCATCTTCTCGACTTTATGATGTTCCATCATATGTTTCCTCTCTTTTCCAAGTTGAAAGGCTTTACTTTTAAGCAGCATTAGATGTTGGTAGAAATCAACAGCTTTTTTATTCATTTCAGATAATTCATGAGAATATTCCATAGTGTTGCTTTGCTTTCTCGTTCGCTTTTGAACAGAAAAACTTTTCGATGCCTTTTATATTTAAAAAAAAATACCTACTTCATTGGAAGGGTTATTTAGGTAAAAAAATTTATTGCAATATTTTTATTACCTGTCATTTACTTTTTTCAGATATTTAGTTCTTGGAAACAAGTAACTGCAAGTAATAAAAGCAATAGCTGGAGAAATTATACAATCTGTGCAAACTAATGTAATGTTCTTAATACAACTGACTTTTATTGGAGATATTCAGTTACGTAACAAGAAATAGATGGATTCATGTACTAGCAAGGGCCTTTTCCTTGAATATGTGGGAAGAGGGAAAGACATCGGTTGATAGCCCTTTGGCATAGATTGTGTCCAATAAATATGTTTAAATAATACCTGAATTTGAGGGGCCAGAAATTTCTAGAACTTACAAATTTCTAGGGAACTTCATCAACTGAATCAACATTGGATTTCATTCCCTGACATACCAACCAAATTAAATAGTAATTCCTCTTTTCTGTACATTTTCTAGAAAATTATAAAATACTACGAAAGATGTACGACTGGTACATTTCGTGTTGAAGTATCTACAAAATAAAAAAAATATGTTATTTTCACCATATGGGCTACTTTATGTCGCAGCATTGAGAAATGGAAAGGATGAGACAGAAGTTTTTCACGGGGGGCGTGGGGCGCAAATAAGATGTTTGGCAACAAATCCTTCGTGGGTCCGTGTGGTTGTATAGATAGAATATAAAATTTCTCTTTGATTACTAGACTGTAATAAACTTTCTATTTCTAGGTATTATTTGCTGCGAAAAGAAGGAAAATTGTAAATTATTGTATACAATAAAAAAAATATTTTAATCTAAATCATTTTTATAATTTCAAATATATTTTAAAATTTAATAGGAATAATAAAAGCTTATTATTTAAAATAATATATAATATAATTGATACCTAAAAATATACAAAATAAATAAACAAACAACATCGTAAAACCTCCTGATTTGATCGTGGTCAAAACTTATTTATTTTAATGATCTTCTATTTGTAACGTTATCTCTAAACTAATATTAATAGCTACATAGTACAAATCTAATAATTTTGTATCTATGTAGTTTCTGTTATCAACATGTTGTCTCAACTCAATAGTGAAACTACTTAAATCTAATTTTTCATGATTTAGCCGCGGTCTGTGCATCTTCATATACCATACAATATGACAAATTCGTCTTTTCAAAACAAAATCCAACTGTCTGATCAACAAAATGTATTGATGATTTGATGGCTCCGAATTCATCAAACTGCGTAACTGTTTCTTAAAACAAATGTATTTGTATCCTACACATTTAACTTCGGATAATATTCCTTTCCAATACTTTATTTCCCTTTTGCTATGAAATTTCATCCAATTCTTTATCCTCCCGTTAATTTCTTTGCGGATATTTTCTTTGTTCTCTATCCGGTTTCTGTAGAAGTTATTCTTCTCGTAAATGCTTTTTCCTTCATACTGGTCATTTATTTTGCTTCGTATTTTTTCCACTTTCTCTCTAGATATCTTTAACGACTCGTATATTTGTTTAATGTGTGTATACAAACTAACTTCTGCTATCTCGTCCCTGTTCAAACTTGTAGCAGAAAGCATCATCATGTTCCAAAAAATATTAGACTACGCACAGGTACTAAAATGAAATTATATTAAATTCATATAACAAATCTATTATTAATACCAAATTTATATATACCATAAATATAGCTGCTTCCTATGTGTACAATACTACTTTTATATTTAGCATCGCCAAAGAGAACATTGTTAGAAAAAGTAATTCAATTTTTATTTTGAGATAAAAAGCTAAAGAGATAATGAAGAAGGGGAAATCAGAATAAAATTAGCATGAGGTATGAATTAGAGAAAAGAGATTGAGAAACGATTGTGAAATTATGATTTTTTTTTAAATACTGTTTTTCAACCAGTTTTGTCAATGCACACTTGAAGTTATACTTAATCATTCGCGGCATTCATTTGAATTTCGTTGAAATATAATGAAATGATCTTGATCTGCTGCGGTACACCGTTTGAAAATCACTGCTGTACGCATGTAGAAATTAATAATTGTCATAAAGATGTTCAAAGAACTAAATATAAAATTATATTTTATATTTTTTTGTAGATTTGTTTATATTCTTGAAAGTTTATTTCAAGTCACATTTGGCAGGTCCCAAGTCTCTCTTTAGTGGTTATTTGAAAGTTTATTTTACTAGTAAAAATAGCGATTGCAATGTTTCTGGATATTTTTTAATAGGTGTATCAAAAAGGTTGTCTATCTTTGATGTATACAGAAAAACTTCTGTTTTGTGTATAAATAAAATTGATGAATATTATTTTTACTAAGTAAATTCTGGAAAGCAATTTGAATGACAAAGGTTAGGTTTATTAACCGTTACAAGAACCACAATAAAGAAAAAAAAATTACCTGCATATTTAAATATACATTTTCAACAACTCCGTCATTGTCAACTGTAATAACGAAGTTTAAAGAAGCAAAAAAACTAACTCATACCATGAGTACCAGGTATGTACCAAGTTATTTCCTCAAAAAAGTACATAGTTTGAAAATAAAACTACAAAAATTTTTAAAAAAAATTCTACGTTTTCAACGTAAGAGGCAGAGAATATTTGACCGATCAGAAAATATATATGAAAAGAGTCTACAATTAGTAGAAAACTTTAACATAAAGGAAAAAATAAATAAATGGTCCAAAATGCAAAACAGAACAGAAAGATTATTTTGGAAAGCAGTAAAGCGCGAATTGTTTATAACGAAATTCAGTTGCTACTATTTCACGAGTGAAATCAAAGAATACATAGAGAAATTAGAAAAACTCAGCAGAAAAAAGAAGGTAAATGAGTTTCATTTAATGTTATTTCAATATAAGCTAGATATAAATATAAAAGATATGTGCAAAGACGTGTTGGAACATGATAATATATTTGACAACATTCAAAATACTAATTGCTTTGGCAGGATTGACAAAAATTATGAACTTGTGAATAGCATTGTGAAAAAGTCGAAAAAAATTATTATAGATGTGCAAAAGTATTTACAAGCTGTGAAAAAGGAGTTTCGAAATAAATAATTAATTATAGAACATATAATAGAAATATTGTGATCATATTTTAAAATTATTTGTAATTATTTGTACTGCATGGTATTTTTGACATATTATAAACATTTATAAAATTTATTGTGTTTTAAATAAATTAAAATACGATTTTTTAGTAATTTATAAAGTATTTTTTATTTGTGATCCCTATAATCATGAGAACACTTTTTTACACACAAAAAATGATTCAAATCACTGTTGTAAATCATATGGAAATTACTGTCCTATATACTCTTTCATAGTATAATTTGTATTGTAAAGAATTTTAAATTAATATAAGCTGCATTTTTAAATAACACTAATAATAATAGCCGGAATTCTTTGTTTTAAAATATACTTGCCACCGTTTCATAAACGAAATGAAAGTTTAAATAAGCGAAATTAGAAAATTTCAGCAGAAAGAAGCAGGTAAATGAGATTTATGGTATTAGAATATAAGATAGAAGAAAACATGACAGACATAAAGACATATTGAATTAATAATAATAATAATATATTGCCTACTTTCAAAGCATTATTCCTGTCATTTTCAAAAAATTTGAAGCTGTGAAAAACATTGAGAAAAACTCTCAAAAAAAATGTTAAAGAAATGCAATAGTATTTTTCTAAAATTCTTGCGGTTTTTGATTAATATATGACTCGAAGTGATTTAGCACTTCTTCAATTGTAATTATTTTTCAAGCGAATGTTCTATCGACTTCAAAAGGTAATAGTCCTGGATGTTGCAGAACTTCTAAATTTTATTTTGTCCTGCGTAATACACGCAAAAAGTGTCGTTTTCATTAAAATGCTATTGCATTATTTTTTGATAGTTTACTAGAACTGTTTGTTGATTCTTAAATAGTTCTGCTTTTAATTTTACTAAATGTGCATAATAAAATCTCATAAAACAAAATGAAGAAACTAATTCATAGTCTATGGGATTGCAATGAAGAATCCACTTCTCATACCCAGTAACAATTATAGTAAGATGCGGATAGGTTTCAACAACAGATGTGTTCCTTGTTCTGTTGACCTTGTACTCTCTATGAGCATTTTGGAACTCTTGAAACCATCTATAAAACACTTTTGCGTATTTAAAATGTCTGGGTAGCTTTAATGCTCAAATAACATAAAATATAGAATAAATGTCTCTTCAATCTCTGGTCTTTGAATTTTCTATTACGGACATAAAAATTGTCTATATAGAAAGATTATCAAGAGAGCTTCAAAACTATTCCAAAAACAACATGTTAACTCAAAGGCAAAGCAAAGCAAAAAATAGCATGAGTACCTCTCTCCTGAGTGATTTAAAGGCACGAATAATATTTTGCACGGAGAACAAATTCATCCAGTTTGGAGGTCCATCCAGTTTGAAGATGCTCGGTTATATGTATAGGAAAGGAATCTTCGAAGAGTAGATATAACTAATTCCACAAAGGCGGTATTCACACACATGCTTAATTAAGGATATCACAAATAGTAAATCATACACAGAGAGAAACACAGGAAAAATAGAGATCTTATACTATAGAGTCCTAGACACAAGCGAAAGATTATCCGTATGTTATTGCGTATATACCCTTGAGAGGTAGTACCGTTATTCCTTATCTATTGCAACGAGCAAAAGTGAGCACCAAATGAGCTAAGCTACATTGTTAAATAATACTAATTATAATATGTAATGGTCAAACATAGATAAATAAAAATGAATTACAGTATTTGTTTTTACCTAAGATCTGTTTTATTTACAACGTATCATATATTAAGGGCTTTTAGCTGTACACGAACCACCTATATATTGGCAACAACTATTACATCAGTCATTATGAACTCTAACACCGAAGTCTAAGGAAGCTAAAAACTAAATCTTACAATGGATACTAGTTGTATACCAGATTATTTGATTAAAAAAGTACAACGTTTGAATCGTAAAATAAAAATATTTAAAAAAAAAATTCAACGTTATCAACGTAAGAGGCAGGAAATATTTGAACAATCAGGGAGCATCTATGAAAAGAGTAAAAAACATTAATACAAAGGAAAAAATAAAAAAAAATGGTCCAATATCCAAAACAAAATAGAAGAATCGTTTTGGAAAGCAGTACGAAAATAAGTACTAATTGCTTTGACAGGGTTGTCAAGAATTACGAAGTTGCGAATAGCATTGTGAAAAACTCTAAAAAAATGGTTGATGAATCAAAAAGGTATTTGCAATCAATTGAAATTGCGTTTGGAAAGATATTATTAATTTTATAATAAAAATATAAATATTGTGATCATATCTTGAAGTTATTTGTAATCATTGGTACTATTTTATTTTCGCTATTTTATGATACTGTATGTACATTTTTAAATTTGTTTCTGTTTTAAAAATAAAAATTTAAATACAGTTATTTTTAATAATTAATCACTTTTTTTGTTATTAGCGCATCTTATATATTGTAAACGTGAGTAAGAGTTGCTGTGTATTTTGTTCAAAAAAAAAAAAATTAAATTATTTGTTGTAAATACAGGCGATTCCGCTTAATCGGAACACATTGGGACTAGTACATTTTGTCCTGATTATCCGACTAGTCCAACTATACGAAAATCCACAGAATTTGCAGGATTAGTATTTTTAATATTTTATTTAATAAATTTCACAAAATTAAACAAGTCACAAAACTATACTTAGCATACATATTCAAAAATTGTATATGCATTACATAATAGACATAATATACATTTTGAAACAATAAAATACAAAAATTAATTTATGTATTCTGGAAGAATACATACATTAATTTCATTTGCCTTTCATTTTTGAGAGATTGTAGTTATACAAAATCAGATATGCAGATATCTATTCCTGACATAAAACTCCCGTCATACGCTTATAAATAATGATCTCAAATAGAATTCCCTACTGCAGCGCTAAATATTTACGGAATATTGTCCAGAAAACGCGACGTAATTTTTTTATATCCTCGGTTTTGTCTCCTTTCTTTAGGATTTGTCTCTAATAAGCAGCTGTCCCCATCAACCGATGTTCCAAGCAAGCGGAATCGACTGTAAATATAATTTTTTGTCTTACGTAATCTTTCAGAGAAATTTTGATTCCACATATTTTTAAATTAGTATAAGCTAAGTTGATGTCACATTTTTAAATATTACTAAAAAAAATATTGTAATGGTGAAATGTAATTAACGATATTAAAATGTAAATGGTCCAAGATCCAAAACACAGCAGAAAAATCATTTTGAAAAACAGATATGCAAGAATTCGTGGTTATGAAATATAGATGCCATTGTTTCGGAAACCACATAAGAATTTACATTGCGAAATTAGAAGACTTCAGCAGAAAGTTGCATGTAAATGACTTTCATTTTATGGTATTTGCATATAAGCTAGAACAAGGGTTCCCAAACTGTGCGTCGACTTTATAGCAAAAAAGCGCCTGAAAAAATCTGATAGATAGATAAGTCGTCGCAAATCGAAAAAGTTTGGGGGCCCAAACTGTGCTAGAAGAAAGCGTTACAAAGACATGCTGAAACAATAATATATTTGCCAACCTTTAAAGTACTAATAATATGAAATACTATGAAGCAATTAATAGCATTATGAAAAACTCAAAAAATTGGTAAAGAAATACAAAAGTATTTGAAATCAATGGAAAATGAGTATAGATACAAATAATTAATTTTATAACAAAATATATAAACATTGCGATTATATTTTATTGTTTGTTACTTATTTGTACTTAATGCTATTTTAATTATTGTATAAATAAATTTGTTTTTGTTTTAATTAAATACAAATTTAAAATAAGTTCTTTTTACTATTTCACCGCTTATTATTCATATGCGATCGCTATAATTTAGTAAACATGACTCAGACAGTTGTTCTGTATTTTTTCATAAGAAAAATCGTTCAAATCAATGTTAAGAACATAGGGAAAGTTTTTTTTACATACGTTTTTCCTAAAAAAATGTATTCTTAATAATTTTAAATCTATAACAACAAGCTACATTAAATGAATTGCTGTAATCGCTTTCTATAACTTCTATTTTATATACAACGTATCATTAAAACGGCATTAAGAGATCTTTTACCGGTACACGAACCGCAATAAAATTGAATCTGAGAATTTTACCTGTATATTTACCTATATATTGGCAACAACTCGTACTTCAGTCATTGTCAACTCTACCACCGAAGTGTAAGGAAGCTGAAAACTAACTCATAGCATGGAGGCTAAACACGTACCAGGTTATTTGATCAAAAAAGTACAACGTTTAAATCTTAAAGTACAAAAATTTTCAAACAGAATACAACGTTTTCAACGTAAGAGGCAGGAAATATTTGACCAATCAGGGAGCATATATGAAAAAAGTCAAAAAAGAGTAAAAAACATTAATATAGAGGAAAAAATAAAAAAATGGTCCAAGATCCAAAACAGAACGGAAAAAATGTTTTGGAAAGCAGTAAAGCAGAAATTTTATATTTTGAAATCTACTTGCCATTTTTTCAAAAACGACATGAAATTTTATATTGCAAAATTAGAAGACTTCAGCAGAAAAAAGCACGTAACTGAGTTTCATTTCATGGTATTTGAATATAAGATAGAAGAAAATATGACAGCTATTCAGAACGACATATTGAATCATAATAATATATTTGCTAACCTTCAAAGTACTAATTACTTTGACAGGGTTATCAATAATTATAAAGCTGTGAATAGCATTATGAAAAACTCACAAAAAATGGTTAAAGATATTGAAAGGTTTCTGCAATCAATGAAAAATGAGTTTGGTAACAAATAATTAATTATAAAACAATAAATAGAAATATTGTAATCGTATATTGTAATTGTTTGTAATTAGTAGTACTCTGTTGTATTTTCGCTATTTTATAATGTATTATAAACATTTTTAAATTTGTTTCTGTTTTAATAAATATTTTTTTACTAATTTATCACTTATTTTATATTTTAGCTGCCTATAATGTTATAAACATCAGTAAGAGAGTTGCTCTGAATTTATTTAATAAAAAAACATTCAAATAAATTTCAGAGAAATTTGGATTCTAAATAATTGTAAGTTAAAGCCATATTTCTAAATATTACTAATAATAATATTTATTGTAACGGTGAAACACAAATAAATGAAAATGAATTTCATTGTATAACATCGGTTTTATTTATAATTTATCACAAAAATGGCATTAAAAAGTACATAGTCCAAGATTCAAAACTCAAGAGAAAAATCGAGAATTTTACCAGTATATTTACCTATATATTGACATGAACTCTTACTTCAGTTATTATCAACTCTACCACGGAAGTGTAAGGAAACAGAAAAGTAAATCATACCATGAACGATAGACACGTATCAGGACGCTATTTGATCAAAAAAGTTAAACATTTGAATCTTACAGTGTAAAAAGTTTCAAACAAAATTCAATATTTTCAACGTAAGAAGCAGGAAATATATGTCCAATCAGTGAGCATATATGAAAAGAGTCAAAAAAGAGTAAAGCACATTAATATAGAGAAAAAAAATGAAAAAATGCTCCAAGATCCAATGTTTTGGAAAAGGAGTAAAGCAGAAATTCTATGTTTTGAACTATACTTACTTGAATTAGAAGACTTCAGCAGAAAGATGGTAAACTATATTTGAAAATAAGCTACAACAAAACATAACAGCTATTCACAACGACATATTGAATCATAACGATATATTTGTCAACCTTCAAAGTACTAATTATTTTGATAGGATTATCATTAATGATAAAGTTGTGAAGAGCATTGTGAAAAACTATCAAAAAATGGTTAAGGATATAGAAACGTATCTGCAATCAATGAAAAATGAGTTTGGAAACATATAATTAATTATAAAACAAGAAATAGAAATATTGTGATCATGTTTTACAATTGCTTGTATTCGTACTCTATATTATTTATAAATTTGTTTCTGTTATAAATAAATATATAAAAAATAATTGTAAGGCAGTTGTTCTATCAAGAATTAAATCAATATTGAAAACATAAGAAAATTTATTTCTTACGTATTTATTTCACAAATTTGTATTTTTATGAAATTCAAACTAACATAAGCTAAGTTGATGCTATATTTTCAAATAATTAATAACAGTAATATTTATTATAACAGTTAAATATAAATAAATAAAAATAAATTCATGTATTTATTTTATCTTATATCTGATTTATTTACAATATATTACAAAAAAATTAAATGAATTCAAAAGTATTTTTTCCAAAATTCTAAAATATTTTTTTCCAAGAAATTATACATTATAATTACATAAGATAGCATTTAAACTGATGTAATAGATAGTAGGTAAAATATACCCTGCGCGCGTCTTCATGTAATAAGAATGCGTGCGCGTCCACAAGGGTTAAAAAATATTAAACCTATGTCAAATAATTGTATATTTTTACTTACCTATTTTTATCATAAGTATTATACTTATATTTTAGTTCCAATTTTATGAATATTTTCATCGTTCAACTAGGTAAATATAATATATTTTAGGTTTGAAAGTTATAGAAAATAACATTGTATTTATTTGCTTCTTACGTTAGTCTTAGACATGTGGTTGTAATAAAAAGTTTTTCAATAAAATAAAAATTCAAATATAAAATCTATAAAATAAAATAACTTAAACATGGTACTTTTAGAAAAGTAGCTGTTCCTTTAATAATTATTTATTTAAATGTTGCTCTTAGAGCTGCATGCTCTTCGTTAAGTTAATCATGACTCTCATTAAAAAAAATCCATCTATGTACATAACTATAGTGTGGCTCTTTAAGATATGATAATATATTAAAGTGGCTCTATAATATATGAAAAACCGTATTGCTATCAGGCGTACCAATAATATATATTAAAAATTTCTTTAATTATTATTTATTAATAAGGCAACACAAGTTACAAAATAATTTAAAAATTTGAAAAATAATGAACATTTATTGTTATTATTAAAAATAAGGCTAAAAAAATAATAATTAATTTTTGGTTTCAGAAAAGGTTGAATCAATAAAACTGTCAATAAATTAAACTTTTGTGGATTTATTGTAAGACGTATCAAATTTTTATAAAATTTTACAATCACCGACATACACAACATTAATATGTAAATAAATAAACGTAAGTATTTATTTGCAATGATTCGCCGTCTGATGGACTGTAAAATTTTAAATAAATTTGCAGATATTGCAATCCTCGCAAGCATTACATACGTGTGTCTTAATATCGCGTAAAAGATTACGAGTATACACGAGCATCTTATTGATAGCGCAATCGAAGTCCTCCAGATTCGTATTGTTCGACTCCAAACTAGTTAAAAATTCATCCATGGACATGTTCAAATCCAAATTGATCACATTCAATTCGATATCGTCCAAAATCATTTTTAAATTTAAAATGGGAATGTGCAGCTGCCGCTTCCAATGTCTCAGTAATATTTCTTTGGGATCCATATGGCACTTGGATATCTCGTTTTTGATATTAAACATGTAGGATGTGATATTCGCCTGGATTCCATCCAGAAACCAATTCAGGTCACTCCAAAACTGGTTCTCTTCATCCACTTTGATCCTTCGCCAGACATCGCTCATCCTGCTGCTGAGTATACATCGTCTTCCTATACCCTTCTTTTTACTCAAATACATCATTTTCTTTTTTTCGTAAGATAATCGTATCTTCAAACCCTTATTTCGCTTGTTTCGGTCTTCTCTAAGAACATTATTTACTAAAACGATATGACACAGAAACTTTTCAGTTTTTTCCAGAAAATCATCATGATCGGCGAACATCTTCGCCATTTTTTAATTAACTTATTTTTATACCTGAAAAAACATAAATACTGTATATTTATACTCTACAGGCGATATAAAAAAATATTTATTTACTTACTTATTGATGTGAGTCCATGTGGCAACGGGAATTTTATTCGAAACGTCTTCAAACATCGATAAATAAAAGACGTTTTTCGGTGAACGAATGCACATCACTCCAACTCAAATCCTTATCTCTCAATATCATCCGATCAATTTACTTTTTGAATTCCAACTTTTTATATGAGTACAATAATAAAATATTGTAAATATTAATAATACTAATTTCATGGTTTTCACTGATCTAACGTTGATAACATTGCTAAAGTCATTAATTAAAATTAGATTATTTATACACTTAAAACAGTAGAGATTCTATATCAACAACAAGTGCAATCTCCACGAAGATGCCTTTTTATATTGAAAAATGAAGTTCTTGTATAACTTGATAAAAACTTGATTTTCTTCTTTATATAATCAGCGATGCGATTGTTGTTTTCAAAGTTGTCCAGAAACGTAGACATCGTTATATCCATGCTCAGTTTTCGCAATTTGCTTTTGGCGTAGGCCAAGAGCTCTTCCACGTATTCTCCAATTATGTTCAATTGTTGCATGCAATCTTCTAAGTTATTTTCGTTTCTGGTCATACAATTATATTGCAATTCTCTATCCATTTCTGTCCAATACTCCTTCAGATATATAATTATTTCATTTAAATCTATTAGAAGATTCTGCCAGAATTCACGTTCCTTAAGAATGCTGCGTCTTCTCCAAGTATCGCTGCTTCTATTAATTGTTAAGTCTCGACTGGTCATCCTTTTCTTGATTAGGTATCTGTGTTTCTTCTTCTCGTAATCCAATCTTATTTGCAATCCACGGTTGCGTTCTTTTGTAGTAGTATCTGCTGATTTATACATGATGCATATTTGCGACATAAGCAGATCTGCTTCAAAGTGTAAAAAATTACGTACACTATGAACCCTCATTCTAGTTCAACTACACTGCTACTATACAAATTTTGTTAAACTCTGTAAAAGTGTAGAAAGTAACAAAACAAAACGATTAACTTATAATTGTCTGCACTTGTACGAATATAAAATAAGTTTTATTCCGAGCGGCATAGAATAAAACTTATCACTGGAGCAAAATATTAAAAAAACGATTTATTTTTTATTAGGAATATTATTAATAAAATATGTAAAATTTCAAAAAATATTTCATACCTGTTTTATACATAGATTTAAAAATATTAACACACTGTTTTTCATAATTCAGGAATTAATTCAATTTAATAATAACAATATTTATTATATAATTATCAAAATATTTTCATCCTAATATATTTTTTATTAGATTTCAATATTTTTGTAATATATGATATAGCTTTTATCACATCAAAATAATAAAAAGAATTTAAATTCGTTTATAATTATTGTTATATTGATCCTGAAAATAATTATGAAAGTGACGCTGTATAAACATTTTCACGACATTTTTTTAAATAGCAAAATTATAACAACTATGTCATTGTAACTGAGCATTAAAATTTATTTAATACTAAAATGATAAATGTATTGCTTTGCTATAACTATTATTAAATAATCATATTTTTTTTTTATCTATAAGGGGAAAGTTTACGAATTTGGAGAAACTGAACATTTTTTAATTCTTTTTCTATATTTATAAAAAAAATAAACAAAGTGGAGTGAACAAATGTTACAATATAATTTATTTATTAACTACAATTGAGAACAAAAAATTGTTAAAACATTTGGTTTCTCTGAATAAACCACATTTAGATGTTTTGCATATAAAAAATCATAAATGCTTTTGTTTGATTTTACTTTTATGATATTTATATACTGCATTAATATGGATTTAATCTTAGAAACTAATACATGTTACTTTATACTACTACATGTTATGACTACAACTGTATTTTATTGTTTTTTTTCAATTTTTAGGTCTAATTTATGTGGTCGAAAATTAGCTACATCGATAAATAATTGAAATTGTTATTATTACATTTTATGGGGATTTTAAAAATAATAATAAAATAATAATTTATTGTATAAATACAATATATTCAATAGCAAACAAGTATGAAATGGATATAACCATTTTTTTATTATTAAAACCTAATTTAATATATCTAAATAACTATATTTATAACTAAGAAAAGTAATTAATTAATTTTAAATGTTCATTTTATATTTTGTATATATTATCTATACTAAATATACTATTAATTATTATAAAACAAAACATTTATATACATTTATGTTGCGTGTAATTCCAGTTATATCAATTATATAAAACTGAAATAATATTTATGTTACAAATAATCATTTATTCGTTCCTTTGTCTCCTTAAGAAGTTGCTTGAGAAATAACATAAGATGCTTCGTTTTATCTATGATATAGTCGACGACAATTGTATTATTTTCTAAATAAACCAAAATTTCGGAAATCGACATTAGCAAATTCACTTTGATCACGTTCGCTTTTGTGTGATTCATAATCATGTACAAATAGTTTATCGACAACAACAAATGTTGTATGCAGAAATCGAGCAAAGCATCTAACGGCTCCAAATGACTGCGCCTCTTCATATTAATCATGCCCCGTTTGTAAGAGGTGAACCTTATGGTCATATAGGTCAAATCGAAGCTCACAGATTCCCAATATTCGATTTCCTTGGCAGTTCTCAAACGGCGCCACTTATCGCTCTTCCTCAAATGCTTGATGTCAGGATTCGGTTGTAGCGTTATGTACTCGAGTCTCTTTTTCTCGAATGCCAGTCTAGCATTCAAACCTTGATTTCGCTTCATTGAGATCATCATTATCGAGTCATAGATTCCATCTATACATCTTATAAAAGTGTATAAGTTGGTGTACATAGTGTTCTGGATATGGTATAACCGCATTGCACCTAAAGACACAGGTTTAACAAGTTTTCGATTATTTTCAGCATAAATATTTCTCTGAATGAAATTTTTATTGAAATCTTACAATAAACTGTATTTATATCGTTCAATATAAATAATAATTACTATATATTATATAATACATATATTTTTTGTATTATTCTAATATCTTCACCAGTTTTCCATAATCTTTTCGCATAATTGATTACTTTCTTCAAACACGTCACTATCAATTTGTAGATATTATTTTATTAAGTACAACAGATTTCAGGTAATTTTCACATTTATTATGATTAATAATGAATAGTTATCATTTTATTGTTCCGATTTTCCTAATATCTTTTCATGTTTATTCTAATGACGGAATCTAATGGTCTGATAAAGATGACACAGGAATAAGCAAATCGTGGTATATGAACGAATTGCTTATTGGCTTCGAGCAAGACTGGTTGTTTTCGAAATATTTTAGTAAGAATTCTTCAGAATTTATCAACAAAAAAAAGTGCAGTATATTTACCAAATAAAAAATGTACTATTCGCATTTCATCTTTGCTTAGATTGTAAAAATCGAATACAGAAAATTGAAACATTTCCAATGGGAAAATAAATATTTATAAAAAAACACTTTTATTTATAAATTTGTAAAGGAATGCACAAAATAGTTTTCAAAATAATTTATTATAAAGTTAGTGCAAAACACTCGTTTAAAATACATTTTATATTTAATGCAATACTATAAAATACTAATTTCAAATTTAACTTCTGTTGAATTAATATGCATAATACAGAACAGCTTACAAAATATTAAAACTATCAACACAGAAGATATTTTTTTTAAATATTTTATCATCTTCTAATAATTGATTAAATTCCTTTGTAGATTTAATCATATCAATAATTTTAAACTTACAGAATTTAAATATTTTATCATTGACATTCAAATTCTCGATGAACTTGAAGACGTGTTTGTATTGTTCAAATTTTTTAAGTTTCGTTTGTACACACATTGTTATTTCTTTCACATTCGACATTTCATTCTTAATATGGAACAAATAAACCTGCAAAGATACGGATCTCAGTATATCATGAGTTTCTAATACATGTTTTTTTAAAAATATGCTGATATTGCAAAACAACGATAATATCAATTTCATTTCTCTGATGATATCCTTAAGGTATTCCACTTCCAAAATATGTGTTTGCTTAATCCACGTGCTTTGTCGAATTTTGGTATAATTATTTAGGCTTGGTCCTTTTCTGGCGTTTAACGTAGTTCTCATCCATTTCTCACGATAAGTCTCGTACTTCTTTCTTGACTTTCTATATTGTTTAAGTCTATTCTGCAAGTTACTCATTACTTGGATAGCTTGTGATATATTTTCGAACAACATAATTATTATATTGATAAACAGTTTAAAAGAAATATTATTTAAATAATTGATTTAAAATTAAGAGTTGTTGTTCACGTTAAATGTCTGTATAGTATGAGGATTTCTATTTATCAAGAATACTTTTTTTTTCACAAATTGATAAATATATTTTATTTATCCACAAACTTGAAAAAAAAAATCTATATTTATTAATACTGGATTTGTAGTGAGAAACGACTAATAACATTCATAATTAACTGACTTAAAAATAACCGGTTTAAATCGATTTTCAAATTTTCACAAAAAAAAATAAAGAAAAGGGATTTTCACAACTTATTTTCTATTGCTCACACGGTTCTATTGCATATTCAAAAATGGGTTAAATTGTCTTTAGAGCATTAAATAATGAAATAAATTATTTATTTTTCTCTTTGTACTCTCTAATATTAAAAGTTACTTTATTATTAGATTGGGACAGGACAAAGTGACATCTTCCGGTTCATAAAGATATTTATGAATTGATTGTTTCAAAGCAAACTATGATTTGTTTTTCATGGTCGCCGTTTTTTTATCATCGCAGTCATTTAATAATTTGATACAATCTTGATAATATTTGTATAAAAAACTTAATGATATATCTTTTTGAAGCTAGTGAAAGAAATAAATTTGTCTAAACTGTGGATTTTGTAAATTAACAAAAATCCTTATTAAACCACGTTATAGAGATTTTATGTCAATATACTTATGTTTTTAATCAAATAATTCATTAATTATTATATTTTAAGTCTAAGCTCAAATTTCATTTTTTATTGTTATTTGACTTCTGTTAAGGCATAATAACACATAACATTGATATTTATAATTCTTATTTAATAAATACAAAAATCAAGAAAATTTAAATATTTAGGAAAATATATTTTTCTACAACTAGTACTTTATAAAAGTGTATGTTAGTATCAAAATATTGTACGTGACACAAACATGCATATATATTTCAACATCCGTTTAAAGTACATATATTAAGCGTGCAGTAATTTGTATATGCATTATGTACGTAGAGTGAGTACTGATTGTATTGTGTTTTCATAAATAAATATATTTTTTAATTTAATATAAGTCAACAATATTGTATAACATTTTTGTTGCAGCGTACATTTCTAAACAATTGATGATTACTTGTGATGTAGTGTATATAATTGTGTGCTGATTTGTTGCAGTTTCATGACAATAACAATATATTAGTAAGCAAACAACGGGAAGGCTATGGTCGGGCAAGCTATTGATTCTCAACACATGGGCCAATTTGGAAGATATATGCCTTCATTATGGCGATACACTACTTCAATTGAGGTCAAAAGGTAGGCCATTGGGGGCCTCCATCATACAGATACCCGGCAACACACAACCCCGAAATTTATATTTAGTGCGGGCCGTTGGAATTAACACTGCGTTTACATTTTATGAGTTTAGCGAGGGTGGATGAAGAGACAGGAACTCTGAGCGTTTAACGAGCCCAATGAAAATTATTTATGTTCAAATTTATTTATTCATTATGAAATTTTCAGACAGTTTACAATGTGAAATGAAGGTCAAAAAGGAAGTTTCCTCAAATCTTCCTCCCAAACTGAAAAAAGAAAATAGCAGTAAGCCTTCGTCCCAACGCCATCAGAACTTCGTCAATAAAAAAATACGAAAGAAAGAACATTTGGAATAATCCTAGGGATGTTTCAGCGTTTCTCTTCTGCGGACGACTTGAGATAAAGGTGGCAAACAATCCAGTTTAGGGGTGGCGAACTTTACGGTTTCCTATCACTTTATCTGATGCAATTTCAATCTTGGGAGTCTCCCGGTTGTTGCACGAGATTAGAGACGAGGCGGGGTGGAAAAAAAAGTGGTGGTCTTGACCCCGTCTCGCTCCCTTTAACCTCGTAAGCTCTCCCAGACCGGGTTGCAGGGCCTACGGACCAAGGCGGGAACGATCTTATGGCCGTTGGCTCGGAAAATAAATGAACTTAGTGGACCTACCAGTTATTTCCTCGCCAGAGAGCACATTTTAGTTTTAAAATGTTCGGTAAATTGCTTATTTCATAGAAAGTAAATACACATCCAATTTCTAGTTTCCAATTACTGCACCACTATCAAACATTTTCTATTAACTTTTATAAAGTATTAAAACATTATTTTCTTTTTATTTATTTTCCATAAATTAAAGTTTTTTTATATTTTATATAATTAGCCAATTTCGATGATTTATATTATCAAATTAAGCAATTTTTCATTGTTTGTTTCTTTTATATTATTGAGATCTTACATTATTATTCAGCAATTTAGAGTATTTAGAGTATTAGTTCAACTAAATGAAAACAATAGTTTCTTTTAATAGTAATTATTTATTACATTATATATAATATTTAAATAGTAAATCATTAAATAAGGTTTGTAACTATTTATATTTCCATATTTGTTTTATCCAATTCATGTTTTCTCTTAGTTTGAAGTTTTCGTGAAGATATACATACTTTTTTCCTTTTATTCCTAATATTAAGATTAAGTTATTTTCATATTAATTTTATTTTCTTAGGCATTGGAGGGTTGTTCCTAGAAGGGACATAAGATCTATATTTACCGTTTTCATTCTTATTATTGAACATATTTATTGGTCAGAAATATACTGTAAGTGCTACCGACCAATATTTTATTTACTAGTTTTCCCATATTTTATCTTTTTATCCAATTTTCTGGAAATTTCTAAAATTTAATTTTAATTTTTCCATTTCTTATGAACAAATAATATCCAGGAAAATTTTCCTATAGTGGGCATATTGGGTTTGAAAACTAAATTTAATATATTAATTTATACTCAACAATAATTACGAACATATATGTATATTTCAGATGGAATACTGAATGTATTTGTATGTATATAATAAATTATTATTAATTCGTATAATAATTAAAAATATTATATTATTTTCAAAAGGAATTATATACTGTCTTAATTACAGTTCTTACTGATTAGAAAAAAATGAATACTTTAAGAAATAAAACTTCGTTTATAACAGATGCTTTTTATCGCAAATTGTTTCATTATTAAAAACATCACATTTATAAGTAGAATGTATATAAGAAAATATTCTGAAGAAACCATTCAATATAAAACAAGTATGAGATTCCTATGCACTGTTCGTACATAAGAAACTAGTGTGTTCAGCGACTGGTCGATATGGTAAAAAGAGCACTCGGTTGAAACCCTTGTTACATTTGTAAATAGAAATAGAGCCAGAGTGAGGAAAATCTGCTGAATACAGAATTCAAATGCAAAACAATTATTTTTAATTGTAATTCTTGCAGATTAACAATCTCAATTGTCGATGGTGCTTTGTTCGGAAATGGACTATTTTCTTTAATGTTTCATTACTTTGATTTCCAAGTTGAAACAATGTAAAATAATTATTTATTCAATAAATGGTTGAAATTGAATGGTTTGAAATAAAATTGTTCTTATTTCAAGGTAATTAACATTTAGTAATTTATCATTTTGATATTATGACAAATATGTTATACAATTGTGAAGCGATTGATTAGTACAGTGGAATATGGAAACAAGTGTTTGTTCAGACCATTCAAATTTAAATTGTGAATCTATTATTTATTCTTATTTTTTTATACCAATTAATTAGAGATAGATGTATTAATTAATACCATCAATTCCTCTTCATTTAAACTTCAGATTCCAAAGTGTATTCTTGAAATAATTCGTAATCTAATTATTTATTATTATTATATAGAAATAGAGGATAATTAATAAAAATAAGTAATGGGCCATGTATGATGTCAATCCACGTTTAACGTCAATCATGTGTAAGAAAATGGTTTTCCAATTCGTTGGTTGAACCATTTTTTATTAAACTTGCTGTGAACGGAGTCTTCTCGATACTATCTCTATGATTTTCTTCTATCATATCAATCTCCATTATTTCATCATCTTTAAGAGGTTTACAATTTTCTCAAGTTGTGGCATTTAGTTTAGAAGCATGTTAATCCGCAGATGTAATTTTAACTTTAGTTATGGAAATATCACATTTGATAATTAGTGTACAAACAGATATTAATTTGATACATAATTTATTATATTTTATTTCAATGACTCTTATTTAAATAAACATTATTTGTTATTTTTATTACATTGATAAAATTGTTTTCGAATACATGCATCTTAATTTAATGAATATATCTTTAACCTAAATTGGTAAATATTTACCACTTTAGATTCTTTTACAACCAGATTATTGAAATTGCAACATGCGCCGACGTTAATACCGGAAATTTGCCAATTCATCAGATATAATATGTGCAAAGTGCAAAAATCGTTTAATTAATATAATCTGTCTATGCAAATTTTATCCGAAGGCAAATCCCCATGCTTAATAAAAGCAGGATTAACGCCGAAGATTATTGCGTTCGGGGACGTTGGAAAGAGAAACCGTGTAAACGGATCGAAAAGGAGGTGGAGGAGGTAGTGTAGTATCCAAGTGGTTTCATTAGAGAAGCTCCCTGTCCTCTAACTGCATGTAGAGTCGCGGAAAGCGCTTTTGTGCCGTTCTGGCCATTCGTTTCACGCGCGTTTCCCAGTCCTACATAAATATTTTAAGTGCGCGAGGCAATACCAAATCGGCAATAAATTCCCGACCACATTTCATTTACTTATAGGACGACAACCTGTTGCTTCTATCCACCCATGGATATTATTCTGGATTTATTATTTTCCGCGCTGGCTGTCATCCGCAATTTGTCAAATTTTCGCAGAATAAAGCAAAAGACGGGAAAAGCAATTTCCATCTAGAGACATTCAGATGTAATTTGTAGATGATGCCCCTGAACATTTGTTTGATGTTCAATTATTATATCATTTTCCTTTATAGAAGAGACGAACTTTGAGAAATAGATGAATACAGAACAATGTAGCTTATAATTTATACTGACTAGTATATTTTGCTTCTATTTAAATAATAATGAAATAAAATAAAGCATATTTTGGAATACAAAAGACTGTTGAGGTATGTTTCTACTAATTCGCAAAATCTGCAATAAAATTAATGATTTTGCAACAATCCAGGGTTAATTAAATACTAGACCCCACTGGGGTTTGCATAACAAACAAAAGAAATTATAAGTAAAATGACTCCAAAATAAAACCCATTATTGTGTAATATACAATTACTTTATGGGGAAAATTATTTTACTATATAATTTTGGAACAGATTATGCTCGTTAAGCGAGGTTCCACTGTATATTATTAAAGAGCGTGAATCATCACCATCTTTTCGGAATGAACAAACTTGGAATACGAATTCAATCTGCAGAAAACAAAGAAAAAACGAAATAATTATTTCTGGTAGATACTTATTTTCTTGTTTACTATCTTCTTGCGGCTTTTACTTCTAGAAAACTTTTGCAAGGATTATTTGCATACAAATAAATATGTCTGAAGAGAACTTTGGAAAATTTTGTAGTAGGCACACAATCCAGGATTTCACTTGTCCACGTCACTGGTTACGCTCGTTAAGCGAGTAATTTCTAATAGAACTTGCTTTGCTCCTTATGCGAATTACTCTTTATAAGAGGTGAACGTTCAGCGAGGTTTCACTGTATTATAATTTCAATTAATACCATTTAAATTGCACATTCGACAAAATTACTTATTAAAGAAAAACTTTGTTTTTAGAGATAAAAACTATAAAATATTTAATAGGCAATCAACATAAATAGCATGGACTCCAATGCATCTGTCCAGAACCAGATGGCAGGACTCTAGATGTAGTAGCTACGATGGATAACATCTTCATATTTTTATATTTTAGAACAGGTGACTACCAGAAGATTTCAAGCAGATCTGATAAAGCATGCATGCATAAAGTGTTTGATTGCATTAGCGAACACGAGTATCTACAGCCCAATTTTCAAATTCATTAAATCAACTAAGTTAGTGCTTTAGATCAGCTGACTTCAAAATTAAATGAAAATAAAATTCTTTTATAAACGTGCAATGCGAAAATTGAAGAAAAGTAGAATCAGAATATAATAAAAACAAAAATTTAAAATATATTCAAATTACTCTGCGGATCACCAAAATTCTCGCGCGGACCACCAATTGGCGGTCGCTGCTTTAGACCACCAGATACTCATCTCGACCTACGCATTTCTATATTATCCATCCGAGGTCTTCATTGTGTTGAACCACAGAGTTGTTTATTATGTTGTCACTTGGTATGTGTTTTAACCTCTGACCCCCTGTAACATAGGCAAGAGCAACCTAATCTACTTTAGAAATCAGACAGTCCCTGGCGAAAGGAGGTGGAGAGAACAAGAAAAACTGATGTCACATTTTAAAATATGAGTCTAAAGTTGATTCTGTTTTCTCTTTCTTTCTTTCATTTAAAAATGTCTGTTACCAACACTTTCCAAAGTGGGCAAATTTACAAGAATTACATTTTCAACAAAAAAAAATTAAATTGTATGCGAATTCATATGAAAATTTTTAGACGTAGTTTTTTTGTTATATGGCTTGAAATTGTGGACATTGTTATATCAAATATTTTTTATGAGAGATAACGTAAATAATAACAAAATAATATAGCAAACAAAAATATGTATATTTTCATACAATAATTTATTAATATTCAATTCAAAATAACTAAATTAATCAAAGAGGAATATTATAAAATCTAAGTAAATATAATGCTCAATAAATATATTATTTTAGAATTTCGTTGATTATTATCAACTCATATACATTCTTGCGCTAATTATACAAATAATTAGAAGTAAATACATACATATGTGCGTTTAATTGCAATCTATTTTGAGTACATACTATATATGTAATATTCGCTGTTCAAGCAATGTAATACATTTGAACAAATGTTCCATTCAATTTATTGCATCATCGAAATGCAGTAATCACTATTAATGTGGTTGTTGATGTTACTGATTATAATTAACTGAAATTAATCTGAATAAATATATAATTATTATTAATTCAGTTGATAGTTTCAAACACATTAATTTAATTATAACAATTACCATATATAAATACCTTGCGCAGTACGGTTTTGAGCAGACCAGATTAACAATAGTCTGGATTGAAAATTACATAACAAAATAAAAATATATAAATTCTAAAAAAAAGTTACACCCAATTATTTTTTTATGCATAAATTATCAGTTTTTTCTCTATACAATCAAGTCTTTTATGTGCTGTTATATAAAAATATATTTATTTAGTTACTCTGTATCAAAAAGTCCGATATATTGGTGCAATCTATTACCTGGACTATGCGAGATATTGCTGTACTGAATTTTTGTTCAAAAAAATAGTATGTGTTATGTAATATTTTTATGAAAACAGAACTTTATTTAGCTCTGGTGTTAAAACTGTGTTCCATTGAGAACTATTGATTGAATATCTATACATTATATAGTGGAACCTCGTTTAACGAGCATCTCGCATAATAAATTGTAACAAAAATGACTTGCTTAACGAGCGACGTTTCGCATAACGAGTGACCAGGAGAAGATAAGTCCCGAATTGTGTACACATAATATGTGTATTTTTTGAATATATTAAGGATCTTCGAATTTTTTGACATCTTTGTTTATAGTCTATACTTTGACAAATATAATTTGTGTTTGGTGTAAAATATTGTTGGATGTCGATAGAAAATAAAAAATAGTAATCATAATTTCTACTTGACTTATTATCAAAATTGTATAAGCAAGATAAAGATATCACGATTATTCAAGCTCTGACAATTATTTTAGGCATCCAATCGTAATTAACAATATTTAAATCGCTTGTCCTATTATTATGTCATAATAAAGTAGGGAGTCGATAAACTAATATTTATAATATTTTTTAACAGTGACAAACACAAATTTGTTTAAGTAAATTTGATTAGAAATGAGTGCATCGCTAGAAGGAAAAGCCATTAATAATCCCTGTTCTTAATTTAAGAAATTTGTGATTTAAGTTAAGCATAATTTAGAGTGGAGGGTAGGCATAGTCGAAAAAAAGAAGCGATGACAAAAAGTTTTCGTAAAACTTCGAACTTCTGGATTATACCCAGTGGCCCCTAATAAAATTTGGATAAATGAAATTAGCGAAAGTTTATATAATATCCAAGTGACTCGAAACTTATTAATGGTATACCGAATTTGATGCGGTAAAAGTTAATGAAACTCCATTGCATAACGCTAGGATTTGAAATAAATTCGATACGGTTTCGAGGCATTTTCGTTCGAGGAAACCAAATGGATGCCATTTCACGATACCATCTAACCGCTGCAGGGTCTTTGCTATGTGCCAGCCAGCATTTCTGTATGCATGGAACATATGTGATCCGAGTGAAAGTAAATAGCATTGTATGCAGATGAAAGCAGGACACAGACTAAATGCATACACACAATTTAAAGACAAGCGCAAGAGCAGATTTAGTTTCAATGATTTACTAAATGGCTTTCTGCAAAATGCAATTATCACCATAAAATCGACGTTTCACTTTCGAAAATGCTGCCACAATACGCGCGGTATTTCGTTGTTTGCTCTTAGAAAATTTCTTGTATTGCATCAAAGTAAAAGTAATTTAGAATACGAGGATCCATGAAATGAACATCAGACTCTTTCTTTCACAAATAATACGTAAGGAAGTAGGTTAAACTACATTCAAATCCATATACAATTTCCAAACCAAATGCACACAAATTATTATTTCTTATTAAATAAAAGTTTATTTGCAAATATAAAACAACAAATGTTACATATAATATAATTTAACATTATTTCTATGTTAAATAGAGATTATTCAAGCAGGTAATTATCTTTTTTCAATTGTTTTTAATAATTGGAATTATAAATGTATATTTATTTAATATTTATTTACTTTTTGTTGCAATAACCGTTATTATTATTATACATTATATTCATTGACATTGTACAGTCAAACCTCGTAAAACGCAGAATTTACTTTGTTAAAGAAACTTTATTTTTGAAGATACTTTCTTGAAAAAAAAAATAAAAGAACAAAAAGTTTTATTAAACACTCAACTTACATAAAATGTTAAATCACATTTTAAAATATGAATTTAAAGTTGATTGATTGAGCTTCTTTCTTTTTTATTTGACAATTGGGTATATGGTGTTATTGCTTTGGCACTGATCGCTTAACAGGATTATTTTTAGTATAAAAATTAATTTCACATTTTATCCTCTAATTGAAATAAATTTCTTAATATTGGATGCTTTAAATCAGTGATTCCCAAAGTGGTCTATATCGAGCCCCAGGGGTCTATGACAACCTGCAAGGGGTCTATGTCTGCGAACAAAAAAAATGGGGGACCATGAAATGAAAATGGGGTCCATGATAGTGGATATCAACATACACTGATAGTGCCTATTAAATTATACTATCTTATAATATAAAGACATATACATTATTTATAAAAGTACCTTTGAAGTAAAAAAAAATATTATATATGTTTATAAAATTGTGTAAGTTGTAGGATGTACGCATTCGCTTTGTGGTCGCAATACATTTTGAACTTGTAAAAACCTGCAGATAATGATATACCAGTATCATCTTGTTACAGGCATACGCGCAGACTCAGAGCAATGATCTTAATAAATATGAATAATAAATTTACAAAAAATCAATATCAGGTAAGTAGGGGGTCTACCCAAATCCAAAAAACATGTCAAGGGGTCTACGACACAAAAAAGTTTGGGAACCTCTGCTTTAAATGATACTCTCAACTAATTGTTGAATTGATCATCAATTAAAATTTCAGACTTTGTTATCAGAGAGAAGATTAAACGATGTATATCTCGTATATTTATATATTTCCAGTATACTTTTACTTTAAAAATGTTTTACTTTTTATCATTCAATTTCATATATAAATCAAGAATTTACTATATTAATGAACTATAATATGTATTTATATTAAAGAGAATTTACAATAATTGAGATAAAATATGTTTGGTCAAAAAAATAACAATCAATAGTTCAGTATAATAATTCATGTAGTTTATATTTCATATGTGTAATTTTCTGGTATATATATATTTTGATTTGAAACTATTTTTAATGAACTGTAGTAAATATAAAATAGTGAAACTAGTTGATAATTCCAGTCGCAATGCCCTAGAGATACTAATGATCATAGCTAAATAAATTGCATAACCGTCAATCGCGCAATGTTAAAATAGAATGATTTTATATACTGTTTGGGTATTATTTAAATATTTAATAACTATATGAAGGTTAAAATCTAAAGTCAAATTTAATCGTTTTTGCTTTAGGTAAAAATACTTTATTTACATAATTGTGAAAGTGAAGACAATCATTTAAACAAGAAAAAAATAATTGAAAATACAGTGTATGTTGTACAATAAATTTTTTGTATTTCTATTTTCAAAATAAGATTTTATAATCAAGATAAACCAAAATTATTTATTATCTTTTAATATGAACTTATGGTTCCAATACTAGTATTAATCATATATAGATTTTAAAGAAAATGTCGAGGAGTATTACAATATAAATAAGTTACAAGAAGTACCATAAATATATTAATTAGAAGAAATTAAAGATGCCACAAACATATTTCTATGGTATTTAAATTTCATTATTTCAAAACAATTGTATATTTTTTGCTTTTAGCCACAGATATATTTTATTATAATAATCAATAAAAAATGTGCATTTTCCATCTTTATCTTCTTAGATAAGATATATTCCCAAATATAATATGAAGAAATGATCTACATGTATTGGTGTAAGCAGTTCCGGACTAATCGCGGACTTTAAAACTTAAAAATAAAATTATACATATTTTTGTACTTTATTTATATTTAATTTAATTTAATTTCAAAATAACAAACCATAATATAATGTAACCATACTATCAAAGTCGCACTATGCGAGGAATTTCTGTATTTAGTTTATGTTACGAAATAACAGAATTGAAGATTATTTTTGCCCTTTTGAGTTTTATAGAACATTAATGTTCGGTTCGCTGCTAATTCTGTTTGCGCCTTTCCTATCTCACAATAAATAACGATGGATTTGGTTGAGGAAAATAAAATACATTTTGTGCGCCGGGCTGTTAAATTGAAAGATGTTTGGTTAGTACTGCGTAATCCTTAGAAGGATAGGCGTGTTCCTGGGGCTGCGGGGGTGGAATTTATGGCGGGCCGTGCGCTATTTTCGCGGTCATGCACACGCTACGCAAACCGAAACCTGAGTATTAGTGGCTAGAGAGATCCGAGCCGAGTGATAAGCATTAACACGTCAAAGCTTTCAGAGGTATACGAAAGCATTCCACGGTTTATTTCATCCCTCCATCACTATATATAATACTGTTGCTTTGATATTGACAAGAAAATAGTCTTTACGAAGTCCGTGTTCAATATCAATGTTCTTATATTTTTTTTTTCCTCTTTGATTTTATATAAGAGATTGTATATAGTAGTACAAGAATTATTTCTTTCCTTGTTTGTGAACAACACCTCAAATAGCCCTGCTTCTATCAGTCCGGTTTAAAATTTTCAAAATATTCGGAATTTTAAGTAAAGTTTCCTTTATTTTTTATGTGGTTTTAATGTCTTTGTTCAGTCCGGGATATTGGAAGAACCGATTACCCTGATATACCATATACAATGCATTGTTGTATAATTCTGTATTTATACTATAACATTTTTCCTAGTTTTGGCGTTCAATTATGATACTATCTCCATGTCAACGGACCAACCAAATTATGAAATTAATAAATTGACCAATTGTTGAGCTGGACGAATTTGGTATCGTAGAGACCGACATATTTTCCACAAACTTTGCTGAGATGAATCTGGGCTGGACCAACATAAGTAGGAATTTGTCCGTATTTGGTCTAATCTCTAAACACTACTGTAAATAAATACTGCTGCTAATTTGATTTGTAAATAATTAATAACTTGTCACTTAATAAAAACTTAATTTCTATAATAAATATGATATAAGAAAAATAATGAAACCGACATAAATCTTATAAAACAAATTTATTAGGGCAGAGAGACTGCTTTTATACAAGTTTTTATTATGTATATAATAATTTTTACTCTCATAACAAATAAAAACGTTAATAAGTTGGTTTTATATAAATATTATTAGAATATTTTATTATAATTTACGTATACTAATTTTTATTGGCTCTGATATAGGACAAAGGATTAACGACCAAAGTTTTTCTGTCTAAATTTCATTAATTATTACTAGAATTTAGTTAACACGAATAATTGTATCTAACTATCAGACTAAATTTCGTGTTTGCCTGCTCAAATGATAATATAATACTATAATTACGTCGGAATCTTATGATTACCAAGTATCGTTAATGTCTAAATGAACGGAACTAAAATTTATACCGAATAGTTTCTCAAATTCATTTAAAATTACATTTCCCCTATGATTATGTAACCGCTATCTGTAATGGGTTTATGTGAACACCGGGTGGCTTGTTGACATTTTATTACTTACCAAAGTTAAACAACGTATATAAACTATACCTGTAATGCCTGTAGTTTACTAGTTTAGTACATATAAAATGTCATTCTCAATTTGATAGACTATTAAGTTTAATTCTCGCAGTATTAAGTGATTTAAATTGTGCGTTTATGAATATCGAAAGTCATGATGTTTTTAGCACTAAATTAAAATTAATGACTTACCGGAAATGATTAGTCTAAAGCTCTCAGAGTTAAATTACGTAATGAGTTCTATTAAAAAAGTTAAATACATTAAATCCAAAAACATAACTTTACAACTTTGTCGGCTAAAAATTCCTTAATTAAATAATTATAATTATTTAAATCTTTTAGTTCATTCAATAAATGTGACCATCATGCGATACATTTTAAAACTTGTCTATGTTTTTCTTATATTATAACAATGGTACCTCGACATACAAGTTTAATTCGTTCCGTAAACTTGCTCGTATGTCAAATTGCTCGTATCTCAAAGCAATTTTCCCCATTGAAATTAATTGAAATTCAATTCCAGCTGCAAAAACACCACCTTAGTTGATTTTGTTAAGTGTTTTTGAATAAGAAAAATATATTTACAAGAAGAACCATTTATTTATAAATAACAAATACATATTCTATAAAAACATAATAAAAGAAAAAGTGAAGTGCTTACGGAAGCGCTTAATTTTCGTCACTGGTCTTCGCTTTTTCGACACGCTTTGCTCATTTTCACTTGCAGATCGTTTAAAAAAACTGCTCAATGAGGTTTGTTTTTTCCTTCCATTCAAGATATTGCGGAAATGAGTTAGGCAAGTTTCGTTGAACAACTCCGATGCACGACCAGTTGCAACTTTTTCGGGGTGATATTTATCCACGAACTCTACAACTTTCTCCCACATTCCCAAGATCGCCTTTATATTTCTTATAGAGATAACCTCCTTCATCTCTGGCTGCTCTTCAAGACTATTTTTTCGTTGAACCACCGTATGCTGCTGCGAATGTAGATCGTGTAACTCCTTGGTTGTCAGCTCCTGAGACTGTTCCTCGACGAGATCGTTCACATCTCTCTCATCCACCTCCGCCTCATCGCCACTCGCATTGGCGTAAAGTGCTAGTGTTAATCTGTCCTTCATGGGTTTGTGACCTGGCAACATCTTCTCCTCTGCCGTTATGTAAGTCCTATTCGGCATCCATTTCCAGAAAAGCCCTGTCTCGTCACAGTTGAAGACTTGCTGGGGGATGTATCCTTTGGCTTCTATCAGTTCGGAAAACGTTTTGATGTAAACCTCAGCTGTCTTCACATCCTGCTGTGTGAGGCAGCAAGTTCGGATGTGACAACAGAGTGAATGTCGGTTCTTTTCCTAAAGTTGTCAAACCAGCCCAACTGGCTTTAAACGAGTCTTCCAATTCCTTGTTTGTTGAAGTGTGTGGAATCCAGGTACCACTGTATATTGTTAATTTGTTTAATCATTGTATGCTAAGATAAATGTATACAGTTGGCTATTATTTCAAGCGTACCAACTATCACATATGATGAGATCTACTATTTTAAAGTGTTGTTCGCAATCATATGTTTGCATGGAATTCCGCTTCAATAAAACTGAAATTAATTTTTCAAACATTATTCTTCTATAAATAAATGAATTTATATTTTTAGTTAGTAGAGAATTGGAGAACAAGCATTCAGACTGTATTAATTGTATTTAAATAGCAATATTTTGTAAAGTTTATGTCTAAAATTTAACTTTTTAAAGTTACTTCTAATATTTTAATTTTATAATTTATTGTATTTTAAGTATGAATTAATTAATTCATAAATTAATTCAGTAAGTCAGAAATTTAAGTTTTTATTTTATTCTAAATATATACATTAAAACATAGACTGCTCTAAATTTTCATATTTATTATGTTTCTTCGTTTAAAGCTTCCTAGTCGCTATACTTTTAATTAATTTATTAACATATATTTTACACTGATAATCAATTCTGTTTTTATTCAGTAAAACAAATAAAATTATAGGAAATAAATAATTATATTAAAAATATATATTTATATTGAGCAAGAAAATTAAAACATATTTAGTGTAGAAAGACCTATGGTGAGTATTCCTTTATAACAATTCAATTGAACATAGGTCTTTCCATAATTTTTCCCGTATTATATTTTCAATATTCTGTTTAGTATTGACATGTTCTATTTTGTCCTCGTATCGTATTTTATATTTTTCAAAATGAATCTACATACTTTTACATACTTGTTTTTACTTTAAGAACAAATATGCACCGTGTAATGTATACCTCATGTGCATAATTAAATGACTCAACTTGCAACAATCTCGAGAGACACACTCTTCAAGGTAATTGTATTTCATCTAAAATTCCTTAGATCAATCACAACAGGAATAACATTTCTTTCTCGTCAATCGTTACAGCCACAACTCTTTATTATTACGAATTACATAATTAATGGGAAATCATAAAGAACGACTTCATTACGATTTGGAAATGCGAATCGTATTCGTTTTCTGCGATTTGCTGCTATGAATCATACGGCATAAATTTGAATAATATTTCAATTATTTATATTGTGTAATGAAAAAGTCGGTCGAGCAATTAAAATGTGCTCAATAAATAAATGAGCAAACGGCGGAGTGCTATTATTATTGAAAAGAAGAAAAAAAAACATAATGCAAGTCGATCTGTAATTTACACATCTGCGAATCCGCCGGAAGGCAATTTATATTCGCCAGTCGTAATTTAACAGTAGATTACTATTGCCAAATATAATTTAGTTTCGTCTTCTTTATTTCGTCCTGAAGGTGGTGTAATTATAGTTTCGTCTTCGCCGTGAATACTTTCCGAAAGAAAAAATGAAATAAAAATAAAAAGAGTCGTGACTATTTTGACCTCCGGTTATTGTTTTTATTTACGTAGAGGCTACACAAGGACGAATTCAGTCTCGTATATTTTATATTATGTATCTGCTGCTTAGATGCAATCTCGCATTAATAAATAACCCTGCCCGTAATAACTCAACGTTCCGGTTTTAAAATGAATACTTATTTTATTTGAAGATTTATTTTTTAAATTATAAAATATAACAAAAATTCATCACATTAATCACCAATTTTCAACATAAAATAAAATAATAAAAAAATTGTTTTGAATAATAACAACTGCCATATAATTATTTTAAAATAATAAAATCATACCTCGATAATAGAATGTAAAAATCGAAGACGAATACATCAATAGAATCAGGGGTTCCGCAGAGAAGTGTATTGTGGCCAATGCATTACCTTCTATAAACGGCAAATATTACTAAAACTAGCAATTCTACGATTGCAACATTCACTGATGATACAGCAAATATTGCATCAGTTGAGAATCCAGCAGTAGCATCTGAATATCTATAGGAAATCTTAGATAAACTACAAGAATGGAGAATAGCAGTTAACTAAATGGAATCGGTGCATATCACATTCACGCTAAAGAAAGACACCTGTCCAATATCTAGGCATGCATCTTGACAGAAAACTCACCTGGAAAGATCACATTCAGGCATTGTGGGGAGCGGCTAGAAAATCGAACATACAAATTATATAACGGTTACAATCAAAATGCCTAAGAAATATCATTAGGGTTTGTCAGGAATAAACAGATACATGAAGATCTTCATATAGATATAGTGGAGAATAAAATACCAACATTTAGTAGTAGATACCAAGATAGACTGGAGCCACATGCTAATGTTCTTGCTATTGGCCTACTCGACAACAGTGAAACCACAAAGTGGCTGAAGCGTTGCAAACTACTAGATATATAGATTTTAAGTAATTATCAATATTCAAAATCACCATAATGGTAACTATCCACTAAGAAGTCTCTTAGTCATGACCCTGGTCCGATACACTTTAATATATACAAAGTGGACTAAGCGTAAACAATCACATCGATATTCCTATGCCTTTTTGAGTACTCCGAATTCATTTTTTTTGTCGTGTATTTTTTTTATTTAGAATCTGTTCATCAATGTGAACATTGAGTAAATTTAAGATCGCGGTTGACATTAGGTAGGTAATCTTTCCCGGTGGATAGTTACCATTATGATGATTTTTTTTTTTTTTATTTGTAGGTTGGCTGTCGTTTTGTAGTTTAACTTCAGTAGTATATTGATGCTCTGAGATTCCACTGTGAATCTGCTGCTATCCTTAACACTGCCATTATCCATCAACTTGGCAGAAGGTCTATATGCTAAACCTCATTCATTTCACTGTCCATCTGTGATGAACAATGGCCCTATTGCTGCAAGCACCGAGAGGGTTCAAAAAGGGCCTTGCTTGACCAGGATTTGAACCTGCGTACACTAGCTCGTGAATAGGGCGACTTAATCATTCGGCTATAAGTCGCCCTATAAATCATATAAATAAATGCAAAGGATTTTTACCCGGGCTCATAATAAACAAAACCATCCATGCCGTGGGAACGCTTAATCATTAATATACATAAAGCCCTACTCCCAATCACAACTTTATAAGTAGAATATGTATTTAGAATTAGTCTTAGCAGAACCTTTAAAGATGAGCATAGTCTCATAAGAATCGTAATATGTCGAGCATAGTCTCATAAGAATCATAATATGACGAGCATAGTCTCAAATTAATCTTAATACAACCAAGTAACGAATAAAGTAATGTATAACCAAACAAATTTCATTAGATTCCCTACTATTAAGACTCCACAACGAAAACACCTGTCAATATTTTACTGTGTCCAGAATTCCATCCCTGGGACACGACAATGGATTGCACCTGTACATTAAAGTTAATAAACAATAAACATTCGATAACTGAAACTTCGATAAATGCAACATTCTATATGAGCATATTTCTGTAATAGCAACAATTTTTCCGTAATTACATCATTTACTAATATTTTGATAGATTGTAACGAAACCGAAAAGAGGTCAATATCAAAATGTCCCCATTTTGATATTGAGAAATACGAAGAAAAAAAGTTGTAAAAAAGTTAATAATCTCAATGTATAAAAAACAAAATTAATAATAGTAATAACAATATTTATGAAAATATATTTATAACAAAATCATAAAATAATTACATACAGATTCCAAAAGTCGGTCGTTATGCGAGTCATTTTTTACAATTTATTTTGCTCCACAATTTATACAGGTTCCACTGTATTTATATTTGATCTTCAATATTTTTATCTGAGCGATGTGGGGTAAAAATCGTAAAAAGAATTCTCGAAAGCGAAGATACAATAAAACTTTACTACTAACCAGTTCTTCAAATGAGTCCTTGCACGAAGATATATTGCCATCAGAAAATTAAAAAAAAAACAAGAAAATGGAATGGTGGCATCCCTGAATGTATGAAGTGGCGTGTAACCACCCTCGACCTCCCCTTTAGAAACTAAAAGTTCGTTTCATTGTTCATTAGAATGAATATTTTTATTTAATTTTCATAGTGTCGTCAAAATCGATTTTTTGTTAGGTTAATATTGTCTTTGGATTAAGTTAAATTGTAGTTAAATTTTTGTTTTTTCTGTTTTTATTTTCTTTTTTCTTGTCTTGGCCAAAAAAACATTCGACTTGTTGCCGAGATGTTGGCAGATTGTGATTAAATAAGAAAAGTTAAAAAAAAATAAAATAAAATATAATAACAATTGTGTAGATATGGCTAGGGAATAGTTGATGTCACTAAGACTGCAGGAAATTGTAGTTGATGACTCACAAAATTATGGACAAACAAATAGGGGATCAAATTCGAGGATACCCAGAAGACATCGAGTAAAGAAAGAACTATTAATTTTTTTTTAATTAATAGAGTGCAATTTCAACGTGATTCAAACATTCAAAATTCCACAGACAATTGGAGAGATGTTGAGAAAATAGAAGATAGAGACGAATAATCTGAGGATTTTGATAAAAAACAAATTCCAGGTTCTCAGCAATGAAGACGTCAACAACAAAAAAAGAAGCTAAGCCGCTGCCGTTGATAGTGCCGGGACACGAGTATTGTGACATTTCGTCGCAGCCGGTGGGTCAAATTATATGCCAGCAAGAAGAAAACGAGATGCACCAAAAACTACGAGCAAAAACATTCCAGGAGATAACAGTGCGTATGATACAAGCTTAGAGTGCAATTTCAACGTGATTCAAACATTTTTAACTATTAATTTGTTTTAATTAATAGAATTTATTTTGCCGAGTATTGTGACATGTTGTCACAGCCGGTGGGTTAAGTTATATGCCAGCAAGAAGAAATAAAGATGGTCCTAAAACTACGACCAAAAATATTCCAGGAGATAACAGTGCTTGTGATACAAGCTCAGAGTGCAATTTCAACGTGATTCAAACATTCAAAATTTCACAGACAATTGGAAAGATGTTGTGAAAACAGAAGATAGAGACGAATGATTTTGATAAAAAAGCAGATTCCAAGTTCTCAGCAATTAAAACTTAAATATGGAAGACGTAAACAGCAACAACAAAAGAAGTTAAGCCGCCGCCGTTGATAGTGCCGGGACACGAGTATTGTGACATTTCGTCGCAGCCGGTGGGTCAAATTATATGCCAGCAAGAAGAAAAAGGGAAGGTCCTAAAACTACGATCAAAAATATTCCAGGAGATAATAGTGCGTGTGATACAAGCTCAGAGTGCGATTTCAACGTGATTCAAACATTCAAAATTCCACAGACAATTGGAGAGATGTTGAGAAAACAGAAGATAGTGACGAATGATTTTGATAAAAAAATAGATTCCAGGTTCTTAGCAATGAAAACTTAAATATGAAAGACGTAAGCGGCAACAACATAAGAAGCTAAGCCGCTGCCGTTTATAGTGCCGGGAATCATGGATATTAATGAATTTATACCAACAATTGATTACAATGCCAAATATTTCCTGAAGGTGGATGGAAAGGACAACGTAAAAATTCTGCGAAAAACATCAGAAAATTACACGGCTATAAAAGAGAGAACGGCCTTCCACACCTACCAACTAAAACAGGGGGTGTGGTGAAAAATATCCACATGTCGGTGAACGTGCAAGGTATGAAACAAGAAATTGAAGAATACGGTCACGGTGTTAAAAACATAAAAAACATAAGAAGCAAACTCATCAAAGAACCGTTACCGTTGTTCTTCGTGGACATAGTTCCGAGTACGAACAATAATGACATCCACAAAATCAAATTCCGGCAGAGCCGCACCGCAGATACGACATCCCACAGTGTGCGAGATGTCAAAGATACAGTTATACCGAGTTATAGTTTATTTATTAATTATAAATTCAAATTACATATGATATATCAGTTGTGTCAATGATTGTTTGTTACCGGACTAATCAAAGACTTTACTTGACTGTATAGACGATTTTTCATAAATTTATTTTAGTTTTGCTTAATTAAAATATGCAAACTCGACTATAGTGAGTCCGGACTAATGGAAGCAGGAGTATGCGAAATATTGTTGTATGTAGACTGTTTCAAAATTCTTTATATATTAACACAAAAGTAATTTAAATGATTCAATTTACTATACTATATTGTCTTATTAATTAATAAATTTTAAATCATATCAAGTAAAATTAGTGAACGGTTTGAGAGAGTATCTTTATGTAAGATTAATAAATTATTCCGCTTCAATCGAGTGCGTGTGAATAATTAATTATAAAACGTGATGTAGTATGGTGCAGCGGCGATAATGATCTTTTTGTAAGCGAAAACAGTATGCTCGATGTTTATTGATATCATCGAACATTCATCCGATCCTTTTACCCAGCGAAATTCCAAGGCGGAAGTGTCTATACTTGAAGTGCATATTGCTGTGCAGTGTTTACATGCCTCGGAATGCGATTGTTGCTAGAGTTCCCTGCATATCGAATTCCCTATGCGTCGAATGAATTACTTGTTGATTGTCTATACAACAAGTCAGCAATTATTAAACTTGCATTCCGCATGGTTTTAATGCATTGCATGCCCAAATTTTTTTTTTCGGCCATCTGTCTTACATAAGATAATGAACTAGACTTGTGACAATTAAAACAAACAAAACAAAAATATAAAAGACTTCTTTTATATTTTTGTTTTGGTTTCATTGATTGATCCAATGACCAAACTTAACTTAAACACATGGAAGGCAAACGCACAATCAAGACATTCTCCCATGAACTGTTTGTTCTAAAAATCATTTGATATGTCTTGAGGCTTGAAATGCTTCAATATTCGGCGATGGTTCTGTGTGATAGTTAGTTCCACAGCAAGGAAGTTTGGTTAAATAGTAGACAGGTGCCTTTCCTGTTTTTATCCCACGCTGGATTATGACCTCCACTTCCTTAACCTTGAAGCGAGTTATTGAGAGAGACATTTGGCATGGTGAAGCAAGGTACTGCTGTCGACCGCATCCTCGAGCTCGATGAGAATGGCTTAAAGACGCTGGACAGATGGTGAGCCAACAATTCGGCCTTGTTCAGGTTTTTTGTTGCTCTCCACAAGGAATAGTTGAAGGCTGCAGAAGGTGAAAGACTGCTCAAATAATTGTAAGGTTCTTCATTCCCTGTCAAGCATTTCTGCTTCCCTTTCAAGCATTTCCTTCAGCTATTTAATTGATCTATTTAATAAGCTTCCTCTTCTCCGTAACTGCCCTTCTGATGTTTGCAGGACAACCATGCTTTAAGTTGTTTGTTCCTGTAGCAGGTGTACTCCAGGCAGCGTTTTGTGTAGAAGTAATAAGTTTTTCTACAGCTTCTTCCAATTCCTCTTTGGATTTCAGATTCATGTTCCTTATGATTGTTTGATCAAGGCATTTTCTAAAGTATTCCCATAGTGTATACTTGTTACT
This sequence comes from Nicrophorus vespilloides, assembly GCF_001412225.1. Classification (NCBI taxonomy): domain Eukaryota; kingdom Metazoa; phylum Arthropoda; class Insecta; order Coleoptera; family Silphidae; genus Nicrophorus; species Nicrophorus vespilloides. Next base: position 200,789 of record NW_017096746.1, read on the forward strand.
CAATCTTGGAGGATTCAGCCGTTTAGATATGCACGACATTTGTCGCCTGAAGGTAGTCTTGCTGATAGTTAGGAATTACGCAATGCTTAATTTATTTTTTAATTATTAAAGCTTTTACTGCATGTGCTTCGCCATCAGGGTGGTTTGTTGTGTATGTGCTGTAACCTGCTATGTCGATGTAACTTTTGTTTGTAAATCGTGTTTCAGACACCAAGAGAACGTCTACGTTGTGGTGCTTTATAAACCATACCACCTCTTGGGCATATTAGACTAGGCCGCTAGCAGGCCTGCAGGTCTATGAAGAATATTGGTAGTGGTTTTGTTTTATCAGCACTGCTGTGGATATTGGTGATATTCACCACAGAGTACCCCATCTGTCCCAACTGATGGTGGTGGGGGTTTCTCTATGTTCATTATTTTCTTCAGGAATGATATCCTCCATGTCATGTGCTGATGTGCTGGTTAAAACTGAATACGGATTGTTGATCAGTATTGGATGTTTTTGAATGGGTTTTGTTCTAATTTTGTTTTGTTGCTTCTGTTGTTGCTGTTGCTGCTGTTGTTGCAAAAGTATTTTCCCTGTCTTTGGAGTAATTGTTGTTGGTCTTTGATGACGTTCTCTAAGCCGGTAATTTTTGTTCTGTATTCTTCCAGCTCAGCAACAACAGCCGCAACACAGAATTAAACAGAGTCCTAATTCTGTGTTGCTGATGTTTGTGCTGCAACTTTCCACACTCAGTTGTTTTGCCTGGATGGCAACGTTTTGTCGCGTGATTGTTTTTTTTGCTCCACTGAATCGGTATATGTTTTTCGTTTTTTTTTTTCGCTCTCTTTCTTTTTCTTCTGGCTCGGGCGAAGAACCTTCGTCCGCCATTCTGAAAGGCCTTACGAGCACTAAACGTATTGACTCATTATTGTTTATTCAAAACTATGCTATACGCAATAAATTGTACTAATTTATCACTCTTCGCTTTGAATATTCAAATGATATTCGTGTTCAAGGCGGAGCAGAGAATATCGCATCATAGCACTTCAGCGTCTCAAAGTGAACTGAATATCCAAATATGAAATCGAAAAAAAACCAAAAATATATGTTGCTATAATAAATAATAAAAATATAAGATTCAACAAATAAAAATTTCGAAGAATTTTTTTTATTTCTTCTGCATTTTTTTTCGTCTTTATAATAGGTTTCTAAATAATTTAAGAAAACTTTTCTTTGTTCGAAAAATAACTTTTAATTTTCTTTACAGGGCGACTAATAGCCGAATGTTTAAGTCGCCCTACCCACGATCTAGTGGACATAGGTTCAAATCCTGGTCAAGCCAAGCCCTTTCTAAGCCCTCTCGGTGCTTGCCATCATGCATCACAGATGGACAGTGAAATGAATGAGGTTCAGCATATGGATTTTCAGTACTATCGATAGCAGCAGATTCACAGTAAAAGGAAATAGTGGAATAGCAGAGCATCAATATACTACTGAAGTTAACCTACAAAACGACATCCAACCAACAAATTAAAAATCTATCCACCGGGAAAGATTATCCAATTAATGTCAACCGCGATCTTAAATTTCTCAACATAACAGATTGTGAATAAAATTATACGACATAATAAAAAAATAGTAGTCTTAGTATTTTTACATCTGAAAATAGCAATTTTTCAATATAAAATTTCTGCAATAATTATTATATATTTTGGAAACTGTGTATAACAGATTAATGAAATGTAAAAAATATGTATAAATATAACAACAAGAATATGAATGTACTTAATCTGCAAATCAGTAATGCAGATTAGGTTAATGCGTATTGCAATTAGTCAATTACAGAACGATTAACATCCAATTAAACATGAATGGACTACTTCATAGCATTAAATAGGGGTAATTACAGAAATATATAGTCTGCCTACAAAAATATATTATATTTATGTTCAATTTGCACATAGGTCTGAATAATGTATTTTACAAATCTAAAACAAAGAGATTATTTTATTATGCAATTTCATTTCCCACTACAGATTTAAAACTTTTTCCATTAAGTGAAAAATAATGCAATAGTTCCATAAATAATAGAATATTTCAGTTGTAAAATAATGTATGTTACTTATATGAAAAGTCAGAATCTTTCTTAGTAAAGAATTTCAACGTACATAAAGCAAAGACGCAAATATTCTAACAGTGTTTGTGGGTCGTGATCTAAAATGTGGAGCAGCCATAGCAAGGGCAACCAACGTGAGTGAGGTGAAGTTTTCGCCAAGAAGATATGTGCATTAAAGTCGCGGTTTGAATTCTTCATTTAAACTAATCTTGTTACACAGCGAACTTTGTGTAAAGTAATACAGCTTGCTTTCCAGGTGTGCCCTTCTATGTAATTCTGCAGACAGATAGATGCAGTCCATACGAGAGGAAGCGAGATGAAGTGAGTGGGATCCCTTTATGATGCCGGGCCGAGGTTAGGGAAACTATGCGAACCTTCCAACGCTTACAACTGAAGAGCGCCAGGAATGTGCCCTTTTCCGAAATGCCCTTAAATCGCCGCCCATTCGCTCGCGGCCTCATTTAACCCTCTTTTTTTTAACAATCTACGTACATACATACCCATCTATAGACGCGCTCACGCCTGCAAATTTTATTAATCTTCAATGGAAATTCATTAATGCTAGACATGCATAACTCACATTATTACAGAAAAGTATCCGAATTATAACATTTTTACATTACAATATTTAAAAATAAATTAAAGTTCTTCTAACCGCTTGACTTTTTGTCCATATTTTTTCACAATAATGTATTTATTGTTAATTCAAAGAGAGAAATGTTTAATTCTTATTATTCAATATTTTCGAGTAAAATATGGTTCAGACAAACCAGATTTTGTAATCCTCAAATTAATGATTTATTTAAATAATTAATTCGACTAAACATTCTTCGAAGTTTACGATCACATTACGAAACCATTACACACTTTAAATTAACCCTTTACAGAAGGAGCATTTTGACGTGCGCAGATAGAATCTGAACCTCAATGTGGTGACGTGTTTTGATAACTCAAGTAATGCCTCTACAGAACTAACGTTAAAGCAAGATTTATAACCTTAACATGACGGCACCGTCTGAAAAAAAAAACTAGTATCGCTTTGCTAAGAATTAAAATTCGATTATGCAATTTTCATTTGCATAGTTTATATATCCATGGATATATCCGCCCCTCCTCCACAATATTAACAAATGACACGTATACAATTTTTGGACTTGCTAACCTTATACAAAAGATGGCGCAAAATTTAAATCTCGAGATCTGATGCAATAAGATAACAAAATAGTAGAAAACATAATTATACAGACGATTGGAAATATATATATTTTTTAATTACTATTGAAAAACGGAATTAATTTGATAACGGAAAAGCTTCATATGCAAATATGAAACTTTTTTTTTTTTCATTCATACGTTATATTACAAATGAAACAAACACAGCCCCACGGATCCATTTCGTTGATTTTTTATTTTTCCATCTATTTTTTCATTTTGCGGTCTGCGAATATTTGGTTTCCCCAAATACGCAGCCATGGAGGAACTTTTATAAATAAAAAGTACTTAAAATGTGGGGAACATCAAAGCTTTGTATTATCCGACGAATTCGAATAGTAGCATTAGATTAACCCCGGCCGAATCGAATTTATATATTTCTCCTCTTGCATTATTATTTTATTTTTACTCTCTCTCTGTCTGTTTTCCCATACTCTTTACGAATATACTGGTTAGAATTGCTAACTTACACCACAGCAAAAAGCGAGAGTCCGGATTTATTCCAACATTTTCTCTTTCCCTCAATGGTTCTCTCTGTTCTTTTATTTTTATTTTCCGAACATGCGGATCAACCTTTGTATTACTACTTCTATTCTGGGATTTCATAGATTTATTGGAAGCGGATGCAAGCCCAAAGGGAAAAAAATACAACGGCAGAGGTACTGGATTCTATACATGTACAGATTGCTTTCCGATCCGGATTTATCTTCTTGAGTTCGCTTCATACAAGGACGAAGCCTTGCAAGTGTGAGCAATATACTAATACGTCTTTTTTAATAAGGAAACCATTAGATGACGGTATCAATAATATCAGTTTAATGTTAATACAGGTTTATACCATTGACAAGAATTTTATTAACATTTAAAGTAATTTAACTTCAGTTTTTAACCATTGATTAATATATTTATTTATTGCGTTATCATTAAATCTGCAACAAATAAACCATCCAATTAATAATTTTGTAACATGTTCCTATGCTATATAGATTAATGATAAATCCAAGCACAATTAAACCTCGGTTCTCCAACACCTCAGATTCCAAACATAAATGAAAATCGTCACACATTCCGAACAAAATTTTGGTTATCAACATTTAATATATGTGAAATTTTAACACCTAAGATTATATTTTTATTATAACAAATTAATTCATTTTTTCTTTGTGTTACCATATTATTAAGCATAGACTATATATTTTTTCATTTCTTCAGATCATAATTATAATAATTTCTTTTGAAATATTAATATTACATTTATATTCATATTATAAAATTAATGTATTTAGTAAATAATAACACAAAAACAAACTATATAACAAATTTCTATATTATACAATATTAATAAATTATCAATGCATTATTATTATTAAAATTCGAGTTGGAGAAATAGTTTATATTTTTTAATATTATTGAACATTAATACCTTTATTATGATAAATATTTAATATTTTGCAAAGATATTTATAGTTCATAAAATATTTTCAACAGTGTGATAGCTCAAGGTTATAATATTTTACGCAAAGGATTTTTATATAAATATAAGTTCTGCATATTTTTATAATGTAAAGTAATAAACTGGATCATATTAAAGAATGGAATGCAATTGAATTTTACGATTCTGTTTTGACGGCATAATATTGCTTGGCAGTAGATTTGAAAGATTAAATATTCCGGATATAGAACAAGACATGATCCGGATTTTCACAATAGAAAATACACTTACATATATTTATATAGAGTAGTTTGGGTGGGATTTAAATTTGAAAGTGTGTGCGGAACGCGATCGAGTTAATCCTAATCCAGGCATAAAGCCTTGTACTCCTCGCCGATTAATTCCGGCCCATTACTCTTTAGGGCGGAGGATAATTGAACTCTTTGTCCCTCTTTTGTATACGTCTGGCGTGATGACTTAGACATATAGACATGAAGCAAATTACAATCATATAAAATGAAACGCCGCGTTTGGAAAGCTCCGGGCGAAATTAATTATCTAATAAATTCTGCTGGACGTCGTTCTTGGTGGAATCGAATAACAGGAATGAGCACGTTTTAACTGTATAGTTTAAGGGAGAAAAATCAGAATCCTACCGTATATCCGGTTGTCTTTTCCTGTCGAGTTTCCGGTCCGCCTGTCCAGTTCCATGTCACATCCGGTCGACCGACCCGGCGCCTCCACGAGTTATATAAAAAAAAAACATACCGACGGGACTTATGATACGGAAAATATTGAACTTCATCTATATTCGTCTCTAAATTTCAACAGTTTATTTATTAAATTCCAGTGCAATGGTTATCACTCTTACATATAAAATGTGACATTTATTCACTTCAGTAAATACCGTAACTTAATTTATAAAAACAACAATTCTATTATGTACAGTGTGTTACATTTAACAAAATTACAATGAAGATATCTATGAAAATTTAGATGTTAATTTGCTTAATGTCGGAAAGGAAATATTTTTTATAAATATCATTCTTCTTATATTTTGAAAATCATAAATATATAACCGGAATATATTTACGATTCTTTTGGTATGTTCAAATGAACGTACTCGATATTTATACGAACGTACACATACTCTAATTTTGAAGTATGATTTCCCAGATTCAGCATTCAAATGTACTAAATATTTTAATTTATATGTTAGTACATTATAAAATGTATATTAAAAGGACTTACGCTAATTGATAGCTAACTGTATTATGTCTATGTATTAGTTTAAATTATTAATTTTAGCTTTGAAATGAACTTAATATTTTATTTTGTATGTTAATTTGGCCAGAAGATGGCAAATACTCATATGATTTCTATTACCAAACGTACATTAAAAAGATGTACGGTAATTGAGTGCTGACTGTACTATATCTATGTATTATTATACATTATTAATATTCGATTTGAAATGAACTGAATATTTTAATTTGTACGTTAGTTCCGTCAGAAAAGTGCTCACATTATCGAACTTAAGTTAAAAGGACATACGCTAATTGAGTGCTAACTATGTCTATTTATTAGTAATATTAGCTGAACTCAATATTTCAATTTATATGTAAGTTCGGTCGGAAGCCAGTAAATAGTCTTATATATTATATTATCAAAAATATAATTGTATTGATGGAAACTAAGGAACTGTGTAAATTTATTATTCGAACTTCTAGTATCAAATACAATATTTCATGATAAAATTATATTTGATTGAATTTGCAGCGGTTATAGAACAATCACGCCCATCCTTTTGTCCAAAATAAGTGTCTGAAGTTGTTAAGATTGAAACGTAGACTTGCGAACGTGTGCTAAAGAATAGCTTTTGATAGAATTATGTTGTTGTGTCCGCGCTCGTCGTCGTGTTTTTGTTGTAGTAATTGATTGGATTACTACAATTCAAGTTCGTTGTTGCTATCGTAGGCGTTGCAAAGTATTCGCTAATCCAATAAACAATTGATTAATGAAACGATGCACTTTAGGAACTACGCTACGATCCCCGCCCTTGACGCACATCCCCCACAGAGCGATCCAAAAAACCCTACAATATACCGACAGCTTCAGTGCGAGCCAAAAGATCGATCCCATACGTTTATTACATCACAAGAAGAAAAAAATAAATGATACTATACATCAAATAAAAATTTTGAGATGATATATTCTAAAATTTCTATATAAAAGTGTAAATAATGTCATAATAAAGTAATAAATCTCTCATTAAATTTTATTAACATTTATATGAAAATTGTAATTAATCAAATCTTAAAGTTAGTATTAAATATTTAACTTTATGATGCTGGTTGTGCATTTCATTATAATCCTGATTTTAGCATAAATTTGATTGGCAATAATCCAGAAAATATCTATAATTTTTGGTGAGTGAGATAACCTAATAACATAGTAAATCTTACATCTAAATTATATCATTATAAATTAATATCATTTAGATCTAAGATTTACTACGTTATTAGGTTCATTGGAAGACAAAAAGACTCATGTTTCATAATAACTTTGTAATTTAATAAAATGTTTATATCTGTTAATAAAACTCATATAAACATATTTTAATGAATAATTAATTTTATAATATTTATAAAATAACTATATTTTACTAAATCAATCAATATATAATAAAACATTTATTCAGTATTATATAACAATAATTCAATAAATTTATTTTCAAATTTATTTCTAGTTTACTACTATGATTTATTGGATATATTTTCTGTTTCTTTGTAATTTCAAATAGTAGTATTATATGGCTGCTAAAATAGTTGAATCTTCATTCATAGTTCCAATATGGAATTCATTCAACATCCTTTGATTGTTTTATTGATTACCTCAATGTGATTGACGTAAAAATGCAATATACGCATTGGTTGTTCTATAACCAATATAATCTGCAATCGTAGAGTTTTCTTATGGTTTATTAATCAACATCTGTTTTGAAGAGGTGCGTCAGTATACATCACATTTGTCATATGATGGTCGTATATTGATTAATCTAAAAATGCCACAGCTGTCGTTTGACAAGTATAACAAATTGTTAATATTTTAAAATATAAATTTACATTAAAATTGTTATAAAATGGTTCAAGTTAGACCAGTTATAAAACTTTATGAAATAATATGACACAATAAAATAATGATACAACTACTAATTTAGGTTTAGATTAAAATAAACTTGGAAGAAAAAGTTACATCACTTGTACTAATAATTTTAATTTATGTAATGAAATATTTATTGTTTTTGTCTTATGTTAAAGCAAAATGTTAAAAATGTGCAAGTTTAAATTAACTCAGTGAGAATGACCCATATATGTATCGAATTTGCATGGACAGTTATCCAACAAGGGTACAGACGATTAAATGTACTAAACTATTCAACAAGAATGGAAGAATGGTTTCGACAACATTACACTCAAATATTGAGTAAATTGGAGTACTTTTTTTTTAGATAAATATATCAAATTTATTTATTTTATTTTTTTGAAGTTTCGACATCAATTCGTTGGCTAATGCTAAGGTCGACGTGCAGTAAGTAATTTAATCAGATGGCACAATGTAATCATCATCATAATTGTATGAATGGCTGGAGAGAGTTTGGCGAGTGCCGATGTGGGCTGCAAGGGTGGCGCGCTGGGAATGCGACATGGGCTAATAGGTATAATTAGGGAGCAATTATAATGGTGCTGTTGGGATTGACGGGAGAACCGCCGTTTCAACGGCAGGCCTCGAGGCTGCGGAACTGCACGGTCCTCCGTACCCCCGTCACCCGCAATTATCCAACGGAATTGATTGGACCGAACCTATCGACATTACACCGCTATTTCCGACACTACTAACATAACATTTAATCGCCCTTCACGTGATTTAATCACGCACCGTTGATACCCTGAAAGTTCAAGAAAATGTAATTATAGTTAACGCTTAAAATCCTCTGTCCGAAATAACGTACAAATATTTCTATAAACGTAAAATATCAGTCAAACCAATCATTTTTTTTTATTGTGTGTTATATTTTTTCCTTAAGAAGTTTTTATTTATTTTAATAACCAAATTCCTAAATTTACGTATGATAATTCACAACAAGCAACAAGTCATAAATTAATTGGTTTAAAAAAAAATTACCATTAAATTAACTTACATTCGCATAGCGTATAACAATTCGGGTTCTTATTATGTACGTTAACCGAATTTTAACTATACAAATACTGGTTTTACGTTCCATTGAAATGCATGTAGCAAAATACCAGAAAATATACATCTTTATTATTGGCTCTTTGATATTTTCTTATTTAAATAATTGCATTTCTACAATTAATAAATAATACAAATTTTAGAATTTTAACGAATATTTCTTTTCATTGAAAACGATCATATTGATTTTAGTCTGTAATTAATCTATACCATCTTAAATATATTTAAGAAGATGATGTAAGACTTAAACTTTATATTACCAGTATTATTAACTCCCAAATATAGTGATAATTAGTCGTTAAAGTATTCTTTATCCGGGTATGGTTTTACTATCTGAACATAAAAAATGTTCGCCAAAGTGTTCATTCTCCGAAGTCCGAACTGTTTGAAAACTGTGCCCTACAACTGTGTTTAAAGAACAAAAATTGTAGAATTGTAGAATGAGGTTACTACTTAAATGAACATTAAAACTAATATGATTTAAATTGATTGTTATTCAACATGATGCAAATATACAAAGTAAGATATTTTATTCTCTTCCTTCCGTCTGGAAGATATTTTATTTCAATATTATAGAGTGTAAATGCTGTCATTTTGAAGAAAGTATTTTTGACAAATTTTCCGTCAAATATCTCTACTTCATATGGTCAGGCAACCCGCTGCCCCATTTTAGATGAGAAATTGCAACTTCCAGCTCTCACAGCAGTGACAATGTTTCACTAGTAAAAATAGAGAACAAAATATAATATTTTTTTAACAAACAATATCTTAAAAAGATGGCTATTTGAAACAAAAAGGTTGCCATCCCTAGGTTAGGCAATAATGATTAGCCTTTACTTTTATATCTATTTTTTATTTTATCATATAATAAATAACTTCAATGGTTTTGCAAAACTTGATGTTTAGTGTATATAGTATAGTAAATGAAGGAAATTGCCAGCTAAACATTTTTTAAATTTTGACAAAAATAAAAGCTTTATGGATGTAATAAAAGCGGGGAACATAAAAAGCAGTAGGCTCTATTTTTATGTACCATTAAGACCGCATTATTTGCAAAACCTTGCAGTTTCATGTAATAAAAGCTATTTACAGGATCAAAATTAATATTAATGGTTGCAACGGGAGTTGTAAGTAATATACGTAATTAATAATAATAGTATGTAATTCGTATAGTTTGGCGCAGATAATACGTATATGGTGGTATACCAGCACAATTCACTTAATCAACTTCCTCCCTCGCAAGACTTCCGGAAAGTGCCTTTCACATACTGCGCCCGGCTTCTTATATTCAACGTGCATTTCCCATAGGTATTAAGTCGATGAGTACAGGCTCACAAGACCTCTAAAGACCGGATTTGCTTGCTGAAACTATATTTTCCAGCGGAAAATAACATTTTTCCTCTCACAAAACGCTTTCTTATATAAGGAATTCTGCTTGTCCTTTGTAATATGATTAAAAACGTCTGCGCCCCTCTTCGCATACATATATCTTCTTTTTTTCACTTGCCTTTACTTCCTTTCCTTATTTTCGGTAATAGAATTTCCAATTCTTCGCAGGCATGGGCGATGGAAATTTAAGTAGCACCATTGTGCATTACGTGTTATTATCTTGGAATAGAGAGGGTGGGTGAGGGTAAGCGGATGTCTCTCGCGGAGGCTTCCGGCCTGGCGATGAGTGGTGATGACGGCTGTCAGCCGTCTCTGGAGGCCTGCAATAAAATGCACCTGTTATAGTGCGTGGCTTACGCCTCCGACGAGAGATATCGCAGTATATTTCTGACTTCTTACATTATTGCTGAAATAATATTAGATACAGGCTGAGCGAAATTGCAATATAAAAGCAATTACTGAGTTATGAGAGTGCGTGCGAATTTCATCCTACCCTACTTCGACCATATAAATGAAGCTATGAAAAACCATTACAGAGGTGTAATAATTCTTAACATTATTGTTCTATATAGTATTCAGTGCATCTTTTAATATACATAAATTTCATTTACAAAAACTGTTAAAAAACTGTGTGGGAATCCTATAATATTTATATTAAAAAAAAATCTGTATTACACTACATGCTAATTTTATAAAAAAATAAATATTTGTATTATTATACAATACACGTGTAGAATTAATTATTATCATACCTTGGTTGAAGATACCTCTTATAACTAAATTGTAAACCATATTTAACTTTAAAAAAAATCCAATTTAAGGGCAAGGAACGACGATTATTCGTTATCCAAGTGGCTCAATCAATAGGTATGTTATAAATTTATTGAATGTTTTAAATGAAGAGTTTATTACAAGATTAAAAAAAACTTGCTAGTAATGAAAACAATCAAAAATTGAAGATGAAAATACAAAAGTTCGTATGGAAAAAAAATAGCAACCAAATGTTTAAATAGGTATTTAAATGGAATTATTTTTTTTAGGGAAAATTATCTTTATTTAAGAAAAAATGTTATTATTAAACGATTAGAGTTAAATGAAACAAGCAAGAAAAAATATGTACATTCAACTTCTCATTCATATTTTATAATATGATTTCACTTTGCATGCAAATTGACTATTTATTTAATACAACTTTTAATCTAGAATAATTAACATCAATTAACATAATTTTCGTTAATCCAGGTATTAATATCAACCGACTAGATATATTTAAAATCACACCAATGTTGTTATATACAGGTATCCCCCGACTTACTAACTAGTTCCGTTCCAAAGGGTTGTTCGAGTGTAAGTCATCAATGTAGACATCACAATTATTTAATAAAAAACAACAAAAGAAACAAATGCAACAAAAAAAGATAGTACATACTCCAAAAGTATTATATTTTATTAAAGAAATTATCAATTTTTGTTTGGACAGTTAATTTTTTTATCAATATATAACTTCTTGTAACAAGTTAGAGCTTTTAAAATTTCATTCGTAAATCCGAGAGTTTTTAAGTCGGGGGATACCTATACTTAATATCAAATAATATCTATGAGAGGAAGTACTGATACGTTAAATAAAATATTATTACAATAACATATTTTTATAATTAATAAAATACATGTACTAAAAATAAATATTATGTATTAATTACATACTAAAAATTCAATTGATCATATGCATTAAAGTTCAATGTATAATTGATGTAAATTACCAAAACACTAATTGTTAATTAATGTGGATGCGCCGGGTATTTTATATAGTTATAATTGCATAACTCAGGAGATCCCAAACTGTGTGCCCCGAAGCGCCACGAATAGCGACAATTCAGATATATTAACATAAAGTTCGCTATAAGATTGATCAATGTTTTGACTTGGGGCACCGCGGAAAAATCGCCGTAAACCGAAAAAGTTTGGGAACCGCTAGTATTCTTTAGAAGTGTTTTTAAACATTTTTTTACAATAAGTGAGTATTAATTATATTTGAAGTTTATACAATGAAACTAAAACATTTAAAAACATACAAAATATAATTATATAGTACATTTACTGTATGTAAATAAAACACTAGTCAATTAATAAACTATGCACACCAATTAAATACAATTAGCACATTGTATAGTGCATATGTATCTATTATAAATAATTATAATTGTTCTTAATAATGAAGATATTGTTTCAGTTTATTTTGGTGTAAATAAATATTAATAAAAAATACAAATTACATTGTTCATAATTAAAATTGTTAATTTTCTATATTTTATAATAACTCTGAAATATACACCCTAATTGTGAGAATTAATCAAGTCTTTATTTAATCATTATTTAATAAGGAATACAATATATTCATTGTTGATGTTGACAAGTCGTCAATTATAAACAAGAAACTAATTAAATTAACAGGGTTTTAAATTTCCAAGAAATACTATCGAGTTTTCCGTGAAATGTCTGGATTCTATTCTGGGTTACTGCATAATTTTGCAACGAAAACCGGGAAGCAAACAACGCGTCGAAGCTAGTATGCTAATACATCGGAAAATATCTCGAGCAAACTTTGATATCGTTTCGTTTGCAGGAGTCAACGAACCAGTTGCACATACTGCACTTTTACGTAATTTAATTAAAATTTCATACTAATTTATATCTAAATTATTCCATTACATTTATATATGTTAGCTCTTCGTTTAATATGATATGAGAAGCAATTACTTCAATTAAATGAACGTATAAAATTAATAAATATTGATGCATTCAAATATTTACAAAATATTACATATGATTTTTTTTTTGAAATTATTGATGTAATTGAAGCTTGTTTCAATAAATGTTACTGATTCTGAAAGTCGCAAGAGCTAATGCCCATACCGGTCTCACTAATTATAAATTTTATAATAAAAAAAGTACTACATTATTAAATTAGACTAGTTAGAAACCCGATAACAACAATGTTAGAGCAGTTATTTGTATGGAATTCAGTACGTGTCAGTCGTAAACTTTATATTAAAGTTAATTTACGTAAGCACAATCATCGGATCCTCAGGGATTTCATGTGGCCCAGTTTTGAAACTCCGTTTTAACGATTGTAAATAGTGCATATGAAATTCGTGATACTTGTAATTAAGAAATGTATTTTCAATGTGGATGCATAGATGAGAAAATGTATTTCGTAGTACGACGTTGCAGCTGCGGCGAGATTGAATTTATTTTTGAGAGGAAACTAATTTGGAAACTTTAAATAAGATTGTATAAACAAAAGCGGGAAATTTGCACTCGCTTCTTATATTGGAAAAGTTTTGCACAAAAGGCTTAAGGATTCATGGATTTGTTTACTTGCTTTGTATTTGTATATAACATCGATATTAGAATTGGCTTCGAATCAATTTCCATCTATTTCCATTCTATATTTAGAAGTTAATTGTTATTCTTTAATTAATAATTATAATTTATTGTTTAGATATATATATATATTGCATCCAAATTAAAAAACAAAATTATATAAATTGAAAACTATAAAAAATGAAAAAAGTCTATAATATAAACAACCAAATAAACAAAGATACATCTAGTAGTCACATTGATCTTTCGGTCCAAGTTACGGTAAAATATAATACGTAGTTTAATATTTTCAAATTGTAACAATATTTTTTATATAAACCGGAATGATAGCATTAGTATTAAAATTAGCAAATACAAAGATATATGAGAAAGTTATTAATTGATAAATGCGTCTGGAAATAACAATAATGTGCAATATAAATTTTCAATTTAATATATGGGGCGACTAATGGTTAAGTCGCCCTACCCACGATCGAACCGGCGACGGTTCGAATCCTGGTCAAGGCAGGCCCTTTGTGCTTGCAGCAATAGGGCCATCGTTCATCACAGATGGACAGTCAAAATAATGAGGTTCAACATATGGACCTTCAGCCAAGTCGATGGACAATGACAGTGTTAAGGATAGCAGCAGATTTATATACTACTGAAGTTAACCTACAAGACGACAGCCAACCAAAGAATTTAAAAAATCTAATAATCATAATGGTAACTATCCACCGGGAAAGATCCACCGCGATCTTAAATTTACTCAATGTTCACTTTAATGAACAGATTGTGAATAAAATTTGACGACATAAAAAAATGTAATATATATGTCACAGATAAACTACATAGTCGGTAATTATATAAGCCGCATTAACCCTTTTCGAACGAGCGGCGGATATATTCGACGTCGCTTATGCAAAATTGCATGTAAGTCACACTGGTGGCGCAGTCATCAAATATTACTTCTAAGCGAGACGCCACTAGTCTGTTTCAAACGGAGTTGTAAAGACATTAGTTCTATACAGACGCCACTTGTATTACCGAAATTCACCCAAATCCCAGTTACTCAAAACACTGTTGAAAATGTAACATTGAAAAATCTGTCCAAAAATGGTTAAAAATTCAAGTAATAAACAATACAGAAATGCCAGGGATGATGCGGCTCAAATCTGTACGGATTCGCATTAGTACGGTTTGAAAACAAACTGAATTTATATTGCACAAAATATAAATAAATTCTATAAAACAGTAAAAAAAATTGTTTTTTTTTTGTATAGATAAATGATCTTTATGTTTCTTGTATACAGTCAAATCTTTTTTCATATGGTTTCAAACAGTAGGAGATATTGGCACAACCTATTACTACATAGTGTTTGTAATCGGTTGTGCATACATTTTTTCTAGTATACTTCTGAACCCAGTCAACAATTATATATTATTTATATTTGTAATCACTATTCAAATGTGAGTTTATTATTTCATTAATATATGGAAACAATAGAGCGAAAATTAAAAATAAAATTACAATTAAAACACATATTTTTTATTGAATAATTAACAAACTTAACATAATCATAATTCAGATTTAAATTGCTAGCAAAAAAATGACTTTGTTAACCATATTAATCTTTTCCTAGTTGTTTAACTAAACTCATGTTCAACTTTAACTAAATAATTTATTAGTACGAATTTTATTTAATTTCTATATGATAACAATAATATAAAATATTTATTGAAGGGTGGAGTATTTGAATCGTGTGGATCGTAATGTTAGGATGTTAGACGAGATGTGGTTTGTATGGGTAAGCTCACAATAATAGTTAATCTGAAAGCAAGAGGCTTTCATATATTGTGGTCAAACGATGGTTTGCAGCCTTCGCAACACAAGGGATGATAATTCATTAGGAATGTCGAGCCGATTAATCCATTGCAGTTTCCTCCTTACGCCCGAGTTGTTCCATAGCTCTAGGGACGAAGATACTACAATAACGGCGGGTGCTCGACTGATGCTAACTCTATTAAGAACGGGCGTCTCAGACGGACGCCCAAACTTCTAATCAATGTTTCGTTATTATGTAATCATACACACACACGCGTTCACGTACAGTGAATACTAATTTCGTAAACTACTCTAAGCCCGTATAGAACTAATGTATATATGTACTACATAAAATTATACGTATCCCAAGATTAGTTTTAAATTAATATGTTAATTTGTATTCATTATTATGTTAGTGTCCCTCATAAACGTAGGAATATTATATGGGATATTAATATTACTTAAACCGTTATGGATAGTAATGGTTAACAATAAACAATTCATATCACTGTCAATAATTTATTAAAGTAAACTTGCAGAAATAAAATAAATGATGAAAATTAATAATTTAGGACATTTCAGTTTTAAATTTTTTCATCGTTCATTACTTATTCATTATTTATATACATAATACAGGGTGCGTTAGATATTTGAGGACAAAAAATTAATAAATACTGCAAAAGAAATTAACTTTATTTCTGAAAATTTTTAAGGATTGAAAACATAATATTTCTTTATACAATTATTCAATAAAATTACCGTTAGTATCAATAACTACCTCTATACCAGATCTAAATCGTCGACAAGCATGAATTAAATGATTATGATTCATAGCACACATTATGTGTGTTTTCATTGACTTCTCCCCCAAAATCGCTATACACGTAAAAATACAACGGATTGAGGTCCAGAGAATTAGGAGGTCTTTTGATGGCGAAATGGAATGTTGCAGTCATTCTCAAGTTGTTACCACAAGGGGGAGTCACGAAAATTTTTTGGGGGGTTGCAGAAAATATGTTGACAGATCAACCGGGAAGTTTATTTTCAGACAGTCTTTTCATTGTTTTAAGTTGCGGACCATAAAGTTTAAGAAACGCTGGTTTGTTGAACTCCTTGAACTAATTCTCGTTCTGTCAAAGCGTTTATATTGTTTCTCACGCTTGGACAGTTCTGATATGCTGCAATCTTTGTTCTACAACTCCTTATGACTTTCAAAATCACAATATTTTCAAATCTCCATGATCAGCTTTTAGAGAAATAATTGCAGCATGTCTTATAATTTCTTTTGTCATGTGGGATCTGTCATCACTAAATTAGTATCCTGAAAAGTTAAAAGAATTTACTAGAATGCAGTACAACTAGGGTTTGTCGATTTTTAAAACCTGATTATTGAAGACCCGGTTTTTAGAGAAAATTTATGTAATTCGAAAACCGGGTTTTTCAACCAAAAAAAAACGGCTTTTGAGCCTCAACTTAAAAATCAAAAAATGTGACATAATAACATTGAAAAAACTAATATTAATCGTGACATATATTACTAATCTAAAAACATATTCTATTAAATAATAATTACTATTTAGTTATTTATGTAATGTATTGTGTTAATCATCCAATCATTTATTATCTTTTAAAATTTCCGGAAATTTCAATTTCTGTTCTAGGTTACATGTTATTTGTATTAATTATGAATATATTTTTCAATATTTAAGTTGTAAAACTTAACATCAATGATTGTACATAAATGTCCAATAATTCAACTTGGTTTCAGATGAGAAAACAATCTGGCGTTCGTCAGATGTTTTGCAGTAGTTACTAGGAGTTGTATATTAGCGGTTAGTAAGTAAGTTGGCTGAGCATTTAGGTTAGTTTGATTTAGGATTTATAGCAGGTAGAGTTTTACAGTTACGAAATTGTTGTTTGTACAGATAAATTCCTCATTGTACTACACCCTCCGCTGCCCTCCAGCACCCATCCCCACGTGCACATACAAACTAGTTCCCGTTTTGTGAAGCAATAAAACTACAGGAATAACTTACAGAGGGATACTACAACAGCAACTGCGCCACCGCGCCAAAATGTTTACGCGTTTACGATCGGACAATGTATAAATTGCATCGGACATTGCACAATAATAAAAACCAGAATCCATAAAAGTGTATATGTACTGTTCCAAAAAAGCAGCAACGCCGATGGCGACAACAACAACAACTAGGGGTTAATTCCATTAGCATATAGCCAATTCAGCGTTTGTTTGCGCGTGCATTAGCTTTGATTTAGATCAATACGTTTTATTACTATTTTATGTAAATCGCCCCTATGGCATCTAGATATTTATTGCTTCAATATACAATAAACTGCTGCAATATTTATTTCATTATCTTTGGTAACTTAAAATGTGTATATGATAAATCTTTTTATATTGTTTTTGTATTTGTTATAATAATTATGCAACTAGTATTTCTTATCGTCGAATCCAAAAACTATACAACTTTCTATACATGTTTGCTTATTGCATATAGTAGTTTAGCCTGATACACTTATTACGTATAGTATGACTAAAAAATAATTCCCAGGAATTTCCACTCGTGAATTTCCGGGAATTTTTAAGAATTTTATTTTCTGATTTTCATAAAAATATCGCGGAAATATTCCGACAAATATGTACTACACTACAATTTAGTTGTGTTAAAATGATCTACATTTTGAAAACACAAATAGAATTATAACATTTGTTATTTTTTCTTCTATATTCTATATTTAAATATTATTTTTCTAAGCTTTAACCCTTTCCAACCCATTTTTTTTTTTAAACTTTATAAAAGAACTTCTTTAATAATAAAAAACATCTTGCCTGATTTTTTCATTATTCAGTATTACCTACTGATAACAATACATCTAGCTTCAATTCACATTAGTTGTGACAAACAGTTTTAATCGTCGAAAGGAAAAATAGAATTTAGAATTAATGATTCCATTGGTCTGGAAAGGGTTAAAATAAAGTCAAAAATTTGTGTCTTCTATACCTAACTTGTTTTAATTATTTAAGATATTTATATTGTATATTTGAATTATATATAATTATTCATTAGAATATTTTATCCTTTTGCAGAAAATAAACAATACTTGTAAAAGTAAATTAAGAAATCTGTAATATTATATTAATAGAAATCAATATATAAAACCGAGTTAATTGCATTTATAGTTTTACTCAATTTTATTACTAATCAATATTAACTTTTTTGTAGATTTTAATTAGATCAGAAAATTCTATTCTTCAATGTTTTTCATTAATTGATTATATAAAAAATTAGAAAAATATTTTCAGCAATTAATCATTTCCAATATTTTAATTAAATTTATATCTAGAATTAGAATTTAGTAAAAGCGAAGTACATTTTATATATTATGTAACAGAAATCAATATTATTAAACTTATGCTTGTATGAAAATGTGATTTACAATGAAATAAATATATAAACAATTTACAAAATCAACATCAAATATAAAAAAATATTATTACATTTTATGTGTGAGCAGAAAAACGCTGCACATATATAGACAGATAGATACATGTATGCAGTATTTATATGTAAAACGGATAGGAAATCCGTTTGAATATTAATAATCCGCCGTTAATTCAGGCGCAATTCAATATTCCAATATTTACTATATGAATTCGGCGGATTAAAAACGATGGCGTTCGACAATCAAACAACCAATACTAAATCCAATTACAAATACACATGAACAGTTACGTCCAGAAAATCCCGAAACCCCTCCCCCTCGGGATGATTGCATTACACATGCGAACATCGAAATGTATAGGAAAATTATGTCAGTTTGAACGAGCGAACGAACGAACCAACGACGTCCTGAAACTCGTAACCTAATCAAGCCAAGCAAGGGGAGAGGAAGAGGAAGAGGAGATTGGGGAGGACGAGAGCGACGCTTTTAATTTTTCAATTTCCCTATTTGCATACCATAAAAAAATATCGCACATTCACGTTCAAGTCCAACGTGTCCCGCACTTTTTATACCAATTACAGCAATACATGTCACTTTGATTATCCCACTAATGGTACTAAAATCTACTCCAAATATTCACTCATACTTCAAACCTTATAATCGCTGTAAAAATACGCTTTCTTTAAACAATATAGTTCATACTTTTACCACATGTTACTTGAAACAATTATAATTTAACAATAGATAGCACACATTGGAGTATTGTAATGACGCAATCATTTAAATTAATTAAAAATCGGATTAGAAATATACTTTAAATTCTCAAACTTGCCATTTTGTTTTTTTTTGTAAAAAAAATAAGTTGAAATTAAAAGAAATCAATAGAATATTGTTGTTCATAGTAAAAACATAAATATTTAAGTCATTTAGATTTCTGACTTAGTGCATATATATGTGATTCCGCTTAATGGGGATACGTCGAGACTAGTATATTTGTCCCGATTTAACGGCTGGTTTAATTATACGAAGTTCCAGTTCCATTTGTTATTTGCTCGGTTTTGTTTCCGTACTTTAGGATTTATCCCTATAAAACGGCTGTCCCGATTAACCGGTGTCCCAATTGAACGGAATTGACTGTATTTTATTATGATTTTTCTCGAGAAACATAAATCTTTGATATTTCCGGGCTGAAAATCCCGGGAATGAACGGATATAACCACAGTGTTTATGAAATTAAATTTACTCAACTACAACTTACTTGCTAATATCTATATCCTATGGAAATCATCTTGTCGATGTTGTTAACACAGTATTTACGAGAAACAGCGGCAGAACTGAACAACAATCTGCCTTCGGCGAAGTATTTATATTCATTACCCATGTACGTGAAAAATCAATACGTTATCATTTTTTTTAGTTTTAGTTTGTAGGAGCAATCCGAACACAGAATCTCCATCGTTGTTTGCATATTGAATTTTCAATTACTGTTACTATGCTGAAAAATTTATTTTATTCTTTGCTGCATCAATCTCTCCAATATATTGAAATAATTGGTTAACGTATATAATACATGTTTCTGTTCGATTAGATACATTTACGATTATTTCTACAAACATGTCGCCAGAACGTATTCGATGTTTATACAAACGTTAACATTCCTCTGTATATTAACCATTTTGGTATAAAATATGAAATAATTTTCAATCCCAAGACAAAACTGATGTCCACTATATAAATTATTAGCAATGGAATATTAATAATTATAAATCTAAAAATATGTTCAATAAAGTATCCAAAGATTCAAAATGTTTTAATTGCAAGAAAAGCAAAATTTAGGGGAAAATTTTCGAAGATATTGGTATCCGCGCGAAATAAATAAAACTGCGGAATAATAAAATGCGAAACTCGATATGCCCTAAACTAAATGTGAAATTTATTCAATTGCATCATATTTCAGTTTTGAATGGGAAACTTTGAAAGCCGAGACGCAATATTGCATGTTTTAGTGGCAGGCAGAAACATTCCTTCTGGCTTCAAGTGCAACACACAGGCACTGGCTAAACCAATTTCCTACGTGACGACGATGCAATAAAAATAAAAATAATCATACAACCACGACCAGGCCACATATTATTGTTGAATGTCTTTCTCTCGTTGCATGTGTATTTTTCTATGCTGCAGTCACTTCATATTTGCGGCGAGAAATGTAGCACCGCAGCATTTTAGCTTCTATTTTTGCATACGACACCGTCATCTCCTTTTTTTTTCGCCCTCTGCGTTTTATATTTATTAACGCTGCTCCTCATCTCTGTTCTCTTTTCTCTTCTATATTCTTTCTTTTTTTGTTGTTCTCCTCCCGAAGGTGAGATGCAGTTGCCATTATGCAAAATGCAAACGAACCAGCTGCCGGCATATAAATATGAATATTTTTATGAAAAGCCATCCTCCTGAATAATTGTCCGTGCTTCTTCTCCAACTATAAATGTTTGTTCGAGCCACTTTTCATAAATAAAGAGAACATATTTACATGAAACAAACTTTTTATAGTTTCTCGCTATAACTTTGCATATAACTAATTCCATGCAAATTTTAAACTTTAATAAACTATAGAATAATTAATAGTATAAAACAATATATACTTATTAGATTTGAACTGAAAAATGTAATTATTTCATTAAATAATATGTTATACTATATATAAACAAAAATATTGCAACAATTATTTACGTACATTTTTAACTAAATAAGTTACTTCCGATTTCATAGAATTTTGCTTTAAGAATGAAATATTTTTTGAAACCAACGCATTCCATTTAAATCCAGACAAGAGATCTTTTTTTTTAATTCAAAGAAAAAGAGAACAGCATAAAGAGAAAGCTCCTTTATGCAATTTGATAAAGATTTCAAATTGAATTATTTGTGTAAGAAGATTTAAATCATTTGATGTCTCTATAAATTTCTTTAAGTTTGTATTCACAAAATGTGAAGATAGAAAATATTGGTTTACAATGGTTTTTCATGATTAAAATATAATACTATTTTTACACATACAATAATAAAAAAAATATTCCATTTTCTCTAATAAGAACAGATTTAACTAATTATAGATTAGTTGGAACAATATCATAATAATAACTGAAATTTACTAAATAAATATTTTGCAATTAATTTATTTATCATACTAAAAAATAAAAAATATCTAACTGATTGTTGATACTTAGAAAAAAAAAATTCACATTGCGTTTGAAATTATCATAATTTATTATTTCTGTTTTAAAATTATTGGAAATAGAATAATATAAATTTATTGAAATAAATATTGTGTGAACAAATTTAGTACATATGTAAATTAATAATAACAACAAATGCTTTAAAATATATCATGGAAATAACTGTTTTTTATTATTGACAAGTCATTTATAGAAAAACAAAATTCGGCGTTGGAAAACTTTGCTATCGAGTCATCTTCCATATAAATTAGCTGTCGGAAACTTCTATAAGTGTTTTCTAGATAAAACAGGTACAAATAACATTTTATCAGAACATGAAAAATATACCTCTACAAACACACAAATTAATAAATATTCTCATTTACTTTATATTTTAATACTTTTATTAAAACTTGAGTTTGTATTAATAATATAGTAATTAATTATTATGAAGGTGAATTTTTTTCTTTATATATTTACGATAGCAAACTTTTTGGATTGCGGTACCCTTAATATATCAGATTTTTTTCTTAGCGCTCTAAGAAAAATGTTAATTTTCGCGGCGTACAGTTTAGAGTATTATATTGTCACTATTTTTTTTCTTTACTATACTTATTAACTTGTCTAAATAAATCAATTATTTTTAATTTAATTCGCAATATTTTCTTTATTAGTACAGTCAAGTTCTGTATTCCAAAGAAATTACAGCAATTACTCGCATGGTGCGTGTAATTGTTTCCACCAATATTCCGCACTGATTAAAACCGCACTAATCGAGGACTTAAATTTACGTAAAAACACAAAAGAGACTTGATTGTATAGAAAAGATACGACCTTTTTTTGTGGAAAAAAAATTAGGTATTAATTGTTTATAATTTATAGGTATATCGCGCAAAAAAAAATAGTTCTTTTTGATAATTTAAAACTGTACTGTTTGAAACTTGTACTTTATCACGGAAATATTAATAGATTTTTGAAGTTTTGTTATCTTTACAAATCAAGATATCTTTTATAAGCCTAGTTTTACGATTTTTGCACTATAGCAAATTTACTTTCATTTACTTATTTTTCAAGAAATATTTTCATTATTGACAATCTGATCATGATAAACCAGAATATTTTTTATAAGAAAAAAAAACGTTCTGCATAAAAGTTTTTGTCACTATAACATGTAAATATATACACTATTTAAAGGAGAATATTAATGATTATCTTACTTGATGGTGCGGAAAGGATGCTGACCGCGAAAATATTTTATAATTTTAAGGGGGCCGCGACTACTAAAAGCTTAGGAACCACTATAGTGAAACCGCACTAATCGAAGCCGAACTATGGTAGGTGTTACTATAATGTTTACTTAATTATATAGGAACTATACAATAAAAAAGAAAGATAAAAAATAATTCTTGCATGATTTATTAAGTACCATATTAATCAACTACAAGTGCATATTTTGTGCAGAACATAAATAAGCTGATAATTATAGAGCTAGATAGATAGTAAGAGTCTTCACGCGCGTAAATCTTCATGTTTCACTATAATCATAATAAATATCTAATCAATTTAATAGAACAACATAAGGTATATATGGCATTGGTTAGTGCATTCATTATTATTAACTAACCGTAAATAATAATATAGTATAATATGTGTTAAAGTGCCATGTATTAACTTTCCACATTTATAGCCACTTTCGTGATGTTCATAATTAATGTTTCCTGTTTATATAATTATAATAAACTTTGTATATTTTATAATAATCAATCAATTTTATAAATAAAAATACAGCGATTAACCGCAGTCTCTAGCTATTTGTATGTTATTATACAATAAATTTTATTATTGCAACAATATTAAAAAAAAAACATAATATAACATTTCTATGCAATAACAATAATGATGTAACAAAAAGTCAAGTGCTGAAAATTGCCATTTCTGCCATTTTGTTCATTATTATTAATTTAAATAAACATGTAAATAATAATTGTAATTTGTAAAAAAAATAGCAGAAATAATGATTGTTAATAACTATTTGTAAAGGCATTTTTAAACCCTTTGTTTTTATGTTTATGTTACTTTACTTTTCATTAAAAAAATGCATATATTTATATAAGTAATATATTATATTTCATATAAGTAAATACATTATTTATGGATTTAATTACAGGTATACCCCGACTTACGAGCTAGTTCCGTTCCAAAGGGTTGTTTGTAAGTCGGGGGAATTTAAAAAAAATCGAAATATACTTATCTTACCACACTTTATCATGGTTTTTATTTGTATACATATTAAATTCCGTATTACTAACTGCATAAATTTGAAAAAGTAGATGAAAATAAACAAAATACTTTTCAATGCAACAAAACAGATAGTAAATCATCCAACCTGTATTTTATTGTTTAAAATTCTCGTGTATTTAATAAACGTAAATATTAATAAACCTTTCAATAAAAAAATCTGTAACTAATAAATATTCTACCACAAAATTATAAATATTAGTTTAAAAGTAATGGTTTTGAAAATAACGTCGATCGTGCATTCCAGATGGCCTGAACTCTCTCGTTTTCCTGTCACCCTCAATTTTAATGTCTATGCATCTTTTGTTGCAGCTGTTTCCAACACAATAAACAAGCATGAAATGGCGGCAAGGTGAATAGAGCATCGGTGCCAGCCAGGCTGCAAGGTTGGCAATTAGATAATTTGTTTCTCAGCCTGGAGGCTTGGTACGAAGAGCATCCATAAACGTGCGAACGGCAGAAAAAAGGACATAAAGAAGCGGGAGAAGAAAACGGTGGAAAATGTATAACGAGGGGAGGAACATCCCCTGTATAGTAGCAGGTGCATTGTTTCCGTACGAAGCGTGAACAGAAAAATAAAGTACAAAGCGTATAGAATAAGGCGCGCAAATTTTCATACTTTGTTTCAAGGAAAATGTATGAGAAAAGAACAAGAGAAGGGGATACAAACATATGAAAACGAGATATCACATCTCATTCTTGTAAATGTTATATTTTACGAAGCTTCTAATTATGCACACTAGACATGGGTATATCCATATTCCCTTGACAAATTTTTGCAATTACTTAAACCTTTGTACTTTTAGTTCCAAATATTTAATATTTCAATTTTAATATATTTTTTTTATGTCGTGTATTTTTATTCACAATCATCAATGTGAACATTGAGTAAATTTAATATCGCGCTTGACATAAGGTAGGTGATCTTTCCCAGTGGATAGTTACCATTATGATGACTTTTAATTTTTAATTTGTTGGTTGGCTGTCGTCTTGTAGGTTAACTTCAGTAGTATATTGATGCTCTGCGATTCAATTATTTCATTTGATTGTGAATCTGATAATTACAATATACACTACCCCAATTTCTATCTGCTTATCTGGTAACCAGTACCCACCACAATCATTAGTAGGATTAATTATTTATCCAAGTTAACAGATCATGTATTCAAGTACTTTAAGCAATAACAAATAATTAGTTAGTTATTAAATATTATGTAAAATCTAAAATCAAATTAAGTTCATTACATAATACATTAACTGAGAAAAAATCTATCAATAATTGGTGTATGCGCCGGGCAAACTTAATATATATCATATAGCGTAAACCATAAACATTATTGTTATTTACTGCTTGTTAAATAAAATTGATGTTTTCGAAAGAAGTGGAAAATATATCTTATAAAGTGTGGATACCTACATTGCAAATATATAAATATATATATGAGAACACACGTTTACTGCAGAGATGCTGCTATTTATAGATTATAGATTTTCCCGGATACCATGGAAAAAATTGGTCGCTCGGAAAAAGTAAATATATGAAATCAGATATAATCGTTCTCATATATAAGGTAAATAAAAAATGTTCAAATAAATGTAACGGCGATATCTCTTTTATTTATTTTGTTACATAAAGAAATACTAATATTTCACAAAGCAAATATATTTCAAATATTACGATAAATACATATTTATCAGTTATATTATATTATAAGGCTATGAATTACTGTTTATTTACTAGTTTATTATTGGTCCTAATTTGCGTCAGAAGGTGAAAAACCAAAGTATTTTCATCTTCTTTAATTATTTAACAAAATATGTATAATTTATAAAAAAATATCCTGTACACTCTGCCAAATCAGGACTGTAGAAATGATATTCTGTAGAACCAAGAAGATTAGTTAAAGTATCAAACCATAGTAATAAATAATAAAAATATGATGAATACACTATTCGAAACGATTATTGTTACTAATATTAACCATAAATTGCTATGTATTTTTTTGTAAGAAAAAATTCAATTTAAATTTCATTTATTTTTCTTTATTGTTGTTACATTATATTTCAGTTTTGAAATTATTATAATACTAAGTGAGAACTTCAGTCTGAATATTTTAATGATAAATCAGCCATTTTTTAATTATACATTAAATTCTCATCAAGTAATGAAAAATACCGTTTTTTTTTATTTGGACAAAGCATTACTTTTTTGTATAAAAATATTTTTAAATTAAAAAAAAATACAATTTTTATTTCCTTTTAAGCGGTACTCTTATAATTTGGTTTCCATCTAGCGGGGAATAATAAATGGGACAGTCCTCCTACAACGCGTTTCTCTTATAACGCGGTTTCTGTATACAACTTACAACTTAATTAGCTTAAGAACAATGTTCAGAAGAGATTTTAGAATATAAAGTTAAAGTTTAGATGAAGAGAAACTGTTGACGTTAATTGATAATAGATCTATCAATCCCAGGACACTATGGAATAATTTGTAGTATTGTCGATGTGGAGTCCTAGTGGGTTTTTTGGAATAGTCTTGACTTAACAGTGTACTTAATCGTATTTATTTAACACTTAGGTGATGTAGATTCTTAATTTAGCTTCCAGTTGATACAAGCATAGGTTACTGTTGAAGAGTAGTATAGACTAGAATTATTACTAGGACTAAATCGGACTAGGACTCATAGGACTCACGTGAGTCTCGGGCTAACTAGCAATAACCTAAAACAACGAAAGTGCAGTCTCATATGTAAGAAGACGTACCGAATACAAAATAATATTCTAAGGGTAGGGGCTAATTTGCCATGTGGGGTATACGTTAAAGGAGCCGGCGGATGTACTTGATATACAGTGCACATAGTACTTATTAACATATATATCAATAATTCAAAATAACACAACACTATCAGAAAAACATTGGATAAATGTATGGATGTGAAAAGGGGACTTAATTTGGGTAAATAATTAGAATTAGGAATTATATTAATTCTAAGATACTTATAACGCGATTTCAATATCAAGTGGGGTAAATAATGGTAGACTATAGTTTACTTTATAATATAGATCAAAGTTTCCCTAACTTTTCCTGCGACTGAACATCTTGTACATCCTGAAATTTTCACGGAACACCTTGTTTATTTTGAAGGGAAGGTAAAATAACACATAACCAATAAAAAAACGGAACACCAGTATTCCGTGGAACATAATTTGGAAAACCCTGATATAGATGATTGTTCATTTCTATTATTTTTCTTGTCCAGATCTTTCTTTACCGTGGTTCGTGTAAACCGTGATCGCAACCGGCGTACTTATCTGTTGACTGTTGACTTATTTTATAAGATTAACAATAATATTGTCTCTGCAAAATCTAATTTTACAAGGAAATCAATAAAAAAAAATATAGATTACCTTATAAAATGATTAATAATGTGTTTTGGATTTGGTAGTGATGTTTCAATAATGTATATCTCAATAACATATTTGAGAAAAAATAAATAAATTAAAACATTTTGTAATAAATTAGCTACATAAGATGTCTGTCGTAATTGGTGAACTTGTATATATGTTATATAAGGATTTATTTTATTTGTAGTATATTATGCACCGATTATATATTTAGTCTTATAAATATAACAGTATATTAAAACTAAACAATATATCAAAAACATAATATATTTGCGAGCTTAGGATATTCCGGTGTCGTTGTTTTTTTTCATTCTTCCTTTATTTTTGGGTCCATCCTATTTTCATGTTTTTTATATGTGTACGTATAAGTGTGTGTATGTATATATATATACAAACACAAAGATGAAAAACAGCGTTCGCTGTCAAGCTCAGATAAATCCTATTTTAAGACCGACAGACCGTAAAGTTTTTTACTCTAAAAGGTACGGAAAGCAAACGTACGTACTATCTTATATATCGGACATCAAAATACACGCGAAGCGACAGGCTGAGCAGTTTCCCAGAGGACGTGTCATAAGAAGAAACGGAAGAGGAAAAAAATACTGTTTAACCCCGCACGCATCTTATACCCATCAAAATGTATAACATATATAGAGATTCATGTATATCATAATGAAAACATATGTATATTTTACATTAATACATAAAACATAACTTAAATATTATGGAAATTTTTATTATTAATACGGTGGTAAATGTGCTAATAAAAAATGATAAATATGTACTAATAAAAATAAATTGATATTAATATGAAGCAAAAATTATTTTTTTAATATTATTTTAGAGGAAATTGGCAATACATTTGAAATACTTATGAGAAAATGGAAATAATAGGACTATCTTTTGTATTTAGTTATCATGAAAGAATATTCTAATTTTATTTAATTTATATTATTAAATTAAATATCAAACTATTTTCATCAAACTTTAAATTAATATCCTAGGTTTAATTGATTATTGATCAATTATTATTTACATTCTTATCCTAGTTTAAAGTTTTTCAAACCATTCATAATTAAGTTAAGTAAATATGAAAAAGATAGAAACTATAAGAAATTATGTTAGAAATTTTCATGATTTTCTCTACCAATCGGTAATATAATAACGCTGTGTAAGTACGTGTCCCATTATAAGTTTTATATTGCCATAGCAGATTTCTATTCTCATAAAGTCCACTGTTGACACACATTGAATTTCGTTTGCTGGCGTGCAGATTTACTGCCAAAAACCAATTTATAAGCATAACACACAAGTTCCTTTTTCCAGCCTCTCCACCGAATATTGATTGGATACGTTATGACTTCGTGATATAAAATGTATAAAAAAATGAAAGAGGAACGAGCTCCGGAGCAGCAGAGTAAGTAAATAAAAATCTCTATTTGTGTATTCCATTTTATAGAAATTTTATTGAAACAATATAAACATGTACGCTGTATCCAGTATTGGGTTTTATAAACACTAGCAACAGTAAATCATATATTGTCAATAGAAAAATTCCAGTATATTTCTATGTATAATACCATTTATTCAAAAATAAAATTTTTATATTTAATCGACAGTTTATAATGAGCATCTACATCAATGGTTTGCAACAATTTAATAGCGATTTGATTAAAATCACTTATTTTTTCATGTTTCATTAGTAATATAGTTTTATAATGTTATTACAAAGATAAATAAATCGGCAAGTACATGCACTTCATCGCGAAGGAGGATAAAAAGTGTTGCTACTGCGAAGATGACCTAGCATTATTTAGATGCTGCAGATAAACAAATATGAAGCACAAGACTTGGAGAACTGTTCGATGCAGATATCTTCGTTGGTGGAATGCTGAAAAACCAAGAGAACTTGGACATCGTAAGAAGATATGTATCAGGGGTGTTGAAAGAAAGAAAATTTGCTAGCAAAGACAATCAACATTTCGGAGAAATGACAAAGTACCGGACTTGGATGCCAATCAAGAAAGGGAGAGCTTTTAGTACCACGACTCTACCCGAAATCCCTATGCAAAGTTCTCTACAAAGGAATTATTATTCAGAACACTGTAAAATTCTGGTTATTGCACATATTTTAGTGTGCTATATATTACAAAAATATATTATTTCGAGCCTATTTGAATATAGATGTCAAACTTCTACAACGATTTTATCTCTTATAATTGACAAGACTTAAATAAATAATAAAAGTGTTTTAGTATCTTTCAGTTTTATTTAGTATTGAAACAAAATCAACCTAAATTGTAGCGAATAACGTATGTTTTATAGCTGACCATAAAAAAAGGTTGTTTTATTTAGTTCCCATTAAAGGAACGTATGAAATTTTCATGAGTAATGCCGTTTGTAATTACATTTGGCATTCATCGATCTCGTAATGAATGCAATTTTATGTATTACTTGATAAAATTGACTTAATTCCATCTAAAAAAAATGTGGATCAAATGTTTAGCGCGAGTAGGGAGGGTGGTTAAATTACGCGCCGTTGGTATAAGTAAGCCATTTAAGGGAAATAAGAAAGTGGGCCTATATATAAATTTATGGTGTGCGAGGGGCGTTGAATGGTAAAGGGGGTGGCAGAATAAGGGTGCGAGAATGTGTGTGAGTGCGTATGTACGTGTGCGAGCAGGGGAAAGGATCTCAGGCTGTTCTTATTTAAAAGGAATGTACACATAGGGCGCGTTGCACGTAGAATTTTCCATTTCCTTATCCGGAAAACTCGGCCGTCTCCGCGGTTAAAAGAACCGGAAATTATTTCTTGGGGCACCGACGAGGCGGCAGACTATACTAATTTCAAACCCGCACACTCTCCCAATTTACGTACTAATTGCATTTTTCACTTAATAATTTCCGCTTTTCTTCTACATCTGCTTTATTCCTCCCTTCATTTTCCGTGTCATGCGAAACTCGAGGAGCTTCTATTTGTATATATATATTTTGTAAGTAGAAAATGAAAAATATGTAAATATGAAAAGTTTTAAACGACAGTTGAAATTTTGATTATCCAGATAATCGCATGCACAAACACACTCATACTATAATTATCTTCGGCAGTGTTAGGAAACTTAAGGTAATAGCATGCGCACGTGTAATGGCAAATGGAATGGTGGCTGACTCTGAAATTATGTTAATTGCAGTTAGAAATCTCGAAAGACCATTTGCTCTCTCTACAAATAGCACTTGTAAAACAATTTATATTCGTGCTAATTAACTCCATAAGAAGATCACATTTCTTTCACAAAACGTGCATTTAAAATGTAACAATAGTAATTCTATATAAGGACTACATAATTTGTTAAAATACGTAATTATCTTTATTTAACGTCAAGCAAATTATCCTTTGAGTTATAGAAATGTAATATAGACAATTCACTAGGCATTCATATTTTTAAATAATAGAAAGATTATTTGGAAACTCAAAACTAAACATACAGTCATAACTCAATCAACGTCTGATAACAAGGCTTTGATACAAGTCCGCAATTTCAAGAAAAATATGACCAGAAGTTGTACTTTTTTTTATATCATAATAATCTATTGACATTAAATGGATAAAACTTGATATTTACCCCTTGATATTTATTTTTGAAATGCCTCAGCCTATTTATTGTTTCAGTGTTGTCGAGTAGGGCAATAACCAGATCATTATTATGTAACTCCAATCTATCTTGCTATCTTCTACTAAATGTTGGTATTGTATCCTCCATATTTATATGGAGATCTTCGTGTATTTGTATATCGTTGACGAACCACGGAGCCCTAATAATATATCTTAGGCATTTTATTTGGAACCTTTATATGATTTTTATGAAAGATTTGCTGGCTGCACCCAACAATTGGATTGGTATCCATTGGTGGCCGACCATTTTATTATCATCTATTGTATAATTAATATGTATATTTGTTAGGTCTACCACTTTCCTCTTAATTATTACAAATCATATTTCATGTATCCATAAAATATACAAGCGGATACTTGCTCGTGATTATTTAGAATAACTTGTGGAATATTTCGAAGTCCCTTTTTGAAATGGATACATTTCTATATTATATAATTTAGTCTTAGTTAGAGTTGGTTGGAGGATCGAAGTGAGAACAGGTCTTATTTCCTAATTATTAACTTAAGAGAAGAATGTAACTTTCAGTAAATAATCCATGAGCGAATTTAAAATTGAGGAGGAAAAAAATATTTGTTCAATACATTTTATTTTATTCCTTTTAATATTTTTTCCGTGCTGAAATTAGATAGCCCTTAAATCAGAAGAATTTATTACATTATAAAGAATTGTTATTATTCATTTATATATTTTTAATTTGTATTCACACAACGGAGAAACGAATGAGTAAATTAGAGGCAATAAAGTTGGAAAAAAAATTGATTATGAAATAGCCTTAATAACTGTGTTATGGGATAAACTGTTCCAGCGGATAAATACTACAAGCAAATCATTACAAGTCGTGCAATCGAATTTACTCCATGGGGCAAAATCTGTCCGATTTTTTAAAGGATTTAAGAAAAAAAATTGAAGATATTTGTGTCAATACAATTAAGAATAGATACTATAAAAATAATGATAGAAGAATAAAAAATGCAGTTTGGACATCCAATAATGACACACGTTTCGATGGTAGGTAATATTCTATAGTTAATATAATGTAATATGTGATGTACTCATATTTGAGATATCCAGGAAATTCACAGCGATGTTTGGAACGATTTTCAAGTTTTTGTCAATGATGAAATGAGTAGTGATGAATTTACTCAATGTGTTAAAGAAGTAGTTCTCCATTTTATCAAATATACCAAGGAAGAAAACGTATCCCATCCTGTCGATATGTATAAATTATACGTTTCCTAATTTAGAAACTATTGTGAGAATTTTTTAGACAATGTTATGTGCAATACAAGAGGTAAACCTTCATTCTCCGTACTTAAACGGGTTAAAAAATATTTACTTAATTCAATGAGTCAATTACTTTTGAGCAATTTGTCACTTATGTTATTGATGTTGTTCCATTGTTAAATTATGTATCTATTATTGATAAGTTCTCAAGAATGAAGACCAGAAAAGTTCATTCATTGTTCATCTTTATTGTGTTTTGTTTTTTTCTAGTATCTAAGAATATTATTTTTTTTATTTTTATATCTTATTTTTATGTGTTTATATTATTGTTTATTTGAAAAATTAAAAAAATGAATCATCCTATTTTAAGTAGGGTAAATTCATTGAATCAATGAAGTTCATCAGTTTTTCAATGGGTTCTACTGCACTGAGTTTTGTTTCTCTGAGTTCTGCTTGTACAGTAATGTATATTAAAATATCCATAAATTCTAGAAGAGATAAAAAAAAAAAGAAATAAATACTCAAATATGTAAAAAGGTATATTATTTCAAATTACTATTACAATAATTATGTTCTTTTAGTGTTAGGCAGTAGTGTGTTGATATCAAGCAATACTTCTCACCATTTAAACATTTTAATTGCTAGCTGCTCTTGTTGGAATATAAACTCAGAATGTTGATAATTACTAATCTTACTATATTTGGTGTTCACTGCTTGATGACGTGTTCTACCTCTTATTGCCTTCAATACGCAATAATAAAACAACATTATATTACTTAATTATGACTCATTGGAGAATACTGTTAGTTAGTGATGGATGAAGAAGGAAATGTTTTTTTTTTAATATTTATATAGTTGATTATGTATATTATTTTATTATTAAATTAATCTGAATCTAAAAATCTAATTTAGAAAAATAATTATTAATTGAAAATGAAAATAAGAAAATCATTGTTTAATCGTTTTATTTACATCAAAAATATATTTCTTAAACTTCAAAGTCACTTCCATGGCCTTCCCTTTAGAATCATCAATATTTATACTTTCTTTGAAGCAAACTTTCACCTTCCCACTTTTACCAAAACTACCTTCAATATAACCAATCGCCCCATTCGATAATTCGACATTAAAGTTGCAAAACTTTTGCATATCGCTATTCTTATGGAACATGTTCTTTATTATCACAGCATTCTCGTTAACTATTCTATCCACAGCCCCATGTTTACAGCAAGTTTTATAAACTCGCATCTCATTCAAGACACTTTTATCACTCCAGGAATCCAGTAGCCTACCCCAATAGGCAATTCTACATTTACTACTGGTATCTAACTTTGTACCAATCATAATCGCATAAGGCACAGAAAAGAAAGGCTTATCGAATTGCAAAAGCGCAAAGTAATTGCGTTTATTCGTTTCATCGATATCGTAAGTTTCTTCAAACAAGTATTCGTTTTTTAAATCATATACTTCATTGTCTTGATCGCATGAAAACAGCGTAATTTCAGCTGGGATCGTCTCGTGACCAATCGTTATGTTATATTTCGACTTGGTCTTGATTGTTTCCTTGAAATACTTAATGGCATTCAATTTGATAATACCGAAATTGATGAGTTTCCCAAAGCCAGGTGTACAAGCATAACCTCTTTCCAAGAGCTTAGCATCTAATTGATTGATGCAAATTCCAACTCTATCACCTTGCATAGCCTCAGATACAGGTTTCCTGAAAACCTGCATAGACTTAACTTTTTTTGATGCACCAAGCTCAGGAATATTAATTTCCTAAAAAAAAATAATTATTATTTGTAATACTTCAATAAGCCATACAAATTACATCATTTATCTTGACAGAGCCTTGAATAATGGTCCCAGTTAACACAGTTCCTTGTCCTTTGATGTTGAAACAATGATCAAAGGAGAACAGCAGTTTATCATTTTTGCTTCTGTTTGGAAGATAAGTAAATTTTGAAATGCACTCTTTCAGCTCATCAATTCCTAATTTTTGTGTGGCAGAAACACCAATAACTGGTATATTCTCATTACCAAAAGATGTGTTATTGAGGACTTGCAACATCTTAGTTTTGACCTAAAATAATAACATTAATATTAACATATGCAAGTATACAAAATGTAAACTCAAATAAAATACTTGTAGATAATTTCAATTCTTAACAAACATTATAAGATAACTAAACTACAAACCTTATTAATATTCTTGCTACGTTCTTCAAGATCAAGTAAATCAATCTTGTTTAAAACCAATATTAACTTTTTACAAGTTATTTCACCAATAATAATACACTCTGCTGTTTGAGTTTGTATGCCTTTAGTAACATCAATCACAAGGATCATCATATCAATAATCTGTGCACCTCCGAGGATGGTTTTAATAAGACTTGCATGGCCTGGACAGTCTACAAGAGTATATTGAATCTCTTTAATGTCATTGCATAAGTGATCAGGTGCTGGTAGAGTGAAACTGCTAAATCCCAAATCCAAGGTGATACCTCTTGCCTGAGACTGGGAACTTTTATCGAAGGAAGCAGTGCTTGCAATCTCACTTAAACATTTGGCAAGACTCGTTTTTCCGGAATCAATGTGTCCCAATATTCCAATATTTAAATTCATAGGCATCTTTGGATGGAAAGAAATGTACAGCAAATAATAAAATTATATGAAATAAAGATAGGTTAAGTTAACAGGACGTTGTTCATTTGGTTGCCTGCGTATACTTTTATTTTGTTGTAAATATAAACAATATTCGAATTTAGTTGTCTTGTATGCATTTTTGCAATCAAGATTAAAACAATTATCTTAAGTTGTTTAATTAAATTATATTGATAATAAGGTGATGCAAGTGATAGCTTCGACTGAGACGTAATGATTATAAATAACAATTTTATTTTAGTACATGATCTTGATGATGTTTTTATAACTTATCGAGGAATTCGAATATGCGAGCGTTATTTTTGAATTTCCCTCTGTGCAGTGTTGAATATAATACCATCTGTCGAGGTTTAAACAATTAGTTTGCAACGTTAAAACGGTAGGAAGGATTTGGAGTTTTCGGTGGAAACATGACTAAATGTAAGGTCAGTAAACTTAAAATTAAGCCGGTTTTACAATTACCGAAGGATATTTGAGTGTGTGACAGTGCGCAGTGTAAATGTGGTGGTATTCGTGCGTCTTCACATCTTCGGAATAACCTAAAATGTACATAAGTTTTACTTCTGTCGCGGAGAGTATTTGCAAATAAATCTCAGCGGTTCTCGAGACGTGTGGACGGTGGATGAGTATGATCAATTGTAAGGGAATACAGGAAGGTCGATCTGTTTGTTTTCTACTGAAATAATGTGCTTCTTACGCTATTGACAGCCAAGTTTTCTGTCAAAACTAAGGTGAATGGTTATGTGTGGAAGAACTTACTCCTAAGGACCTATCTTTTTTCTGAGGTGAGTGCAATCAAGTTTCGTTTTTTTTTATCAACCACTTGCGTCTTATCACCACTCAAGAAAGACAATACCAGACTGATAACCACTGATTCCAACCAATGCACTCCTGTTATCACCAACTCAATAAATAGATAATCAATCCTGTAAATAATAACAAATTGGTATTGTCAATAACAAATGCTTACTGCAGCTGCATTTCAGGCTTTAATAGACCAGTATGTATGCAGCTGTTTGCACAAGAGCCTTATGTGAATGGGCAGAGAATAAAGGAATGCCTCTAGGGGTGTCCTTTTTCAACATCCTCTTCAATCTATATCTGGAAGAACATACATAAAATATTACTCATCTTACAGTTAAATATATGCAAAACGCAATCATACATTGAAGATACAATCAACTAAAACACCTCAATTTTAACACACCACCAGCATCTGCATTATACAATGACCTAATATTGTAATTAGCCAATCATGAAAATTGTTTATTTATATTCATGTTACTATAATTGTATCATAAATATTTACAGCCACTTTACATTACATTATTCAAAGTGCAGTGGAAATGAAAGTAAATCTGTTGCACTTGATATTCAATCAATGATGCCTTGCATTTCATTCACCTGATTCAAATTCCAGAAGCATTTCCATTTACTTGCAATAGACATTAAATTTCAATCATTGTAAACGAACGCACGAATTCGTGGTATTTTGCAAATATAATTATTTATAAAATTCAATTACAAGAAGTTTGTTGTTATGATCACAACAATTTTTTTTATTTGAGTAGGTGCAATGGCATTTTGAAACGTCGCCAGGCATGGAAAGTCAATAAGAAAATTACCATACATTAATAAAATTCATATAAAACGCTTACCTGCTCGAACGTATAACCGAAAAAGTATTGTGTTTATCTGGCTGGATTCATACACACATTTAGGTTTCTATAACTTGTAACAATTTTATTATAATTATGTTACTAAATTTATATATTAAACATTTTTATATTAAAATGAAAATGAGTCACATTCCAGTTACCTAGAACAGGTTTAGGTCAAAAGCCTTTCAAACAAAATATTTTTACTTATTTCTATTATTATTATTTAAAAGTTGTTACAAAGAACATAAACCTGGGTTAACAGTTATTTTTAAGTAATTTTTAACAGTAACTTTAACTATTTCTTTTTTTTTATTCTCGAAACATTTAAAATAAAAAGCAGGAATTTAGCGAAGCGAAAGGTAAAAATGTGTAATGGTGAATTCAAGTGCACATACATCTGTAGCTCATTTCAATTATATTTAATTGTTCTCTGTTTGAAACGTTCAGTTGACGTTTTCTTACGTGCTGCTGTTGGAAGAGTATCTTTTTTTAACATCAATTCCAACAAAATCTTCCACCATGCGGACAGGACATTCCAGCCTTTCTAGTATCTCTCATATCTAGATGAAATCTGTAACTTGGATTTTTTTTATATATGATGTTTTTTTTAATTATTAATATCTATCTATATTGTATCTGTAATTAAAAGTAGAGTACAAAGTAGACAGACATAAGATCTTTCATTTACCGACATTCGTACTTTTGACAAAATATTAGAAATAATGAGGACTAGATAATCGAAATTTATAAAATTCTACTATAGCTTTATTTTTTTTTGTATCAATAACATATTTTATAATAAAAACAATAAAAAATATTGGCTGTAATATTTATAACTTATAATGTACATTGACCTTATATAATGATAATTTCTATAAAAATATAAAATACGAGTTTATGAAACATGACCAAATAAATCTTGTTTTAATGGGAAAGTATTGGTCTAAAAAAAACTCTTCATTCAACTACATCTATATTAATCAAACGAAACGTATAAAAAAGGTGACTGAATTCGCGACCTTCTCGCTTGTAAATGGACCAAAGAGAATTACTCTCATTAGTTGCTCAGCAAGATTAATTCCATTGATGGTTTCATTAAAACTGAAAGATCTGTTCGTGTTCATTTCTTAATTGGAAAAACAATCTGAAGTTGTCAACTTGATTGATTAATGGTTATTAAAACAGTGTAACAACTGTTTTACACTAATAAACGTTGATGAACAATAATTTAATATATGATTTATATAATTATTTATTATTTATAAGTTATGTTCGATTTTTAAAATTATGAGTTTATTACAAGAGTTCAACACTGCACAAATTCACGTATGCTTGATTAACAAAGTGATTGATGGTGCATTGATAAAGTATCCTCTTAACAAATAGTGTTTTTATGAGTTTTATCTAGTCTATCTTTATAAGCACTTACATCTAATACCCACTTAAAAACATTCAAGTATATCAACAACTCTTTACTAACTTACTACCTATACTTAAACTACAACAATCAAATCAATATGCATGTTTTCATGAAGTTTTATGTTATAGTCATTTTGTAATGTAATAGAAACGAAGTGAAATTTTTATATATATTATTTTAATGGTTAATTTTGCGTTTGCAATTCAACGTTAAACGAACTTGCTACTTCGAATATCTTAAAAGAGTGGAGAAAGGGAAAAATATTCTCTAATTGGTTGAGGTAAATGCACACACCGTGTTTTTGTTAATTATGCATGTAGAATATAATTGCTCGCGTTCATCTTTGTATATGCACATAAAGATGCATACCAATGATTTTATGTGTAATTAGAAAATTATTTCTTAAAATTTAATTTATCGTTCAAAGGCACTCGTGCATAAAATATGCGAAGAATATTTTCTTTAATTGCTCATAATAAAAAATGATTGAGAAATAGTTTCTTCTCATTTCTGGTGAAATACCAATTCAAAAATGATCTACGCTATAATTACAAAGTAAGCGGATAATTCCAAAATATATTTATTTCTATCATTTCTACATATTTCGTTTAGTTATGTACTATAACTTTTTGCAGCAAGAGTCGAACCTAAACTTTTTGGTATAATAATTTAAAAAAAATATCAATCATAATATAATATGTAATATTTGTGTTTTGTTGAAGAGCCGCATGCGGCTCGCGAACCACCCTTGTACTATAATATAAATTATTTCTTGCGTTTTTCATAATATTAATGTAAAAAAGTTTATATTTTTGTTTTCCATTATTGTATTTGGTGTTGTAATCGTCAAGTTATGATTTTTTTTAAAGAAGTTTTGTACTAGTTTATTTATATGTGAATATCCAGGATGAACATGTTTACATGATTTCTACTACGACGCTTTCCCTTAAAAGTTTTGCTATAGTAATATATAACGCCCTGTCTACAATATTTCTCCTTAAATTGCTTCGATCTTGATGCTTTTGCTATTGTTTCGCCATAATCGAATAGGAAGTCTAAATAAGTTTTAATACACGTTTATGTTTTAGTAAACTTCTTTCTTTATCAGTGAGTTATTTTGATATCATAGTAAAACTTTAAATGTAGATTGACTTTAGTATTATCCTTCTTGGTTAATCTTCTACCTATGCACCGAAATATTGTATTTCTCTTATTTTGCAATAAATAATATATAAACAATGGGACGAACACCATTTCAAAATCGTTTTCTTTACATAACATGTTGCGTTTTATGATTACAAAAATAGTGCGAAAGATTCATATAAAATTAAAAAAATCATGTATTATACCCACTTTTAAAGATTTAATTCTAAATACATAAAACATTTGTTAACAAAACTTTTAATATAAATACATGATAATGTCAAATATATCTCTTAAATACAGTTGTTCAGAATTGAAAATTACGTTTTTATAACATGCATTTTTGAAGTCTGAAATGT
Source organism: Nicrophorus vespilloides (assembly GCF_001412225.1). NCBI lineage: Eukaryota > Metazoa > Arthropoda > Insecta > Coleoptera > Silphidae > Nicrophorus > Nicrophorus vespilloides. Next base: position 240,891 of record NW_017096746.1, read on the forward strand.
GTACTCATTTCTGTATGATTATATCATTCATTACTGCAGAGATGTGTGTTATAAAACTTGGATTGTAAAAGTGTCATTCGCGATTTATATTTACTCCGCCTCGGGGTCCGCACACTTCCGTCTTTTTTAGTAGTTGCAGCCTGAATTAGCGCGCCGCATCATTTTTAGACCGACTTTCAAAGACCATATGGCATGCATAATTTACCATTTTATCCGAAGACTCCGTCGGGTCTCTTCACTCACTAATATATCAGGATCGCTAACCTATGACTATTTTATACTAAAGGAGAAGCACTTTAGTATAATTTAGTTTAATAATTAAAATTGCAGTTTAGTTTTTGAAACAAGCTAAATAAATATTCTATTAGGTACTATTTTGTAAAGATTACGCTTCAGTTTAAAACGTATATTAGATCCACTACTACTAGCTTTCTCTTATAACTGTGGTTTTTAATCTCCCTATAAAAGGATTAATTGATTCAGTGAAGATTAACTTATCACGTGTGGATTCAGCATGTAATTTATAAATGGAAAATATAACTATAACTTTCTATTATAATTATATATAATTATACATTTTTTTGAAGAAAATATAATAAACACTTCCATAATTATATAATTTATCCTGCAGTTAATTATTATATTTATTTGAAATCATTATACATCTGATTATTTGAAAAATAATAACTATACGATTTTCCAGCACTTAAAATAACTGACTTATTTTGATACACGATAAGTATATTCTACAGTAAATTATTATTAATAATATTTGTAATAGAAGTTCGGTGTAGATAATATACACATATGTATATTATCTACAAATGAAGTAATTATGGTAATAAGACATAATATAAGAATTAGGTAACTACTTTTTCTTAATTTAAGTTTGAAATGAATTCCAATTTGTATTTATTTTTATTAAAAATAAACGTAATATAATTTTTTTTTTGTATCATTTATTTTTATTCACAATCTGCCATAATTATGACAATGAGTTGAACAGTTTTTTGACATAGACAAAAAAGAAAATAAAGACAGTAAACAAAATAACAAACATAAACAATTAATAATAGTAAATTTAAACTCATCTAAAATATTGTGACAAATAATATTGCAGTTTCAATTTTGATAGAAGTAGAAATTTGTATGTCTCTGGATGAATTTGAAAGTGTCTCAGCGTAGCTATTTTAAAAATAGACCACCGGACCTGCATTCGAATACGAAAATACACATATCATAGAATTCAGATAAAAACTGCAAGATAAGCAGTTGCGTCGTTATTGCCACGTCGAAAATATACTTCAAAGAGTCAGAAATTAATTAACTAATTTGTGCCGTGAGTCAGCTGGAAAAATAAATGTAATTTCAGTTAATTGTGGATCAAGGTGAATCGCGATGGTTAGGATATTAATTAATTGTTCGTCTCTGTACTGTCACAGAACCTAGGTTCAATTTGTCATTGGTTTCGTATTACTCGAACACGAATTTTTCACCTGTCCCAACGTTTATTGCCATTAATTTTTCATAACTGGGAAATTTATGGACGATGTACAATTTCCCAGAATTATATCTCATGGGAGACATTCTTGAAATGTGCATAATACATATACGAGTGTTGTTAACTTATATGAAAGGAAATAGCATGCAACTAAATATCTCGTTCTTCTCGTTACAATACAAATCAATTAAGTGGCAACAGATTGTTGTCACGTTTCGCAATTTGTTTACATAATTTATTACATTCTATTGTAAAAAACCTCAAGTGTTCCATGTGCTTATTTCATGAAACTTGTTCTACTATTCACATTGTTTTATACTTCCTTGTAAATAAATTTATTCATAGTATGAAATTATAATATTTGGTTATAAATTTCTATTACGACAATAAAACGATATTCTTGGCAGCTAGTTATTAAATTATGTAATTATTTTACTTAATATATAAACTAGTTAATATATTTTATTTAAAGTGGAGTGGAACCTCGTTAACGAGCAAAATAAATTGTAAGAAAAATGTCTCCAAAATGGAACACACACATGGTATATTACATTAGTTTATATGGGGAAAATTGTTTCACTATACGAGTAAAAACGGATTAGGCTCGTAGTTCCACTGTATATAAAATTTAAGTAATTTAATTCTACAAAAAATTGAGGATTTTAAAGTTTAATTACAATTGTTAGAAAAAAACTAGAATTTTTTCCGAGGTTAAAGGTTTTCTGACATTCACTTGACTACATTACTTAGTTAAATTAACTGTAACGTAGATTAACGTCTACAAATACCTATTTGAATAATATAAAGTTAATGTTATAAAACACGTTCTTTCTAAATAATTTTTACTTCTGCATTCCGAAAGTAAATTAGTTCCGAATTAATTACGGTTCATGACTTAACCATTTATGTTGGTAAATATATTATCCGTATTTACGATTTTTGTTTACACTTCAAAGTCGATTAATTAAAAAAACCGGCAAACGTTTCTTCCTCGTTCCGTGAGTTTTACAAAGGAGATCTTTGCGTGGAACTAATTAATAATAATTCAGTTTGATTTTTCTCATTTATGTAATAAATGAATGTTAAAATGATTAGCAGATTTATTATGTAAACTTTGTTTATCTAGATTAATTGATAATAGACTAATATATAAACAAATTGCACTTATATAAAGTGTTTAATTGGTTAACGAATATAATACGTTAAAAGTCAATGTTCGTTATCCGAATTGTTCCTTAAGCGATTATCGATTTAAAAACGGTTTGAGCTTCATATCACTACTAGCGTTAGCTCCCGAAAATAACGTGCCAGTAAGGTAAGGTGTTCGTTATACGACTATGTGTATGTGTATGTTCGAACATAAACATATTTTGTGAAAGTGTTCGTTAACACTTTCTTCCAAAATTTGTATACTGAATTTTGGGTATATTTATTTAGTTAGATTAAACATAAACATTGACAATATTCAATTTATGTTTTATTTTTAAAATAATTGAACTTTTAAATGTACTCAATTTACTTTAAGTTTTAAATCTAATTTCATATAAGCATTTCTAAAAATAGATTAATTATAATGAAAATAAAGAAAGTCGATTGACACAGTTGGATCATATATCGATCTTAAAATAATTTCTTGTTTAATTAAGCAATTACATGGTTATCATTTTTTAATTTGTTAATACAGAGGATATTGCGTTTACAATATTTCAACATGAAAGTATAATTCAATATAATTAAACGCTAAAACAATGGATTCATTAACAATTAAGAGTTTTCATTGTCTTTCTTATATGTATGTTATTTTTTTGAGTTTACATGGCCATTACATATAAGGCTTAGTAAAGGTTTTATATGCTCGTTTCTTCCTTCCATGCTTAATTAATTAAAAATATACAAAAAAAAAAACTAAAATTCGCTTGTATACAATGACATATACATTTATGTATTTAATTGATTGATTCTAATTAATTTTTAGGACAATGAACTTATTCATGATTGTTTTATAATTAAAAATATGTTTTATGAGAATAATTAAAAATTAAAACTTATTCATATAATTATAATAATAAAATTAAAAATGATTGCCCTGTTATAAAGAGCTATTTACCCTATGTTACTATTTACATATTGACTTTGTTTATTGATAAATGTTAAATATAGTATAGTTTATTTTCATTTTATAATGATTAAAACTTAATAGACTACGAACTATTTCCGTTTCAAAGGGTTGTTCGTAAATCGAATTTGTCCGTAGGTCGGGGGAATTTAAAAAAATTCAATATATACTTATCTTACCACACTTTATCATGGTTTTTACTTTTATATATGTTAAATTCCGTATTTCTGACTGCATAAATTTGAAAAAATAGATTAAAATAAACAAAATACTTACGTACAAATACTTTTCAATGTAGACATCACAATTATTTGCAATAAAACATCTTCCAAAATATTATATTTTATTAAAGAAATTATCAATTTTTGTTTGGACAGTTAATTTTATTTTATCACTATATATCTTCTTGTAACAAGTTAGAGCTTTTGGAATTTTGTTCGTAAGTACGGGAGTTCGTAAGTCGGGGGATATCTGTATTACACATATTTTGAAAGTTCATTAATTTTTAATTTTATTAATTTTTTTATTTATATATAATTGTTGCAATAAATATTTTAACTATCAAAAGTATAAATAAAATTTTATAATTATTAAATTTTAATTATATATTAAAAAAATATCCTTAAAAATATACAAATTATTTAAAAGTAGGACAAGTAACGATGCACTACGAAGTGATAAATGCACGCGTGGTATTAAATTCTTTCTTTTTTTACTTTGAAAATTTTGTTTTACGCATTCCAAGAAATTAGTACCAGAGATGTTGCAGCTAGAAGCTTATTTCGTAAGAAACCGTACATCCCATATACCATAATGTGAACGCAGCTAACGTTACGGTATTTGAACAGAAGTTGAGATTGCTATTTTCATGTAGTGTACGGATTAGTCTTAAGACAAGTATCCACCGGTACTGCCACGAAAGTGAAGTTTCCTTGCATCCTACAATTAATTTTGTACACCTTTTAATCAATTAAGTGGTGCAAATTTAATTTCGCGAGTGCTGCGAACTGTACGAAACACGATGACGTGCTTTGCCGAATTATGGTAGTGGTGACTTCGACGGAGGTTTGCATTCCTGTTACTTATCGGCAAATTTATTTAAAAGGAAGGTTAGTTAGCTGTTCGAGTGTCGATAAAAAAGCAAACATTGTGATGTTCATTATATTCTATATTATTAGTTAGTTTTAAGTATAAAATGTTCGATGGATTATTGTAAGTTTTTTGTATTTCAAATGTTACTTTTGTTATTGCTCAAAGCAATCGAATTGTGCTAATTTAAGTTTACATTTGAGTTAGTTTTCTCATAGTCCGAAACATAACCTTAGTTTTTTAATAATAAAAATAATAAAACTTTTACACGGGTAAATTAAAACAATACAAATTGATATGCTGCAAAGAGCTAGACCGAAAGTTTTTTTGTAACAGTTTATATTTTATATAAAAAATAAACTTTAGTATTTTTTTATAATTATTGTTATAGTAAACAAAAGTAAAATTATAATATGCAAAGATAATTCTTATTATCACTAACTATTTCAAGGCAATATTTTTACTACCGATAAAAATAAATAAATTATAAATAATAATATGTGTTGAATCAGTTAAACATACATAAAAATGTATTTATAAATAATTAACTGTTACAAAGTGCTATTATTGATCATTGCATTTTCCGCCCTATTTATAAATATTTAATATTATATATAATTATGTATAGAAACGTATGCAGTTTTAATATTATTACTATTTTTTATTGATATTTATTAGTTTTCATCATTAATTATATAAACAAAGGGCCATTTATCGAGGCGTTTCTCCCAATTATATAATATTTTACCTTTAATTTATTTACATCATGTGATGTGCGAAAGTATATATGATATTATGAATTTCTCTTTATTATATATTACTTTTATAATGAACTTAATTAATGTACCAAGCAATTTCTTTAATATAGATATTAATTGAATTATCTTTTTATGTCTGTGTTAAATAATTATAAGTTTATTATAATATATTTTCTAGTTTCAACAGCTTTTTTTATTTAAAAACGTTAAGTATGTTGCTGAACAATTGGAGTTAACCTCAAGTTAACTGAATACGATTAATCAGAATAATAAATCTTAACAAGTTGACACTGATTAATGGTCATTTGAGAGAACTACTGAAAAGTAATTGATATTTATTATTATGATTTGAGATGTATCATAAATATTTATTTTTTTGTTAATAATAAATATATTTAATAATAATTTATTTAAACAGAAAATAATTCAGAAAATAATTATTGGTAACATTACAATGTATATTTATATCACTTATATTACTCTTATAAAAAAAGGAAATTGCTTTTTTTTTTAATTTATATTTATACCAGGCAATTTAACGAAGTTGTTTCAAAACATACAATAAAAACTTTTTATTGATGCTATTTTTTTGTTTAATTATCGTTTCTAATTTTAATTGGCACAAGACTTTTAATCCTCGCCATACGTGTGTAATACAATATTCATGTGCATCTATTTTTTTTTATCTTCTTTCGCTTTTGTGTATTTTCTTCATCTAGGATACGTGAAGCATTACGGCTAGCCGCCAAGTTTCTTGACCCCATGTGCCGGCACGTTCACTTGCACACTAGAGACTTTTCGTCGCTTGCTCGCATTTATATAACATTTATATATATAAATAATATATGCATACGTACTGGGCGAAAACCCGACGCACTTCCGGATGACACAATTATCTAACGAATAATACTTATAAGGATCCCGCACGTGTCTACACATATTAATAAATACCAGAAACACTGACATACATAATATTAACTGCATATACAAATCTAGCTGTGTGATTATTATTGCAATAACAATAACATTCAGAACTATGGTCAATAGTCATAGTTATTTTATTTGTTTATATGTGTGTTATTATTACAGCAATACGTAAAATTGCAGCAGCCTATTATTTTCGTTTTAGAAACAATTATAACAATGTATTCCCTAATCTATATCAATCCCTATTATCACATTTTTTAAATTAATAACTTTTTTAACTAGTATTCTATTATTATCAAGTTAAACACGTAATTTGTATGACAAAAATTTGAGAGTCGACTTATAGTCCAGTGTAGGGGTTGGAAAACATACGGCTCTTTGGTACTTAGAATGGCAACATATTAAAAAATATATTTGCCGTATATTTTCAATGCTATATCGTCATTTTCGTAACTTATAGAAGAAGTTATATTTTGTGTTGCAAGAAAATGTACCATATTTATTCTACCTAATTCTATTCAATTAAAATTAATATTACTAGTATTTTAATAATACGATTTTGTGCGTGAAATTGATTAATTATCTATCAAAGTTTTAAATTATTTTAGTAATCATTATTATTTGAACCATTTTCCTTCTAAATTGTAAATGTCTAGTTATAATTATTGGATTAAAGATTATAGTTAGATGGATTATCTCTTTTTAGAATTATTTCTACCTTTATGTAGAAGGCGATCGCCTTTGAACTTATTGATTTAACGAGTGCTTCAGGAATGATGGAAATAGTTGAACCTTGTCCTCGTTTGCAAATATACGTGAAAAAAGTGTAGAGGTGTAATTTATTACTTCTATATTTACTCATATTTCATTTAAAATATTAATTTATAATGTAATTACTGTAACATTTAATATCAATAACGATTATTTACTGATATACTTGAACTGAATGTTTGCCTACTCACTTCTCATACATATCTATTATATCAGTATGCCAATAAACTACTCCTACTCTATATACAACCGCAATACAAATCAGCTCTCGACAAGATACAGACCTCAACATTATTTTATTTCTGTGTTGTTTTAAACCAGATATACTTTGATATTATCTCCACAATACTTCGCAGACATTGTACATTTCATAAAATAATATTGTCTAGATTGGAGCAAACTTGAACGAGTTTAGTATGAATATATAGAGATTTTTAACGTTTGTTCATGAAGTCTATTTATCTACTTAAAAAGTGATAGTGTTAAAAAAGTGATGTTAATATTTCCAACAATGACATAATCAAGTTCATTAAACATCGATTTTTATATGAAAGATGATAAAAAAATGTAAAAAAATCTTATGATAGTCACATGTAAACAATTAAAAAACAAAACATTTTTATATAATCACATTAAAGAAAAAAATGACTAGTGCTTATTATATTATTTATGAATTCCAATTGAATTACATAAGGAATGTCTAGTTGAAATAGTTACCTAGGTTTATAATGTGACAATTTGTTAAATTTATTTTTTACACTAAATGAAAAATGAGTTTATATAAACATGTAATTTAAATTGTAGTAAATTAAATGTGGGAACTTTTTGAACGTATAAGCTTAGTTGAAAATGAAATACATTACACTTTTTTTTCTAAGAATTAAAATTTATTTATGAAGTTAATTTGGTGTTAGTATAATTTAAGAACTATTTTAATCTTTATTTAGATCTACAATGTAATACAACTATAACACGATGAAAGGAGACTTGTATTAACATTTTGTAACTAGTAAAAATAAAGTAATTGTATAATAAATTAATAACTACAATTCAAGAATTTAAAACAGTGCATTCACCTCAACTTCTTCCACTTTATATGTTTGTTTAATTTATGTAAAGACATGCCACAAACTATTTGCAATAAAATGTAACATATGTATAAGCAACTGAATGTCATAAATACGTTATATTTCTATATAACTGGAAATAATGCAAATTGAAAATAAATGTTAAGCAAAAATAAAATTGAAGTGAAAATAATCACAGCACTTTATATAATTAAGTTGGTGCAAACATATTCTGTAAATATAATTAGGAGTAACTATGTACATTCTTTTCGTGGGTGTTGCGTGGTTATGTATAAAAAAATGACATCATGCAAATAAAATTATAATTATCTATTTATACTTGAATAATAGTTACTAATAAAGAAAATTTAATTTATATATTGAAAATATCTTGAGAAGAAATATCAATGTTTGTTGCCTTCAAGTAAGTTACATATGTCACCTACTATTATTATTTAATGAGAGCGCATTTTAGTTTATTCTGTGCATTTTGCAATAATTGTAGATTTCCTTAGCAATTTTCCATTATCTTTTAGTAATTTTCAAAATATAATATTTTGATACAAGTGTTTTTAAAATCGAATATCCATAGTATACAAATGTTTGCATCACTTCTGTTTGTTATTAACTTTGATCGTCTAAACTAGGCTACTTACCTTATGTCAATTCTACTCTTGCTATTTTGATTTATATAATTAATATTTGGTCACTAGCAAAAATTTGTGTAATTATATTCTTAAAAAATGCAATCATTAAGACATTTTTTTAAGAATATAATTACACACTTATTCCATTTGTAACTGCTTTTTGTTTAAGAATATAAATATCCATGCTATTAAGTAGTATTTTTTAACATCCTGTAACAAATATAGATATATCATTTCTATTATTAATATGAACATATTACATATTACTTAAATTTGTGTAAATTAAAAATAAAGGAAATGTTATAAGTAAATCTTCTATGATTAGGTCTTTTGGAATGCGCAAAACACATTTACCAATTGCTTTAGCTGGATAAGATCCAAGTTATCTTTGGCATATGGTACAATGGTTGTACAACCATCTCTAGATACATTTTGGGTATACGGTGGAACCTCGCATAACAAGCAAAATGAATTGTAAGGAAAATGACTCGCTTAACGAGCGACGTTTTGCATAACGAGTGATGAGGAGAAGAAAACTCTCGGATTGTGCGCCTGATACATCATTTTTAAAACTTGTGTACACATATTATGTGAATTTTTGAATATGTTTCACTATACGAGTAAAAATCCGGATATTTTGGAACGGATTAAACTCATTAAGCGAGGTTTCACTTTATATAGATATAAAACTTGTGGATGAGTATTATATACAAATTTTAATATTATTAGAACATTTCGCTCTAAATCAAATATGCGTATTGCATTTAAGACTTCACGATATTTCATCTCAATGAAACTATGCTATTGATTGAGTATTTTATGCAATTTCTTTATAAGAATATATGTATGTATGCTATTGTAATTTACGTTTTACCGTTATTTTGATGGCACAACATGTTACATCGAAGTACAGCGTTTGGGCACTCCTGCGAATAAGTATGTTCTGGAAAAGCGTTGCACGATTTGTCTTGTTAAGCATCCGAGAATAAATTACTCCGAGTTCATATTAATACTTCATCCTATTCAATTCGCTTGAAAAATAACTAAGAACTCAAGTAACTCAAGTAACTTTTGTGCCAATTTGATGTGTCATATTTAGGTGTGAAATTAATTAATTACTGAATGGTGTGAAATTGGCTCTAAATGTGTTCTAGAATTTCATAACTACAAAAATATCAAGAAATATTCAATTATAAAAAAAAATCACACACATTTCGTACAAAATCAATTTAATGGCAATAACAGTAATAATAAGGAACACGTGGGAAAATAACGTAGACAGCTTGCATCGATCATTCACAATGGATGGAACTTAATTGAATCAATTAATTAAAGAAATTATAGATTCCTGCGCCGCTCCAATAAAACATCGTTATTTCTCATTGAAAATTTCTCGCGGTGAAAAGTGTTTTCTTCTTCGAAAACGAGAAAGAAATTTAATAGTTATAATGAATTATTACGGAATCAACTGGTTTATCGGCCTATGTCTGCTTGCAACAAGTAACAGAAATTTAAGCTGTTGCTGTTGAACTTTCGTTTCAACAGAAATAATTTAACATACAAAATGTTGGTTGGTTTCTTAAAGAATAGTTGTATTATCGGACGAGATCATGCTGTGATTACACGAATTAATTGGCCAACGAACTCGTCAGAATCATGCATTTCATCGGAACAAAGCGTTGCACAGTACAAAATGTGCTGTACATATTATGTATTCAAGGGTACAAAGGCACATAGCGTCTCAAAAAATAAAAAGTAACGGTAGTTTTTGCGTTTATTTTCCACATATGCGTTCTACATTGAAAGGAATTAGATCAGAAATTTATATTTTCATTGAAATTTCTGAGAAATAATTATTTAATTATAACAAATAACCATTTGGTTATATATATGAAACATCTATTATATGAGATACATATTTTTTATTGCATAATACATTTTTATCTTTGTTTTAATTTAGACTATTGTAAGCTAGATTTTGTTGTAAGTAGTCCACATTTAACCTGCATTTCGAGACAATGTGAAATTTTATTGAAATATTAAAAGTATACCATTTTTTCATCACTGTTTATAATTTAATACAAATTGTAATGATGATGTTAATTTTTCTATTAATATCGATTTAAAATGCAAGATTATGTTGAACTAATTTTTGTAATTACTTATATTAACCAGTTTTCAAAATCAAAAAAGTTTTGTGATAAATAAGTCATGACAGCATCAATTAACTTCAATATTATCTATATTATACGTTAAAATCATATGTCAATATACATGTTGTTTTGATATCCTCTGTATAGAACATTTGGAAATTAATATTAATAATATTTAACATTTGAATAAAAGCCAAAAATATAAATCTGCGATTTAATTATGAAATGTTCAAATAAGAACAAGTTATAAATAAGTATTAGATCATACCAAAAACATGCACAAAGTTAGTATATACAACTTATGAAGCAATGTATGTATGCATATATTTTCAATATGCTTTTTGTAGCATTACATCGACGAAATTGAAATTCTTTATGTTGATATTTTGCATCGCTTGCATAAAATGAGATTTGACTTTACAATACAGGGTTTTTATTTACATTTTGCGTAATATACGGTGCGCGGTCCTCTCAGTAAACATTAAAAAAAATCCATAGCACATTCGCTGCTCTGTAGTCATCTAAAAACGAGAATGCGGTTGAAGAAATATTCCTGCCATTGGCATATAAATGGTTCGTAAAATGACTTATATAATATCACGGAAGACAGTAAGAGAAAAAAATGGAGTATATTCATTGTTGCATGATGCAGAGGCATATAATAATATACCGTGTGCAGAATAATAATAAAAAAGGAGCACCGTTAAAATTGGCCGAGCTAAACAATTGCAATTCGATACAATTTAACTGATTATGTAGCATTGTGAATAAGAACATCTGTGCAATTGATCAAATCTTCTTCGGATTCCGTTAACAATGGAAAAGTACACAATACTCTATAAAGAAACCTCCAGTATTAGTCAAGAAAAGGGATTGTTTTAAGTAAAGTAATGTACAGGGAACGGAGGCTATATTTTTAGAATTTACTGCAGAACGGAAACGAGATATGGAAGCTAGTCTCGAGTGCGCTTGGAGATTTTTTCATTATTAGAGCGAAGTACACTTGCAGTATTTTCATTCAACGTTTAGAACAATGGTGAAGTAATATTGATTCTTTGCATTTCAACTCTTTCCATTGGCCTTTTGCAAGAATTGTTAGATACATGGTACAAAAAAAATCTTGATTTTTTTTTTCTGGGTTAGCATTATCTGTCTCGAAAGTTATTCTGTACGCATTAGTGCGTGCCAAAGACTGCTGCTTTATATGCAATTATACATCTGGCTGTATGTAATTTATACATTAGCTTCACGCTGTTTTAGTAGCCACGGCTTTTAACATAGAAGCTTGAACAAAGAAAGAATATTTCTCACTCTTTTATTTTCAAAACGCACTTGCAGAATACTGCTACTTATTGGAAAATTTAAATAAATTGTATTTTTTTCGGGCAGGAAGACCTATCTTTTTCTATGTACATTTTCAAATATTATTGGGTTATTGGATGAAGAAGTACACGATTATTAACTGAAGCGAATAATATTGACATTTGTTTCGTTATTTATCCTTTCCATCTCCATTACAATTTTATTTAGTTAAGTATATTGGTGATATGAGATGTACGATGGTGGTTATTGAATTTTCTATGTTATTGAATTTGGTTTCAATTTTCAGGTTGAAGATTCGATACGTAATGCCGTCGGCTCGGCTGACGCTCCGTGAGGAGGATGTCGTACGGCTGACGTTGGAATTCCTGCACAACCGGGAGCTACACATAACCCAGCTCAGCTTGGAAAGAGAGACTGGTGTGATAAATGGCGGATATTCGGACGATGTGCTCTTCTTGCGGCAGCTTATTCTTGATGGACAATGGGACGATGTGCTGGAATTCATCCAGCCGCTGGGGGCTTTAAACTCGTTCGAGATGAAGAAATTTAGATATACAATACTTAAGCACAAATATATAGAGTTGTTATGTATAAAGTCAGAGGCAAATGTTCACGGTAACAATGTAGATAATGCAGTAGAGGAAGTCGTTAAGGTCTTAAATGAATTAGAAAAGTGCGCACCATCAAAGGAGGATCATTCCAATATGTGCCTGTTACTCACCTTACCCAGGCTCACGGATCACATGAGTTACAAGGACTGGAATCCGAGTAACGCCCGTGTCCAATGTTTTAGAGATATTTATCCGTTGGTCGCAGAATTCCTGCCTGGTAAAACGGTGGATCCAAGTCCGAACACAAGCGCAAAGAACGATAGGCTAATACAATTAGTAATTAAGGGAATACTGTACGAGTCATGTGTGAATTTCTGTCAAGCCAAAGCAACCGGAGTGAAAGAGACGCAGTCGCAAGACATGAGCTTCTCGAGGTTATTAGACGGCAGCGTCGGGTTCAGCGATTCCGATTTGAGTTTATTGTCATGGCTCCAAAGCATACCGCCAGAGATATTCTCTGTGCCATTCGAACAGAGAACATTGAACGTAGATGTGGAGCGCTTGGAAAGGCCTTCATTAGAGACCTCTTGGACGGAGCACATGTTAGTGACGCCTATAAAGCCGAAAACGTTTCCGCATTCTGCGATGCCCTTCACCAGGCCACGATCCGCGGCAGACGTAATGTCACGATCATTGATGCCCACCCTTGATGCCATGTCGTATGGTAATTCCGAGAATCCCAGGGTAATGGCCCTCAGTACCGGAGACATAAATGTGAACAACTCCATGTCGCGATCCAGTTTCGCCAGCTTCCATTTAACGGGAATGAAAAACTCCAAGCTGATGAATTCATCAGTGGACAGGCTGTTCGAGAACGAGTCGGAAGTGTTCCTCAGCAATTCCTACGCCGAGTTCCAACAATTACCAGCCATTCAAGAACAGACAAGTACACCCAACCAAAAGAAAACCCCTGTGCGACCGAAATCTCGAAGTCCCGACAACAAAGCAGCCGATAATAAAGGGCGGGAATCGCCTGCTTCAGTAGGAACTGCTCGATCATCACGAAGGGATTCATTGAATGAAAGGCCAGTAAATGCGCACAATATTGTACTCTCGCCGCCTCAGCCACAAGTCTCGATAGAATCTTCCGGATTCGAGCAAAGCTTCAACGGCGACCTCCTAAAAGAATTCCAAAAACAGAAGCAGAAGATCCAGGATACCATCGCCCTTAGAGATAAGGAAAAGGAGGAGCTTATGAAACAATTAAATAGGCAGGACATAGACAGGTAGATATGCAACACTATAAGCACGCGCGAGTTTACATCAGCATACTTTAAATACTAAACGTTTTTCTCATACCGACAATAATTGATTATGCAGATCATTTGATTTATTGTAAAGTTGATGATATTTCGCTGTAACCTTTATTTAATCTTGACCAATTATGTCAGTCCCATACGTTAATTACAAACGAATAATAAATAGCAACAATCATCACTTAGCTTAGACAGTAAATGCGTGTCTATGACGGTGATTTTATAGTTTCAGGAATGCATGTTTGCGCATATCACGGGCTTATAAAATTTTGTAGTATCTTTGGACAATTCACAAGTGCATATCCCCGGGCTCGGTCGAAGTTTGCGTAACGCTCGATACGAATCGATTTTCACCGGTTTGTAACAAAAACGCGAAAATAATTTAGTGTTTGATTGCATTCGAAGGTTTATACTTCTTCGCACAATGCACAACAATCATTATTTCTTGCACGCTCAAATTCCAAAGAAATTTAAAGTCGTGTCGTATATTGATCGTTCCGATTGTGATATACACGGGTATATATTTAAATATTACGCATGCACTTAAATCCTTTCATTCAGTGGGTTCAACTTGTTGTTCTTAGTCAATACGCAAACACATCGAGGGAGAAAATAATTGTTGTTTATTAAAATGAAAAGCTGTTTCTCCAAATGTGTAACGTATTATTAAATGATTTGCAAGCAAATTTAAATATGTAATTTATTGCTAGATTATTGTTTATATTGCTCATAATTTTCCATATGATTTATGAATAAGTTGTTAAACGAGTTTACTTTTCTTTTACTATCTAAAAGGATTTATGAAGCACTTACTAGAACATTTTAATTGTTAAAACTATTTGCTATTCAAACTAATGATGGATTTTTTTTGTTTTAGGAAACTGCTGCAACAGCAGCAGCAACAACAACTTCAGCAACAGCAACATCTCCTCAAAAACCAAAACAGTCTTGGTAGGAATTCACCAACCACGAGTAGGCTGAATGGAGATTTGCAACATTTTAGGTAATTTTTTTTTAGTATTATAATTGTATTTAAAACACAATAACTCGCATTGTATGATTACACGAGTAAATAAAGACGTTGAATCATACAATAGGAACAATAACAAAGGAAGCTACTTCAATACTTCCTACAAGGTTGAATAAAACACATTCAATTGTTTGTATATGTATCGTGACTAGCTGCATTCCACCGATCGGTTTGAGATTTATCTAGTTCACTATTATTTATTACTTACAATAAGTTTGAATGGTATTAGTTACATGCAGATTTATTTCTGGCCATTAGATATCATCAATCCGCTCGATTCCTACAGGAGTATAATGCGCTTCTGGGCATTAACTATGAATATGACACAAGGTTTTTGGATCTTTTCATGCATTTACGTTTTTTTACACAATATGCTAGTTTTTTCTATTTCTTTTCAATCTATTTGCTACGCTTTTACTGTTACAGCTTTTGCTTTGCACCTTTGACTTCTCTTCATTTGTTGTTCTTACTTTGTTAATCATTATTGTCTGTAACGCTTGAAATAAGTGTCGCGTATGTGTGGAATTGTATATGCAAATATTTATTACATATTTATATTTAATTTTAGGCATCCTGGCGAAACGGCAGTTTCTCATGATGGAGACACGCTGTCGGTGAGTACCATTTAACATTTACGGTCGTATTTAACGATTTCGGTTGTTCGTTTATTTTTTTCGATACACTGCAACAGTTTCACCTTTTATTTCAATCAACAATGTAATTGATGATACGCGCTTAAACCACAAATTGCAATTTTAAATTGACCCATTTATAGATCTCTACAAAATGCTGGAATTTATTTCAATTCTCACATAACAACTCTTAATTATATAATGCAACTAAAAATATAAAGTTTGAATTATGATGGGAATTTAATGACACTCAATGTTTCTAACATTCCGTCAATAATTTAATCTTAATATAAGGTTATTTTTTTATCAATTTTAAAATATTTATTTCGCCGAAATATTCCAAAATGTACTTTAAGTTGTTATGTATTGTAAAAAAATGTTTAATGACTAATGGAGAATTTTATATTACTCTACAATATTTATCAGGAATCATAGAATGAATCAAATAATTAAATTATACAATTTGCATTAAATTCAGAATGAATTATTATAAACAAATATATTCCGAAATTGTGTTTATTGATTTTAATCGCAATGTGGTAATTATTCTAATTAGAAATGATCCGAATTATCAATATTGATGTAATGAGTAAAATTAACTAAAGACGCAATACAAAATTACTCAATAACAAATGCATATTAATTTAACTGGCTTTGAGAAGCACGGGAGCGTTTTATGTATCAACTGTCAACAGAACAAGCTTGTCGTCAGACATTTCATATGCAAATTTTGATATTGAGTAATGTTGGGTTTTCTTATTTACAATTCGGTTTAGCATCAATCAATTGTAGCATAAATATTTATGTATCGATTTGTTGTTGCGTATTATAATACTTCTCCTTTGTACACAAATGTATGCAACTGGAATTGATTATTAATGATTTTAGACAGTGGAAAGTCTATTGATAGAATTGCAGCTTCTTAAGATCTTGTAACATTCTATAATAGCTATAAACTTGCATAATTTAAGAGATAAAGCATCACACATTTCGTTAGTTAAAACGTTAATTTATGTTTTATAGGCATTCTTTAGATAAGACCGCATCTACTGTATTTAAAATTCACATAATTTAAATAGTATACGCAAATATGCTTATCAATTGCTGAAAAGTATCTATTATGGCGATATATTTACTAACAAGTGTTAATTTAATTTATTGTCTTGGTTCTACAATTATTTTATTTTCTTGTATTTGTATCTACAAAGAAAATATCAAGAAACATGAATTTAACAAATCCCGGATAAAATTAGAGAGACCGAGATGTATACTACATATACATATCTATAATATGACAATACTTTTTTATTTAAGCTACTGTCTACATACAATATTACTGGAAAATTTTGCATAAAATATTATGAAGAAAGGAATAAGAAAACTAGACCTATTTATGAAGACTTTGTTGCTAGTTTACAAGTATTTGGATTCTTTGCTAGTTTTCTTAAAGTTATAATTTTGAGGCACGAACTATGTAATTTGTAATTCTATATTAGTGAAATATAAAAACGTATAATTTGCCTACTGCGGTTAATCGGTCCAAACTGGACTAATCAAGCAAGTTGTAAATACATATAAAAATAAACCGCACAAAAAGAGACATGACTATTTAAAGTGTGGTGCTCACTTTCGAGCCCGGTACGGTGCGCCCTATTTCTGCCCTTAGTAGGGAAATTCCAGGAAGAAAATTTGTCTCATAAAATATAATCTAAGCATGATCAGCCTCTTCTCGTGTTTCGCTATCTCTGTAACTATAATATTTTCTACGTAAATAAATTCCTGTGCGAGTACCGCCATTGTGAATCTCTGTATTACCATCCTCCGAAGACCCTATCCGTGTAACCGAACATCTCCAAATTGTTGACCCCGACGTGACGGAGTCCAAACTGCTTTCGATGATCAAAGGCATCAACAAATTCGATATGAACTTTGGCATGATGAAGTTCTTCTTGAGCGGGAAGGAATTGTCTCATCTACCGTTGATGGAGAGATACCTGAATCGTATCGTCATATCCATAAAATATCTGAGGAAGTACACCAGGAAATCGTACGTTGAATGCCACCGGAAATGCTTCCAGCACGAGAAGCAATTCCAATCTTTAACATCAAAGCAGAAGTTTAGCAATCCGAACCTTTGGGAAGACCCGAAATTCGTCGAAACCATCAACGATCATTTCGGGGAGATGGTCAAACAGTTTCAAAGCTTTTACCATCGTGTAGTATCGATCAGAAACGAGATTCGTGCGTTTTGGACCGCCCAAGTTAAAATTGGCATTTATTTAGACAATTTATTAAAATTGACATTTATTTAGACAATTTATACTTGAGCGATGAAACGCACGCGGATCTCTTTTCGGATCAATACTACACGATGCTAAAAGCTTTGAAACTGTTTAACAATCTCTCCGTAATGATCAATGATGGTTTCGGCGAATTTCGGGTCTTCCAAAAGGTTCGGATTGCTAAACTTCTACTTTGATGTTAAAGATTGAAATTGCTTCTCGTGGTGGAAGCATTTCCGGTGTCATTCAACGCACGATTTCCTGGTGTCCTACCTCAGGTGTTTTATGGATTTGACGATACGATTCAGGTATCTCTCCACCAACGGTAGATGAGACAATTCCTTCCCGCTCAAGAAGAACTTCATCATGCCAAAGTTCATATCGAATTTGTTGATGCGTTTGATCCTCGAAAGCAGTTTGGAGTCCATCACGTCGGGGTCAACAATTTGGAGATGCTTGGTTACACGGATAGGAGTCTTCGGAGGGTGGTAACACAGGGTTTCACAATGGAGGTACTCACACAGGAATGTATTTACGCAGAAAATAGGAGATACAATACAGAGCAAGCTCGGTCCGTCCATGGACATAACCATGCACGAACCGCGCTTGGTATAGAGTGTTACAGAGAACCTTACCAGACAGCGAAACTCGAAAGAAGAGACTGATCGTACTAGTGCTAGCCCTTATATACCCTAGATAGTCTGTCCTTCCTGGAATTTCCCTACTACAGGCTAAAATGGGCCGTACCTGGTTGGAATACCGCCATTGTGAATGGCTGTGTTACAACCCTCCGAAAACTTTCTTATCTGTGTAAACGAGCTTCTCTAACTAGCTTTTTTAATAATTTATTTTAATTAACATTCAATTCAAAAATACTTTATTTTGAAATTTTACTATCTTTACTATATCCGGAATGATCGAAGCCGCACTATGCGAGGAGGTACTGCTTTACTTCCACTTCATTTTTATTAATTCTCTTGTCATCTTAAAAAGATAAATTAGTTTTTCTTTTAATTTTGTATAATACGAATACAAATTGTTATTTAAAGAAAATGTTATATGCAAGTATAATTTAAATGACACAAATTTAAATTTAACATCTGCAATTGCAGTATGTATATGTAAATAATAAAAGTTTCATTTAATTTGCAACCACTTTCTACTTTTTGTTCAATATGACATTAGTTGCAAATGGTTTATCACTATGGTAATCATGGAATGTTCTTAAACATTTACAGCGGAAGTATGTTAAATGAAAGTGTTGTTTTTATTGTTGTTGTTTATTTTTACTCAATCAATTTAATTTGAATAAATTATATTTATTATCTTTAACTTAACTTTAATAGGCAATTAGAGAAACAGAAATATAATTTCATATTGAAGATATAATGGTATGAATTTCCAGTAAACATACTTGAAGTGGTAATCCATTATATCATCGTACACGTAATAACACAAAATATAAATGCAATCCGCCCATAACCAAGTGACTCATTTTTATTGTTGTGCTTGGTTAGCGACGAAACTATTTGCGCACTGCATTCTCTTCACTTACCATAACATGATCTAATACTTTACTTTTATATAATATTTATTGCATCGTTTTCATTTCGATTATATTATTTCTTCCTTGTCAATTGAACTTGCAAATATATTTTAAATTATTTACTCAATGTAAACGATGACGAAGTTGTGCTAACCACAAAACTAAATGTTAGTCATAACCGACCAAAATAAAAGCAGTATTTTATTAATTCCGTTATTTTAAGTAAATTTATTACTTTGTTATATTATCGTGAATAAAATGAAATTTTTATTAATGATTTCCAAAGAAAAAATACTTAGCTTGATATGGTTTAAATTAGTGCCAATCTAATTAACACTTGCAAATAAAGTAATTAAAAATATTATAGTTTTGCTTGAAATATATTATATTTATAATAACACTACAAATAATACAAACAGGAAATCGGATACATAAATCTAAATAGAAAGTACTGCAATAACTATAACAATTATTTGCAAAATAAAACGAGCAGATTTATCATCATGATATTAAAAATAAGACGACCTACTCACACAACAAAGTAGGACAAACAAATTGAGTAAACGCGTAAAAACATAGAAAGAATGTATTTTAAAAACAGTAGGCTGAAAAAGCTCAAAATATTGTTGTAATATTGTTATATATTACAATGTAAATATTTGCATATGTTAATGGATAATGCAATTGATTCCAAATACCTCGTATAGTGCTGTTTCGATGAGTCACTTAAGTCACTTAATGATGAGTCCATTTACTAAAGTATGGTTTGAAAATTTCAGCAATTCTAGATTCTAAAATTAGTACACACTTTTTTATACAATCGTTGATTGAAACCAGATTATTTCAAACTGTCCAGGATATTGACGGAACTGATTAACCGCACTATGCCAGATTAATTACTGAATTAATTTACATTTGATAAACTGCTAATAGGCACTTTATTAAATATATAAATATGTTGTATCGAAGAAACAAGTTTTTGATAATTTTAATAGAAATAATGCAGAGAAAAATACACCTGTATTAATTGCATTAGTGAAAACACTGGGAAAAATTAATTACATTGTATCATGACATTGAATGTAAACGGGATTCCTGTTAAATTGGAATAAATATTAATATCTTATCGGTTTAGTTACAAAGGTTTATATTAATTTAGTCATTACGTATTGATTTTATTATTATAAGTAAGTGTATGTTGTTTTTTATCTGTTCACAGTCAAGGTAATTTAAATGGATTGATGAAGAAAAAAACAACTAGGTTTACGATGTATGCTAGAAAATGTTAATTTACAAACTGCGGTTGCAATTATTACAGTATCTGTCGGTTATTAGAAACCGATTTAACGGAATCGGAAATTACGAGTCAAACGCTCATCGATGTGACCAGTAAATGCTTATTGACATTTCGAAATCCCTACATCGGATTTAATCAATATAACTAAGGTAATTGATATTTGGACTATAATCAGGACTTTCTCGTTTACCCGATTTGCGCAATTACCATAACATTATTAAAATGTAGGCAACAATTGACCATTTGGGAATGTTCACGTGTGCGTCCGCTTCTGTGTTTCATCTTCCTACACACGTTTTCTTGTTTTTCTAATTAATTCCTGTACCTTTTTTTTATTGGAATCTTTTAATAACCATTTACCGAAAATGGGCACGAGCGTTAAAAACAACAACAAGATTATTATTTATTTAAAAAAAAATCGACGATTTTTTGCTGTGCAATTGCAACGTATTTAGATATGATTAATCTGGCAAAACTTTTGAAATAGACGCACTTGATTATTTTATTATTTTTGTAATTTATTTATAAAATTAATACAACAAAGTAATTGATTAACTTCATGTAAATATCCTAATTTAGGATTAAATTTCTTGACCTCAATTTTTATATTATATTAATGGTACTTATTATTACTTATTTAAAGTTAATATTGAAATAAATTAGTTGTTTTTATTTATTTTCTTCTGTTGAAATGAGTTAGTATGAGACTTTCAAGTAATTAGGTATAATTTCTTTCAGATTTCCTTAAATAAAATATAAAGTAGACGTTTTCTTCTGGATATTAATTGATGTAGTTCAAAATAAATCGATTCTTAAATTACTACTACTTCCTATTGACGTTATTTGGTTAATACAAAAAAGAAAAGAGCCGAAATTACGTATGGAGAAATTGTAGAAAAGTTATTTGGTTACAACGGAAATCTATTTGATGTACAGTGGAACTTCGCTTAACGAGTTTAATCAGTTCCAAATTTTTACTCGTATAGTGAAACATATTAAAAAATACACATATGTGTAGACAAGTTTTAAAAACGATGTAGCAGGCGCGTAATCCGGGACTTCTGTTCTCATCGTCACTCGTTATGCGAAACGTCGCTCGTTAAGCGAGTCATTTTTCTTACAATTCATTTTGTTCGTTAAGCGAAATGCACGCTAGGTTCCACGGTATAATAAATTAAGAGATTGATGTGCCTACATATGTTACTCTAGTGATATATGTCTTCAATACTTTCTCATTTCAATAATATTGCATAACTTTTTAAATTCTATATTCATTAAAATTTATCTGAATAATCATGAAATTAAGCAAGCTGATATATTTATTAAAATAACAAGTATATCAATAATTAATCATTTCTTATTAATTATAATTATTTAAGCTTTTATTAATTAAAAGAATAAAAATAATATTAACGCATCCGATTCAAATTTGTTTATGCTGGTAATTTTTTTAAAATTAATTCTATTGTATAATATACTGACTATATAGAGCCAAACATTTTGTTGCAATAATATATTAATTTTATTATACGTATAAAACAGAATATTTATTAGAATTTCGCTAAATTCTTGAGTAAATATTATTATTCATAATTCGTATTCCTTTCGAATCCGCTCGGGTCAGTGATTCGAAGCCGAAGACTAACGAAAACGTCCATTTCTAAGTACGAATCCTGAAGCAGTAGATATAATATTTACAACAAAAGCACGAAATTATTGTAGCATTTCCTGTGAAGGAATGCGTGTTCTTTCATTCTTTCTCGTTCTTCGCGATGTTGGCTTAGTGTTGAAGCTCCACCTGATTTCCAGCAATTATCAATAAATTGTATTTATGGTCTGTATCCGAACACACGCTCGTACATACACGTACACATATACATGCCGAGTGTGGGTTAGTGCTTGTGGGAAAGAGTGAGTTTATATTGCATAACGCGGCCTCAAACAAAATAGTCCTCGCGGTAAATGTGAGATTGGGTTCAGTCAGTGTAAGAGACAAAGCATTCACTTGCACGCTCATTCATTGTGAGAATTTCAGTTTGAAAAAAAAAGTGTGTAGCATCTTAACGACAACCGGATCCATGTGATTATAGATTTTTCCTATATTTCGTGGAGTTTTTTGTTTCCGTTTATTTTTTTGGTGAATGAAAGTGCGTTTATATAAGCGATGGATCATGCGGCCGCGATGAGGCGTCTGGAGGCACTCTTCACAGATGTCAAACTTGACAAACCTGAGACCATAGTCAAAGTCGAAACTAAACGAGATTCCAAGTGCGATGTGCACAAAAAGAACGGATCCACCTCGAATCTCTTTACCAACAAGAGGACCAGAAGCTATGGTAGTAGCAATATTGGTTCCCGGAGGGAATCGATGCCCGCCCTCAATTCGCACAAAATTTACGATAGGTAAACTGCACAGAAAAAAAGAAAAGAATTATTTTTGGAGATTTACCGAAGTGAAATTTATTAGGCGTCGAGGTTCCTTGGGGCTGCCGAATACTCCGTCTAAACGGGATGCTCATCCCAGTGACTTCCCGACATCCCTAAGGAAACACCCTTTGGCCTCATCCACCAGCTCTCTATCTTATGCCAGCAACTTGCGCAGGGACAGTTTAAGTTCTTCCAGCAAGCAAAGCTTGTACAGGTTTTCCACAGATTCCTTGAACGGGAAGAGGAATTCCTGGGGGGCAATATCTAGAGGTAGTTCGGAGAGCGATGTTGCCATCGGCGATCGCTGGGAGGATAAGGTATATTTTATTTATTTACATCATCAGAAAGTTTTCTTTTCTCTTTATGCAATGTCTGAATGATTTCTTAACGCAATCTCTTACCCTTTAGTCACCATAATCCTAACGGTCGGCCTGGTATGTGTATTTGCGTTATGTAGCGGTTATATATTAATAATATGCATCAAGGTTTCCGCGGTCTTCGGGCGAGAAATCAACATAAAAACAAAATCTAATTTGAATGCAACGAAACAGCACTGTCTCGTGCCAAATCGATTAGAAATCTAATGTTTTCAAATTGAATTGAATCTTAATTGACTGGCAAAGGTATCAATTTACCGTTCGTGACTAATTGTGATTATATTTAAAGTAGATAAACACACTAATTGTAGAATTATAGACGGGAAAATATATAATTGTAGTCTGTTGAGTTTTAACTTCACCTTTTAATAATTTAAAAATAAACATGTATCAGTGAATCATTTTAAACACTTTCTATGACATTGAACCTTCAGATTCCATGCCTCATCAGAGGTACAAAGACGAATCACAAAGAAAATACCACCTGTTTGACAAACGTGCCATGAACTACTAATGTACTAAAACGCATATCAAATACTTATTGTGCGAAAGTTAAACAACGCCTGCTGTGGATTATACTTTGATGGATGATATTTTACAATTCGGCACTAATAATTACTGTAATAGAATCAAGATTTACTTAATATTTAACATATGGCATAAAAACCTATAATCAAAGAACAATTAATAAATAAATGTATATCTTAGATTAATAGTTAATATTACTAAAATTGTAGACTAATGCGAAGCGGTAATAAAATGTATTATATAACCATTCGATTTGATGACGCATAACTAGAATTTCTCTCTTATTTTACGTATATATATATTTTTCTCATGGGCTCCAATTATGGTGAAGTTGCACGACGTGTTTACCTTTTGGTCGTCAAGGACTGGAAACGAAAATTCGATTTGTTTTTTCGTCATCGACATTTTTTTTATATAATACAGAACACTGTAATTCACGCAAGACGACAGCATTTGCATTTTCATTAATTATTCATTATAAATAAATGAACATAATCCGCGCTCCGCCATAACAAAAGTGAACTCCTTCGCGGACTCTCAAGATTCATAATCTTTTCGCCGTATTTCACACTCGTTTTACTTGAAGCTTGAAATATTGGTATTTTATTCATAAACTCGTTCCAAGTTTACACAGGAACGAATAAAAAAAGCTATTTTTTTTATTTCATTTCCAAGTTTATAATGCTACTTCACTTCCTTCATCTAATTAGTGCATGTTCATTTATCGGTCTACCTCCCGAGGAAAGAGCATCGTGAAGTACCGGTGCAATTATGTTATTTACTTAGATTTAAATGTGCTTACTCATAATGATACATTTAATTAAGTTTGAATGATTCTTCAGTTTATAAATATATTACTAAACCATTAATTCCTTAATTTCCTTATTTTATGCTTTAACAAAGGGATAAATTTTACACTTTTACGAGTATAGTTCTGACATTAAATTGACAGCTGACAATACACAATACACATGTGTTTTATGGTTATTACATATGTATGAATGAGACATCTGGAATTTATATGTTTGAAAATGTTACACTTGAGAAAACTTATTATCAAAGTAAATAGTTTTTTGTAAAAACTAATTTGTTGATTAATTTATTAACAATTTTCAAACTAGTGGCGAATATATCCGTCCTATCATTTACACATGAGACGTCTCTTGCAAAATTGTATGCACGGTCACTGTAGTGGATCTTTTTTAAACGGAGTTCTGTAGAGGCGACAAAATGTGGCACTATATTTATTTATGAGAACACAAGAATTTGCTATCAGAATGTTAATTTAAAACATTTCTCCATGAAGAAACACAGAAGCCTTTTTTTATTGTAAATTCAACTATAATATTTATGCAAAAACCAAAATGAAAGTTCTTGTTGAAGCATTTACTGAATATAAATTTATTGTAGAAATGCTTAAATGTAAAACCAAAATTATTTTTTTTTGCCGAAAATTATCTTATGTTTATGCTGAACACATGCTCTCTGAAAATGGTAGTGAAGTAAATAAAATTTATAACCGAAAACTTTCATTTTGTTACGTATAATTAACATATTTTTTAAATAATAGTCATTGTAAATCAAAGATTCACACTTTGTGATGACATCATCTGTTTAGAAAAGAAAGAGAATGGTATTGTACGTACAATAATTACTTTTTTTTATTTTATAATGATTAAATGTGTTTACACATCTATTAAATTAAATGAATTTAAAAAAAAATATGCAGCAATACTTCATATAGTCCGGCTCTGTTCAGTCCAGATTCGCTATAGAACGGTTTAAAAATTCAAAACAAACCAAATATTAATGTACCAAAATTATTATTTTTTCGTTTCCAAAGTTTTTTTTGTGTGATGGTCATTTTTTGTATGTATTTAGTTTTTCGAATAGTCTGGTTTCAAACAGTCCGGAATATAGGCGGATTCAATTACTTAATTACTAACTTTATAAATGTTTTTATAGAGAAATTCACGAGTTGTTGAAATCATAAATAAATCGATCAAAAGCAATTTCCTTCCAAAACAAAAAAGGAGGTATGACAATATCCTCGACTGCCACAACGGATGCAGCTACTCTTCTAACGGATGTCCATTTAAAGGAAGCCGCGATTCGATTGTAAATGAATTTTACGCTGACCGAAATCCGTTAGCAGCTAATTAATTATTTGACATATACATTTTGATGTCCGTTTTCCTTAAAGAATGTAGTCTTCTGCAGCGGAATGCTGTACAATCCATTCGAGAATCTACTGATTATATAGGGTCGAGTTTCATTATGTTTGTTTTGCCAGAGCTGACCTAAATTGCATTTCATTAATTATAAACGAAATTGCAGATTTCGAAACAGGCTCATAATGCGTGCAGTATTCTTTTTTTACATCTTGCATATGATGTCTGGTACATGTAAAGTTTTAAGGTAACATATGGCCAGACATTCTTATTTATTGTTTTTATTTCTTTTAAAGTTATAATGGGGTCACTTTTAAAGAGTTCGACTTCTTTTGGTCGAGCTCGAAAAGAGACAAAAAGAAATTTGTACACCAGAATAAATCGACACGTTTATACAATTCGCAGCCTTTGGTTGTTGTTTACTTCACTGGAACAGTATTTTTAATATACGCAAATAAAATTAAAAAAACTGTGAAACTATGTTTTCCAGTTAAATGCTATTAAATTAGTTTTTTTTTCAATTCAATACACAAAATGATTATAGTACTGTATGGATCATTAATCTGTAATACAATTTTCATTTTAAAAATATAGACTTGCTGTCGATGATTCACAAATTACTCATTTAATCAATAAACGTTACGGATGTTCAGCGTAGTGCCGTTCTCATCAATAAATCCTTTAGTTACCGACCATACAAAACCCGTTGTAATGACTTTGAGCTTGTGTAGGTGTTGCATTTGATTGATAGCTTGCCGATTCTGCAATTTCCCTGGGTATTTGCCGAGTGTCAGCTATAACGAAGAATCCCTAATTAGACATCATAAGTGGTGGTGATTAATGATGAAACTTTCATATCGACATAAATCATCACTTGAAATAATCTATATAAGTATGTATTATGCTTAGTTTACGAATATTAAATACAATATTCTTAATTAATTTTATTGTGCATATCAGTGACAAGTCAACTATGACTTGTGTTGATCTCATATATTAACTAACAGTTACATTCTCCTCTTTAGTTAATAATTAGGAAGTAAGTGTTCTTCCTTCGACCCTCCAACTAATACAAAATTATAAAGTACAAATATGTTTCCATTTTAAAAAGGGGCTGCATGGGAGTAATACTTCTGCGAAAGGAAATCAGTTTTGACCGTTCCTTTATTTAAGTTTTATGATTCTACCTAATTATTTAGGATCGGAAGAGGGTTGTTGAGTATTGACAAAAATGGTCGCAACTATACTGTGTAACCGTTCTTATAGATCACTATAGGGATTGTAGACCTTATGCTAGTTTGAACTACAGTCCTGGTAACATCTTCCATGCCAACAAGGACCATTACTACTTAGCGTCTTACTATCGCAATGCCATGCCTCCTCCGCCTCCAAGTTACCGACCATGCAAAACCCGTTGTAATGACTTTGAGCTTGTGTAGGTGTTGAATTTCATTGATAGCTTGCCGATTCTGCAATTTCCCTGGGTATTTGCCGAGTGTCAGCTATAACGAAGAATCCCTAATTAGACATAATCAGTGGTGGTGATTAATGATGAAACTTTCATATCGACATAAATACTTGAAATACATCTTAAATCTCCTAACTTACTTTAAATAATCTAAATAAGTATGTATTATGCTTAGTTTACGAATATTAAATACAATATTATTAATTAATTTTATTGTGCATATCAGTGTTTTTATTGACAAGTCAACTATGACTTGTGTTGATCTCATATATTAACTAACAGTTACATTCCCCTCTTTAGTTAATAATTAGGAAGTAAGTGTTCTTCCTTCGACCCTCCAACTAAGACAAAATTATATAGTACAAATATGTTTCCATTTTAAGAAGGGGCTGCATGGGAGTAATACTTCTGCGAAAGGAAATCAGTTTTGACCGTTCCTTCATCTAAGTTTTGTGATTCTACCTAAATATTTAAGGTCAGAAGAGGGTTGTTGAGTATTGACAAAAATGGTAGCAACTATACTGTGTAACCGTTCTTCGGAATATTCCACAAACTATTCTAAATAATCACGTACAAGTACCCGTTTATATATTTGATGGATACGCGAAATATACTTTGTAATAATTAAGAGGAAAGTTGTAGGCCTAACGAATATAAAATATGAATTATAAAATAAATGATAATAAAATGATCGGTCACGACAATAACATGAAAAATAATAAATAATCACTCAAAATGATAACTTTTTTACTTAAACAAACATCAATTGTTTATTGAATAACTATTACTTGTTATTGGTATTTGTAAAAAAATCATCAAACGACAATTGTCAAATAAATATACTTTGTATAGTTACAATTAATATAATTACATTCGAAATAAGCTATAATTGAGCGAATAGATGATTTTTAGTATTGTTAATTTTCAATGGATTTGTATTGTTTATCATTGCAGACATCACATTTTACTTAAATTGTATAAAGTCCCTGGCATTCAGATGTCATGTGAATATGCACCTGAACTCGACTTCTTTCTTTATATGTTTGATATACAATCACATTGTAATGCCCTATTGTAACAGTCGGCTTTCGCATCAAATTGCCACGAGGGGAATGGATTACAACAAACCGACGACGTCATTGTCATGTACACACCTTTACATTACGTTTTCATTACATAAACGCCATGCAATAACAAATTAAATGTCATACATGATTACATTAATTTCAGACCATGAACATAAACCGTATGCATTACAATGCATTTGAATAATTGTTGTTACGCTCCGGCTCGTGCCTTTGTTTTGATTCGATCCGATATATGTATATGAGTTCTTCTTGCGTTGAAGATATACATTATTATGTTTTTTTTCTTTTGTTGTGTGTGTGTGGCCGTATTCAGGACAGATGCAATTTCTCTAAATTTGGAAAGTAAGCTAGCGGCATAAATGTGAACGAGTAATGATCGAAATGTGTAACGCGCAGTAAGAACAGGCTTTTTCCTCAAGAGCAATCGAGAAACGAATCGCGAATCTTCTCCATTTCAATAACAATTAATTTCATTAGTCTAGATATAAATAAAAGAATTGTAACTGATCCGAGACGGTGACAGCAGACGCGTGTATCAAGTAAATTGAAATACTCACAGAATTACCTGAAAAAAAATGACATTTCTTTAGGTGAACTCAATATGTTCTCTTAATTATTCGTATTGTATTAAATATTGCTTATGTCCGATTATATATAATAAAAAAAATAAATATAGTAATATTTATTTCAAGAAAATAGCCTTAAAATAATAACTATTAACCTAAATTTTACGACAGTAATTTTTTTGTCGTTTGGATGTCAAGAAGTTCGACTCCTCGTATAAATATTTATTTGAATCAAATGTTCATTGATATGATATTTGTTTCAGTATAAAGTCGTGTATTTCATCTAAACTAATATATCTAGACTTGAATTTATTTTATAAATTCATAACATTAATATGACAATAATGGAATTTTTTTACCCATTAGTAGCTTTCCTTGGCAGTTACAAGCTGAAATAAACATCGTTTTGTCTTAATGTTAGATTAAAACGAAAATGTAAGTCATATGCCTTATAACTTTTGCGTTATTAGAATGTTGTCCAATTAATTAAAAGCTAATCCATTTGTATACGATACAAGCATATACTTATATTTGTTAGAGAAAGCAGTTTTTTGGTATAATTTCTTCTTGTGATCTGTTGGTACTTCTGTAATATATTTGAACTAGAGTCTTCGAATTGTTCAGATGTTTGATGCACTTACTGTGTAAAAGTCCAAATAGGTTTTAATAGGTTTATATCTTAAGTTATTTTCTCTCGTCAGTTGTGATTTCTCGCGTAGTAACCATTAATAGTTTTTCAAATGTTATTTCCAGTTGTTCCTGTTTTGTCTATATATAGTCCCTCTAAGTTAATTTTCTATTTATGTACAAAACCGGAATATGACGAAAGAATATTACTCATTTATCTCTGACATATTTAATTAATATAATCATCAATTTATAGTTCTGATTTAAAATACACTTAATAGTATTGTTAGGCGGTTCAGACTTTTTTTTTTCAAATATTTTTGTGATTGTTTCAATAAATATTATATATTACATTCTTAATAATTATGAAAATATTTAAACATTAATAATTTTGAATGAAACAAAACGTCCATAAACCAATTTCTCTCTACTTATTTTAATGTCTTATACAACAATGATTTTGGGAAGTGTAACGTGGGTTTTATGTAACGATACATTTTATTTTTAATGTTAAAATAGGAAGCGACGAAGAGAAAATGAAAATGTGCTTTTAATTCCAGTTATTATACGCTCGTGGTTATATAAAGGTGTTCTGCAAGAAAGTAAAATTAAAGTATTTTACACGAAATTACCATTTTATGCAGAATCTTAGCGCAACGAAGTCGTCCGCCTTTCCAAATCGCGAAATGCTAATTTCTCGATCACCATGTTTTACGTGATCGGAAATAATATTTTGCTCGACAAATCCACTACCAATTTTAATTCGGAAACAATCGCATTTCGTTATGATAAAAAAACAGTGACTATAATACAATCCGGATAAGGCATACATTATTCAGCAATTGATGCATTCGATGAACATATATCGCTGAAGTTAAGAGTTACTTTTTGAATCATAAGAATCAATTGGTACCTTTCTATGGCTTGCATGACTTGTAGTTTTGGAATTGAGATATACAAACATCAAAGATCTATTATATCATTTAGATTACCCTTATATAGTTGTTAAAAAAGTGAGAATAATTTGTATTATTTAGATATATTGGATTCTAGATTTAAATTTCTCTAATATATCTAGCAAAATAATTTATTTATGCTGGAAAATTACGTATTACCGAAAAATCTAGCACAGTATATTAGTTAATAAATAAATTAAGATATTGAAGATATGATAATCTCGAAGATAATTATTCTACTCTCTGTTATAAACATTCCGAATGATTAATACGAGATACGCATCTCATCTTCTCGCGAATGAAGTATGTAATTATAATGTAGGCTCGATTAATTAACATATGAAGACCATAAAAGTAATACGTGTTCATTTAAAAATGAAGAAAAGAATGCTACATTGAGAAACTAGATGATACTTTCGAACGGGCGATGGGGAAACGTCTTCTTCGGCGAGAGAAACGAGCGTGCCGTGTTTAGTAGGGGAACTTCAGAAGTAGGTTGAATTAAAGACGGTACTGTGTGTGTTCTCGTCGAGGAGTTTTCTTAAGAGTGACGTGACTGCGTGTAGTTTGTAATTTCGTGCGAAATGTGTGCTGCGGTGTAACGTTTGACAAAGATGTACGGAAACGCCGGAAGCTACAGCCAAAGGCACCTACAATCCAGACAATTGTTCAACTCATATAGACCGGAATCGAATCACTATAGGGATTGTAGACCTTATGCTGCATACGCTAGTTCGAACTACAGTCCTGGTAACATCTTCCATGCCAACAAGGACCATTACTACTTAGCGCCATACTATCGCAATGCCATGCCTCCTCCGCCTCCAAGTTTAAATAGACTGTTAATGATTGATCCGACCAAAATGCGGAAACAACATAATTATCACACGAAGAATCACCTAACGTCTAGGTCGATGGAGGACATGCGGCAAATCGATCTCGCTCATTATAGAGATAACGGATGCACCAATCGATTGAAGAGGTCGAAAACGAAAAATTGCGCTGCTTATACCAGCATGGAACACCTTTTGATTGATACCGGAAGGCCCAAGGCCTGTAGTAACAGACATGCAAAGGTAAAATATGGTAAAATCATTAAGTGAGCAGTAGTAACTGTGAGTGCTTAAATTACAATTCATTATGCAAAACCGCCTCAACGCACTAGTTATTTGCCTACATTTTAATGATGATTACCTATTTAAATAAATGACTTTTGAAGCGTCTTCTACGATTCATTTAAATCACCATTAAACCGGAATAATATGAGAAATAAAATTAATAGCTTTAATTAAATTAATTTTGTTTTAATAATATTTATTGCAACAATTATACAGTAACAAAAATTATTACAGAAGAATATTGTCCAACAAAAAAAAACACTTGAATAATTCCAATTGAACCTAAGTCTCTAATCTAATTATATTTTATTAAAAGCAATAATTAAATTAAACTTAATAGTTGAAAAAAAAATCAAAATATTATTATTTACTTTGTCATTAACTATATAAAAGAGAACAACATGCACTTATTTCTTTATTTTATTTATAATATAATTTATAAGCGGAATGGATCCTTACACAAAGAACAGTTTGAAAATAGAACTGGCTTTACGATTTAAGGAAGAACTAACAAGACGCAGTGATAGAAGAATCTGTTATTTGTGCTATGAACAGTTAGCACGTTCTGTTGTGAATAAGAAACGCCGTTTGTAAACACTAATTGCGATTCCGCACTTGTAGTCTGTTGCGTGCTGGAAAAAAATGCGACTCTTCACAAGATTACGAATTGTTCTGAATATCGTACAGTCTCCAGCATAGTTCAATCTCAATTAACTCGAGACGTAGCATTTTCAATTTACTTGTAATTAAGCTCTAACTGTAAGAGATTTACCGAATAGATATTGGAGACACGATCAAAATTTAGAATTGGAAAGTATAACTGTTCATTTGGGCGTTTAAACAGTTTCAATTAATTTTATTAATACTGCTTTCAAGTTTGACAACTCGAACTGCATTTTATTAATATATTTTAATTAGTGAAAGTAGCTTCGTGAGTAAGGAAATATTATTTTTTAATTATTACAAAAGTTATTTAATTAAAAATAAGGTTAATTTTAACGTTGATTTTATTATTTATATATCAAAATTCTCATACTCACAGTAATTGTATTTAATCGGGTATGCTGAGAATTATGAAAAAATGATATTATAAACTTTGAGTTTAATGATTATGATTATTATGTACTCATTAATTATTTCCATTCATATTTGAAAAACTGTAAATTATACCAAGAACTCAAAATAAGAACAAAAGCATATAAATGGGAATTTCATATATACATATTAGGATTAATATTATTAAATTACAACCTACAAATAAGTAGCTTTGCAGAATTTTAATTAAAATTGTTTTATTTTTTTTTATAATAAAAAACTATATTTCCTAGACTTTTGTATTACTTTCTGTAAAGAAACAAAAAGTTTTTATTTTGTGAAGAAAAAAATCGAAAACTGCGTGAGAATGAGGTTGTATATATTCTTTTTGCGAAGTTTTCTTTATAAGGTTGAGCTTTGTGTCGATCTTTATGTATGAAAGGGGGGTAGTATTCAAAGTATTTGTGTTCTTAAATGGAGCACTAGGAAGAAGAAAAAAGTCGTCGTCCTCGTGAAAAGATTTTTTTGTGCCAAAGATTTCTCTTCCACAAAATACGTCGCTTTCGTGAACCGAATGGAAAATTCCGGACAAAAGGCGAATAACGTTGTGATTCACAAATCGGCGGAAAATGTTCTTTTAATCTGCTTTTAATAGTGCTGCTTTGTGTATGTTTTTATTTTGTTGTTACATATTTATTTCATTGTCTTTCAAAATATTCACATTAAATTTAAATTATATAAGTCTGCGCGTTTTTAAAAAATGTTAAAAATTATGTAATGAAAAAATAATGCCATTTCCTAATTTAATTATTTAAATAACTTGTTTATCATTAACCCTAATTTGCTTTCTATGAAAATTTCTAGTAAAAATCAATCACTTCATTAAATATTAAACATTGAAGACATATAATAATATTAAATACCGATATATTAGTAAAAAATCAGCGACTTCTCAACGTATGGCGTGTATTGATATATTTCTGTCTATACTTCTTGTAGCCATAATTACAAGTCTCTTCAGTTTTGATCCGTTTTTCTTGTATCCCATGGAGCTCGTAAATCGGCAATGAGTTAATTACATCGAAGCTGTTGGATTTACTGTTTTCCGCATGAATCGGTTGTAAATCATAATGAAACAAGTTATTACTGTTTCGCGCAGAAAATTAATTTTAAGATGTTTTCTTTCTTTTTTTTTCCATCCTTCTGCTTCCTTTTCTCGTTTTGTTTATTACTTACTTACGCGCCAGATGCTTTCTAGAAACCTCGCGGAATATTCATGGATATGAAATTCACGGAACGTCAGGCTGCAAGCAGTTAACATTGTCTATGAACCATCGAGAGTTTTCATAACGTGAAATAAATGAAATTTTATGAAGTCGAATATTGCGAGAGATGATTTATTATACTGAGTTTATTAATATGATTAATGTGGGAAAAGGAAACCGATGTAAATACTCATGATTAATTTCCTATTGTTTATTGGACTGTCTCTTTTGTGAATAGGCTTTCCACTAACTTTTGGGCTAATCCTTTATGTTTACTCAACGACCGCAGATTAATCTTGCGAATTTTCACTAGCTGTAATGCTTTAGCAAATCCATCCGAGTGAAGTTAATAAATCGTTTTGAACCGAGGAAAGTAAACCTATTCACTCACTTACAAGCTTTTGTTTTTGCTTGTTTTATCTTCTACATTATTTATAAGAGTTTGTAAAACTATTTCAATTACATCAAATTCAATGTATTTCACACAATGTATTACAAATCTACATTAATTTGTCAAGTATAATATGATGAATTGTTCAAAAATATCATTTGATTGTTATAATATTAATAATACCTTATTTTAAGTTTATAAGTTTAAATCGAGGAAAATAAACCCAGTTACTTTACATTGTTTGTCTCCTACATTAATAATAGCATTTGTTAATAAATTTATCAAATGCAAAAATTATAGAACAAATTATGCATCATTATAATATAGTGATACTATTTTTTTTTATTGTAAAATTAATAATGTTATTGTTTTATTTGTAGTCTACACCCCGCAATGTGGAAGTGGACAACACGGAAGATAATAATCCTGCAAGACCTAAATTCGTTGCGGTCACTGCTCTCGAGGATGTCCAGGCTGTTCGTTGTGCCGAATTCCATCCTGGAGGACAGTTGTACGCCGTGGGATCGAATTCGAAAACGCTCAGAATATGTGCATATCCGAAAATGAGCGATTTACGGTAAGCTTTCTTCAATAAATATTTTTCAATCACTTTAGAATTTAACTTGTAAGAAAGTATCTCAGGCAGGAATTAAATTAAAATGTAGAGCGGCGAGAATTGCGCAACGAGGAGTTAACAATCTTAATTCATTTAATCGTCTTTGATTACAATTACTTCGTTAGGTAACGTTAGCTATTAATACAAATAATTATGTAAGTCTATAAAGGAGTAGCAAATTGAAATTTCTAATTGGATTTTGTGTGTGTGTGAGTCGTATTGTGTTGTGTGTATCTCTGTTGGACGTGAAAGTTTAAGAGCTCCGATCAATTATTATTGAAATATGTTTATTTATTAAAATGCACCTTTCGTCACGTCTCTAACAATATCATAGTAATTACATAATGCATTCGATCGATTGTTGTGTTACCTACCTTCGCTAATTTGCTCTATTATTTGTAACCAATAATTAGTTTGAAAATACAGTGAAGGCGGAAAAGGAACAAATTGAGACTATGATCATTAATTGTTCACTTTTTATATATTATTATTTTTAGAATAATTAATATAATAACATGATTATATAATTACATATTTATTGATTATTTAAAATTACTATATAATTTTCTTTAATAAGATTAAGAAATAATTAAAGTTTTGAACTTCCATCGGCACATGTATTGTTCGACTATTTGAATGGCTGATCACCACATTTTGACATCTCAAGACTACAATAATGTCACTCTAATAAAACGATGATTAATTCTCTACTTTGGTTTTGCTGGATAGTGAATCTTCATAAAAAATGAATACTACATTATTGATATAAATATGATATTGATATGTTTATTACAAATTCAATATTATTATATGAAATAGAAATGGTCAGTTTTCGAAATTAACATATATTAATACTAAATACATTACAGAGTAATAAAAAATCTATTAGGTCTTTTCAAATTAATGCAACAATATTGATTTCCATTGGAATGGAAGAGGTGAAAGGTTACCGTTTGCCATAGAATTTTTAAGCGCTGAAAGTTCACTGCACGTACACCTCTTCTTCACGACCTCTAGGCAACAGCTTGTCAAGTATATATTATTTTCAAAATCTTTCAATGCTCATTCAAATTGATCGTTTCTCAATTATTGGTTAAATCATATAATAACGTTGAATTTATTTAAGGACTTAGAATTAAAGTGTATTGAAATTTTAGTATTTATCACCAGGCATATTGTTAATTATTTTACAATAATGGGAATATTTATGTGATGTATAAGGGATTTAATAAGTGGATTTTTTATGAACTTGCTCTGGCCTCGATTTCTTCTTATAAATATCATAAAAATATATCATATACACATATATTAAGATGAATATTAAAGCAAACTAGTTTAACACCATATGGTGAAGTTGTTCATTGCTATATTATTAAAATAATCATTTTGTGGAATTTTACATAGCAGCTTGTCCATTTAATTGTTAATAACTGTAAAAAAGCAATCGTTCGAATTCCCAACTTTATAATTATAAATTAAAGAAGACGTTCTCCATTTTAATTACCATGCACATTTTTTTATTTAAATAAATAAATAGCAACAAACGTAATTAATTTTTTGCTATTATAAGTTGCAAAACATATGGTTCTTTCATAATTTTACTCGCATTCGTAAATGTTAATTCTTATGCGAATTTCTTTGAGAATTAGAAATTTTAACCGTGCAGCGGATTTGATTGCTTTTGACGCCCATTGCGTTTAATTTCCGTTTCCCTAATTTCTTTTTTGTTTGTTTTTATAACATTTAAGCTGGCGATTTCCGTTTCTTTTATATCATTACTTTTATGAAACTGAAATGTTTTCTATTTTCTAAATGTGAATGTGGTTTTACTTTCCAAATAGATTGGATCAATAAATATTTGACATATGTACCAATAAATTCTGTATTACAATACTTCAAATATATTCAGAAATCGATTCAATATTTCTTCTTTTTTTTCTTCGATAATTTTTTAAAAGTATTATAAATAATTAGCGTCAACTATTTTATGTAGGTTACAATACTTGATTTAAATACTTATATTACAACAATTTATTACTTAATATTAACTAAAAATGTATTTTAAAAATATTATAATGAAATGAATAATTCATAGTCAAATTTATCCATGATCAATGCTTACAAGGAAAACTCAAATTCATCTTCAAGGTTCAACACAAATTGAGCTCGTTAATTCTAAAATTCAAAACGCTCTTATTCGTTTTTCTGCTTTCATAAGTCAGTAAAAAAAATCTACAATATAAAAATCCTTCAGAAAGTTCTTCAAAATTGTTTTCTTAAATATGTTTGGTTATAATATATAATTACTTATTTAGAAATGTAACTAAACTAAAATATGACTTATGATGTAATATTGTCACGCGTGTTAAAGAAAATTGAAAAAGTGCATATGGCCAACCGTAAATGTAAATTCTGCAGTTACTAAATACGAAAACGTTTTAAACTGCATTGCTAATCTAATTTGCTTATACAAAATATTCTGAGTAAATAGATGTTGTACAACATTGAGAATAGGCAAGATTTTTTTCTAATATTGATCTATCAGAATCTTTGCTTAATGTATATCAATTTTTACAAATAATAATACATTTTAATAATTTTTTATTTACTATTAAAATTAAAAAATCATATATATTAGCTTTTCTTTCGTATTAAAGTTGTTTTTAATAGTAACATATTACATTATATTAATGTAAACATCTTTAAACTTTGGATTGCTGCATAAATTTCATATCCAAAATATATTAATCTCATTTGATATAATATAAATAATAGTAACTCTAATATATAACAAAAGTATGCGTTATTTGAAATTCATACAATATTAAATAACAATTGGAGTGTAATCCGAGTCGTCGAATAGAAAATGTAGCTATTTCATAAAATTTTAAACAGTTCTCTCGAGTCGAGCCAAATAGGGCAAACGGCTATATAAAGTCTTCGTGCAAATTGAAATACCTTGGATTCTAATTTGATTATAAAATAAATTTGTTATCCGACAAGGTGAAACAGAGTGTTTTATGACAGCTAATTTATTGAAAGTTTCAATATTTAATAGCTAAGACAATATACAAGTTGACATATAACATACTGTAAATAATTTATTTTCTTCTTTTTTATTGTATGTAATATTATATGTAATAATAATATCAATATTTATTGTAACAATTTTACAATTACAAAAATATGTAAAAATACTATTGACGATAAGACGATTCTTAAATATTACTGCATAATGTTTTTATACTTATATCCTCCGATTTACATGGTAGGTTCTTGAGAAAAACGTGTATATCAACATTTATATTTTAATTTATTATTTTAAAATGCCGTGTAAAACAAGGAATAGGTTATATTCAACATTTAGTTTTTTATTAAATTTACTGAATATAATATAAGAAAAGTAGAAATTAAATTTATTAATCTTTCAATTTAATAAATATAATTACAAATTTTCTAAAATCTTGAAATCGCACTTTGAGCTCGTATACTTCCAGTCGTAGCAATGAGGGAGGAGTCAAATTGTCAGTCAGACAATGAGATTAATGTACAAGAAGAAGTAACGATATAATGATCAATGTACTAAGTATCGAAGAAGTAATGGGTCCTATAGAACCCACATATTGTAGATCAAATGAATAGAAATCAAAATATTGAAAATGAAAGAAATGAAAATGATACTAACAATAGTAATGAAGATATATTAAGGAATAATATCAGCGCGATAGTACCCGACAGTGTGGTTGCTGCAAATAAAAGTAATGATATAAATATTCTTACTACAAGCATTAGACACAGAAGAATAAAAAATGAACGATAAATCTAATAGCAGCATCATTATTGCTGCTATTAGAAGGGAAATCTAATGACGATAATGAAAGTAATTCTGACGAAGAGAATCTAAATACTGTTAGTTATTATTCCGCTTTTCATTTTACATATTTATTTACAATATATTCCCATTTGTTACTATGGTCTATACGTTTTATTTCTTTGTTTATGTTAGTTAATAAAGATATTTTTAAAGATATAAAAATGATGTAACACCTCACTCAATAGGATGACTAATAAAACAAGTACTTTTGTACAATATTCGACTTTATTCATCAACATAGTCTCCTTTAAGAGTGATACATTCATTCCAACGCTTCTCTAACTGTTAGTGTTCCGTGGCACACCGGTTGCGGAGCACTGAGGAGGAAATGAGGAATAGGTGTATATTATTTCGGCTAAATGTTATGGATCGCATGAATGTTTCATGAAAATCTTGTAATAAAAACATTAATTGTTGTATATAAATGTTGTGCAATGTTTTTGTTATGATATTTGATGCGGTCCAAGAAACTAGTTATTATAACGTATTATTACTGCGCAATCAAGTGGAGAATGTAAATACGGAAAGAAAGACGACGTTCTCCTGCATTTTACAATTGATTGGTTTGCTTATCCTGCATATTATTTCTTCCGTGTTCCAGTGAGAATCATCAAACGTATCAACCGACTGTGCTGTTCAAACGGACGAAACACCACAAGGGCTCGATTTACTGCTTGGCCTGGTCCCCAGTCGGAGATTTGATGGCGACGGGCTCGAACGATAAAACCGTGAAACTCATGCGTTTCAATTCGGATACATCCAATTTGGAAGGCGAAGAAGTGGAGCTGTCCATGCACGATGGCACGATTAGGGACCTATGTTTTCTAGAAGATACATCGAATAAGTCGAGCCTGTTAATAAGCGGAGGCGCCGGGGACTGCAAGATCTACGTGACGGATTGCGCCACCGGGACCCCATACCAAGCCCTCAGCGGTCATAGTGGTCATGTCTTATCTTTATACACATGGGGTGGCGCGATGTTCGTCAGTGGATCGCACGATAAGACCGTGCGATTCTGGGATCTGCGGACGACCGGCTGTGTCAATATGGTGACACCAATAACTTCTGCAGGCACAAGACAAGGTTCTCCGGTGGCTAGTCTCTGCGTGGATCCATCCGGAAGACTGCTGGTATCCGGCCACGAAGATAGCTCGTGTGTTCTGTACGATATAAGAGGCGGCAGGAACATACAATGCTTCAAACCCCACACGTCCGACATCAGGTCGATCAGATTCTCTCCCTCTGCTTACTATCTGCTGAGCGGCGGCTACGACAACAAAATGGTTCTCACTGATTTACAAGGTAATTATCCCTTAATTTACTCGATCCCGAATAAAGCGTAATTTGTTTCAGGTGATTTAACGTTGCCCCTACCGAGCGTGGTTGTTGCGCAACACGAAGACAAAGTAATTTCGGGACGTTGGCATCCGAGTGAATTCTCATTTCTGTCGACGTCTGCAGATAAAACGGCGACTTTATGGGCCCTTCCGCCCATTTGAAAGGAGCATCAGATCTTCGAGAAACATTTCTTCATAGGGTCGCATCATTGATTTTCAAACGGAAACGGCACATACATACACAAAATGAACGGAAAATAATAGTTTTTGTTTTAATTAACTCTCTTATATACATTTTAACGATTTAGTAATTTTATTATAATTATTTTTTTAATGTAAATATTTTTTTTTTAAATTCAAAAATCATGATTAACTTCAATTTGACTGTTAAATCAATGTACGTTTATTTTTGGCTTCAGCGATTTTATATACTATATATATATGTTCTTGTGGAAACAAAAAATATTAATTGCCTTACGAAATCCAATATTATATTTTAGTACGAACAAAAAAAATAACATTATAGCGAGTTGATCATGTATAAATCAGTAATTAATAGTATCACCCAGTAATATTTGTTAATTGTTATAACTAATAGCTTTTATCGCTGCATTCATCATTCATCAACTTCATTGCGAAACCATTAAAAACGAGGATTTTCTTACATTTAATATTAACAATGCTGTATGTACACACTTATTTATTTATTTTATAACTTTGTACCATAATTTGTTCTGTATAGTAATTATTCGTAATATTATTAAGTTTAATAGACAGTCATTGCACAATGTTTATTCTTCTTTCTATATACTTATATAATGTATTTCAATTGTTGATAATATCTAAAAATTTGTTGTTTGTTTCTACGAATTGATCCAATTTAGAAAAATGTGCTAAATTATAAACGATCAAACTGACAACATCTTCATGTGCGTATTGCTTTGCTGTGCACCAACCATAACTAGGATTAATGTATGTAAAAATACATATATCTTTTGACTAATGGTATTAAAAATAAAAACAATAAAGTATATTAGCAGAATATATTCTTGACATACCAATAAATACTAACTATACTGAGAACATCATTTTCCCTCTTTAAACTGTAAGTTTTTTTTAATCTACTGCAAATAATTGCAATATTTGACAAGTAGTGAGTTCAAAATTGTTTTTCTTAACAATT
Organism: Nicrophorus vespilloides; assembly: GCF_001412225.1. Taxonomy (NCBI): domain Eukaryota; kingdom Metazoa; phylum Arthropoda; class Insecta; order Coleoptera; family Silphidae; genus Nicrophorus; species Nicrophorus vespilloides. The sequence continues at coordinate 282,924 of NW_017096746.1, forward strand.
TTGCTTTATAGTGACGAGTAAAGATCATAATCGATCGGAATGACTTAACTGTATTTATTTGATGTATTTTAAAAAGTGAAATATCTGGATAAAAAGATTACTCTTAATTATTGGTATATTGCAAGTAAGAATTAAATCATCAGAAATCATCATCAAAATAACAGTAGAGAAACTGAAAATAATTAGTAAAATCTAAATTTCGATGGATTCCTGACTATCACCGTATTTTAACTCAAAATACATATCTAAAGTATTTAAATCGATTTTTTACTTCTAATGCAAATATTTAACACTACCCAATATTGAGTCGTTACAGAAACATTCTGAACTATCCTAATGTATATTTGACTAAAAAATTAAATTTCTCTATTACCAATAATCAATTTTATCATACAGCTATTCACTGTATCTATTCAACAATTTTTATTGGTCCAAAGAACCAAAAAAAATCCATTTCATACTTGCAACAATTATCTTTGTTCATAAAAATTTTAATAAATTTATTTGTTTATTATTGCATATTTGGTTGCATTCTTCTATATTGTTGAAGAAGAGCAAAGGTTTTACATGCACAAATGAACATCTCTAAAATAAATATTTATAAAAACAAGTATTATTCATAAATAACGGCGTAAGAACAACATGTTGACTTACCGAATTTACTTTATCCATGCAAATTAATAATATAGTAATCGTTTACGGTAATTTATGTATGTATAATTGCAGGTGAGATTGGAATGATAATACGCCTTATAAAAATAGAAGGACCGAAATGACGATTGGGGAAATAAATAAATAACATATTAAAGTAAATGCAATTCTTTATTGATTTGATATGTTATAATAATGATTAATAGAAAAAATAAATCTTAACACTGACATAGTTTTGGTGTGAATGAATAACAAGTATTGTGTGCCATGGGGGTAGTATTAGGATTTGGAATGCATTAAATGTTAAACAAATAAGAATAATAATAATATGTTGGCACCCTGAAAAACGAAAAACTTAATAATAATATCATCTCATCATCATATATCGTAGCTATAATAGAATAATGAATTTGTATGAAATTCAATACAAAATTAGTTTGGAGTACAAAATTCCGACAGATTTCCAAGAATCGATTTCATCCTCCACGTTTCCAGGCGAATAAATTGACTAGTATATATAATATATAAATTTAGGCTGTTTATGAACCCTAATTCCATTATTATCAACGATAACTTTTACTTCAGTGCTGAACGGTTCAAACAAAGATTATCCTTGATAAGCGGAATATACATTATCATGACACTATTTTATTAACTTAGTAATTACTATCTATACATTGTCTCGTTATTGTGCTATAGTTTCTTTGATAACAAAGTTAAAGCAAATAAAAGTTGTGTTCTTTTTTCTGTAATATACGCTTCTTCGTCTCTTCGTTTCGTTTCATATATATTTTTTTAAATATATTTATATGTATGTATATAAAGGCAGTAAATAAATGTTTTCGTTTATATTTATATACAGATTGCATTAGAAGATTCGAAGCGATTGAAAATAAATATTGCGATTTATTATTTTCTCTTTCTCTTTCACCCTTTCATTTTTTTTCTCTGTTCTCTTTGTAATTATCACCCTGTATTATATTTACAGTTTTATAAATTTGTTGATCCCTCTAGACTAAAACCAGTCTTACTAAAGCTATGTAGGAGCGTACCCTAAATTCTTTCTTTGTAGGAATAAGTGTATCTCTCTAAAGGAAGGCCGTTCGGAATCCTTTCTCTTCCAACACTCCAGCATCAAATCGTAAATGTCTTTATTCGTTAAAGGACGAGGTAGGTATGTAAATTGTCCGTCATCACAATGCATATGCGCCAAGTTCTCCATCACCAACGGATCGCTGAAGTCGTTGAACGGCTGCCTCCGGCAAAGAGTCAGGATCTCCCACAAGGTGACGGCAAATGCCCAGACATCGCTCTTCGTCGTATATTTCGATTGGTAAACACTCTCCCAGGCCATCCATCTGATGGGTAACGGAACGTTCCCGTCCACTTTGTAATAATCATTGTAATACACTTCGTTGTAAGTCCCAAAATCACAAATTTTGATCTGGTAGGCTTTACCCACCAAACAGTTTCTAGTTGCTAAATCGCGATGTACGAAATTAAGCGACTCCAGATAACGCATTCCCGAAGCGATCTGTGCTCCCATATAGAGAAGACAATTCGGAGAAAGAGATTTAACCCCGTGCGGAACGGTGCAATTGCTTTCAGCTGCAATATGCGTCTTAAGAAATTGACACAAATCTCCGTGCTCCAAATATTCCATTACAACGCAAAGCGGATCTTCCTCACTGCAAACGCCCAAAACCTTCGCAATATTCGCATCATCCAATGCCGACAAAATCCTGACATCTCTGTAAAATTCGTTCCTGCAAAAACAATAATATACATTATACACTTATACATCTTTAAAAATATAAAAAACTTACTTTTCCTTCTGAGTTGAAGTATCACCCAAAAACTTGATTGCCACTAACTTCGTACCCAAAGATAGGTTCGATGAGTGATCGACGATTCCATCAGCCTGAGCAATATAAACCTATAAACTCAAATATTAATAAAATGTTATTATGCAAGTTGACAACATTTACAGTTCCAAATGCTCCTTCAGATAACTTAGATAACATCCTTAATCTATGCCGTGGAAATTCAGGCAACACGACTTCCTCGAAGCGTTTCCTCAACGCGTTTATTGCTTCTTGTTCGGTTGGAGACTGCAATAATAATAATCGATATAAATATTATAAAGTTATGATCCTTCAAGTTGATATTCAGTTTGTTGATTACGACTATTTGCGTCGCTTCGCTACACTCTAATTAATTCTCATAACTGGGTGAGTTTGATGTACTTGCAAAACCGTGTCAAGTGAATACAAGTATCATCAAACGTTAATTACAAAAGCACGAAACATCTTTTCGTACTTCAATGTATATTTTTATTTTACATGTAAAGAATAAAAAATGTATACGTGCAGCATCATACAATAGAATGTGAATTTTCTTTTCATCGCACGTATATTTAAATTATAACTAAACAAAGATAACTAAGAATTTGAAGGTGAATTGTGAGAAATTTATGAAAAATGATGTAGTGTGTACTTGGATTCGAAGCATGTGCATGTAACTTCCCCAGGGATAATCCGAGTATATATTTTAAAGTCTGGAATGGCGCAATAGACAAACATATAAATCAAAGAGGAAAAGATATCGTAAATAATATAGTTTTATATGAAAGTGGGGGCCATTCAGTAGGTGCACTATATCTTGATTAAACTAAATAAGGATATTTTAGTATGTTTGAAATATAGCCAGCTGTAAACCATTGTACATCGATAAATATTTGCTGCGCTTTTACACAATGCAATCCGTTCGTGAATGCAGGAAGGTTCAATACATAAATTATGTTTGGGAAAGAGTGTGCAACAAGTTTGCGCAGCCAAAATATTTTGAAATTGTACAAATTTCTGAATTTTAGTGCACGTAAATTCTGAAATGTTGACATGTTTACAATCTTGTAATTTTCTGCATCCCAGGAGGTTCGTTTAATATCTAATTTGCAGACTGGACCTATCCTCGATTGCGAATGCTAGTTAACTACTGGTTTTCCAATAAATTTGAAAAAAGTCAAACGTGTCGTGAATATATAAACTTACTCTATTATAACTACTCCTAGCTTTGGTATTAATATCGTTATCTTTATTGCATTGGGATGGTTCGGTAACGAGGAGTGGCAGAGTGCCACCTTCGGGTATTGCATAATCGTATACATCTAAAATTCGAAATTGTTATTCATAATTCCTCAGCGACCGGCTCGAAGCCGAAAACACTTACCAACAGGTGTCGTCGATGCATAATTGCGTTTGGTGCTTAAAGTATTTTGCATCTCCATGACGACAGAACTGTAGCTGTAGTAAGGTGCATACTTTGCCTGATATGGTTCTTGATATTCGATAGTGTCGCACATCTTGTGTCCGATTTGAGGCAACGGTAGCGTCGATCTTAAGCTAGATTTCAACGTTCCGTGACTTCTGCAATCATCTATTTCAGTCACACCGTACGCCTCTATGGCACTGACCTTTTCGCTCATTCCACCGAAAATCGATTCAGGTTGCAAACGAGGTAACGTGTTTGCGGGAAAACCCATGTTCGGTGCATTCGGACTTTGCAAGAACTTTCTGCTCCTGAAGCGATTGATTATCATAGGAATGGCGACGGCGCACAGCAAGATCAGAATGATCAGCGTTATAATGATGATCGTCAGATAGGTAGCATCTTGCAATGTGTGCTGATGGATTGGTATCTCGATCTTGTGCTCCCTATTATTTTTATCGAAATCTCCTTTCGGTGCATCCGTCGGCTCCGATTCAACGGTGAAGTTACCATGTGCCACTATTGAATCAAACGTAATTTCGCTTATTAGCAACCATTTGGCAGAGAAATAAAGTTGAAGCTTCGCGAACTTCCCGATGCGATGGTGCAGCTTAATTGAAACGTTCCGCGAGTTCTCGAATATTTTATCCTCGATGTATTCATAGCTTATTGGTTCACCTTTCGTGAATACCTTACCGCCGATGCTAAACAAAACTTTAGCCATTGAAAATACCTGCACATCTTTCGTGAACAAGTTGTTCGAATAGATGTGCACGGCGGAAAATTCCCGGATCCTGTCGAACTCGAACGTTATTTCAATTGGCCTGTTCGATCTGCTGTCATTCTTCCAACCCACCCAAGTCTGCAGGTCATCGTAAAAGTCCAATTTGAAATTGTCTTGCCCGAACTTCCCATCTATTAATTGTCCAAGTCCGTACTTCAGGTCATGTCCATCCCAATGGCCATCATATCCGAAATCATAAAATTCCCAATTTGACCCTCTCTTATCCCCTTGGGGCATTGAATAGCTCACGATGCCGTCCGTCCATTTGCAACCGTAGAGCTCCACTCTCATGCATACAGTTCTTTGATGATAACTGTACGGGTAGAATCGAATTTTGCTGGCCCATATCGGAGGATCCAACGTTTTCTTTGCCTCCAAGTACGTGTTTGTGTTCGCCTTTATTACCTGAAATAAAAACGAAAATTGAGATACACGCATCGCAAACAAATTGATCCTTTTTCATTATCAATTAGATTTAATAAAATCTGGGAAAGCGAAATCAATTTCCCGATATATAACATCGTGTGTATACAGTATGAACAAACACAGCGCAATAAGCCATAAAACTAGCGCAGAGTTATATCACGTATAAAAGGAAATGCTATCAACAAGTCCGGATGAGCAGAATGCCCATAATCTCAGATTCAGTCCCAGAAGAGAATACGTGAAATGTATTGAGTTTTATTGCATCGGGCTGCGCTTCCTTTCGTTTTTCATCTCTCCGCAGGATTATTTTTACTATTCCCCAAGTTTGATAACACGACGGTAAGAAAATGTAATTTTCTTCGGTAAATAGAATCTAGCCAAATCCCGGGCTAATGAACTTGAAGCATTCCAAGAATCCAAAGAATTTCAATTCACGCTGATTGGACTTAAAACTTAATTGCCACGAATGATTCAAATTAATTAATATTGTGGAACTGCTTTATATTGAATCAGTTAACTAACGCTAGTAATATATTATACTTTCTTAGCATTTCTTCATTAGAAAAACACATATATATTTTCCTGATACAGATTATTACGTTATAAGTTTTTGCTATTAAATTATTTGTGATTCAGATTCAGTTTACAAGTTTAATTAGGTGTTAAGATTTGGATTACGAAATGCTTATACCTAACAATTACAAAATTATCTGGGATAGTCTATTCGCTTAATGTAAACCACAATGAAATTCTCTGATGAAATATAATGATATAAGAAGACTTACTTTCCTATAATATATAAAAACTATTATATAATTGGTATTGGATTTAATCGATTACAAAGGTTATTAATAAACAAATAGTATTATATATCGATCATTCGTGTTAAAATCTTATCCCTTTTCCAATTTACGTTGTTTATTATGTGTATTAAAGAAAAATGTTGGGATTTTCTTATTTATTGTTAAGATAATCATTGAGCATAAAATTGCTTTATTATTTTATATCCCGCTGCACTTTTCTTCTTTCGTTTGTTTGCAGCGATAAAAGGTAAAATATTACTTCGCAGACGAATGTATAAGAACAAGACTTTTTTTGATATAAACTTGCATTTGCGATTTACTGAGTATGAATAATGAAAATTCCGCTTTAGTCTCAACACACACACATTTATTTATTTCTTTCACTCTCGTTTTTATTATATATTTTAATTTATAATACGAATATATTATTTAGATATACGAGGTTCGGCTGTAATTGTTATCTACATCATTGGGTGGTAGTAATGAATCTCATGCAAGCATTCTAATTTCCTGAAGTCACGTAACTGCTGCTCGCCTATTTGGCGCCCCCTTTTTTACCTTTTCGCTCATATTTCATAGCCTCTACGTTTTCCATCCTTCACTCGCCCTTCGCTGTGTACGATACAATGTGGTTATATACTAACGTACTAATCGATTTCGGCCTCGTTTCTATATATACATTTTTTTTCCTTCGCTTGGTTTCTCCACCCCCAGAGAGGAGTTTTCCCACTTTCGTATTTAGGAGACTCCCCCGAAAGCGCCATGTATTTCAATGCTCGAACAGAAACCGAAAGTTTGCATTGCATTTGCTTCGGTTTTAATGAAAGGGTCAACAAGGGTCATTAATGGTGGCGTGATGAAATGTGCAGCGCAGCGGACGGGGGGAGCCCTATTCCAATTATTCCAGGCCCAAACAAATTTACTCTACACACCACTATTAAACTTTCAGATAATTATTTTTTGCAGTACATTAGGAATATTATGCATGCTACAAGCAAATGTGACCATGACTTTTACTAATAACTAGACAATTCATACTTTGCGTTTCACGAACTTCCAGAAATTATTTTCAGTTATTTTTAGAGTTGTAATCAATACTTGCCTTGTCCTAAAGGAATGTTATAAAGTTTAACATAAAAACATGGGTGTAATGTATACTTAATTTACATTTACATTCACCAAAAATGGGGGAGAATACGGCACACCTGTATATCTAATTAACTGTGCACATGTTGACAATTCTATATTATATACAATTTATACATAATAATCACAAAAATATCCCCTCGCATTTTCACACATCATTTAACAAAACCTAATATTATATAAAATGTTGTAGAATGTTTTAATAGCAAATTGTTAATATTACCAATGTTTTCAAAAATATTAGGTATTTTCGTAAATGTAACATTATTCAAAATAAAATTTGATATAAACTAAAAAGTTATTGCAAAAGACAGAAAATAGTTGATATATTTTTTTTATAGATATTGAAATATCGATTTGACTGACATGGGACACAAAAAAGTGGTTTCCTGGGAGTATCTCCGTTTTCTTTACCGCACGGTGTAAGCCTTTAAGCGGATTGTCCGAAGCAAACCACAATATTTTCATTGGTTTTTTTCGTATACATTGCCTGAAAGGTTAGCGATGTCTGAAACCTGGCAGCTGCTCTCATATGATTGATATTGCAACTGGAATGTAATATAGAACTGATATTCGTTTTGCAAAAATAACGTAAATTATTTAAATATATAACACAATGTGTCAATAATTAATTCAAAGTAAAAACTAATTGTTATATACTAATTTATATATTTATTAGAAAATCATGTTTTGGATAAGAACAACATCCAATCATAAAATGTATTGTAATATTGAAATGAAATATGGAAACATATTATAATATTAAGTTTACCCATATAAGTCTTGATACAGGTTGTAGATAAATAAATAAGGTTAATTTACCAATGAGAGGATCCAAGAAATTATGTTATGTGAACTACTCATACATTAATGGATGACGCATGAACTCATCAGCGAAGATGGTATAATCACATGCAAAGAATGCCGGAAGAACGGCACTCAAAACAAATCTTCAAACATACACGACAGGAAATAGAAATAAAAGAGAAACAAACAAGCAGGAACTGAGAATAAGAGAGACAGAAGAAGACTGGTGGACAGACAGATAAGTGGAAGTTGAAAATCAAGAGTCGTTAAAGTGCTATCAACAGATGTAAATATATCAAGTATTTAGTCAGCGTAATATTTACCGTATATTGAGAAAAATAACCATGTACGTATTATCGAAGGTACATATAATGGATGTACGTTATATGAGTGCTTATTGTGATGCACATAGTTTGTACACCATTAATGTATTCATTTTATAATCTAGTATAAATTATATAATTTTTAATACTGAATCAACGCTATTTCCATTTTAAATATTTATTTACAATTTGGTAAGAAATGGAATCAATAAAAAAATATTTAGTTTGTTTTTTATTACTGTATATGTTATTTTGTTGAACGATTGATGCAATAAACATTATTATTATTAATAAATAATATTCTTATTTTTTTTATAATAGTAAACTTAAATACAAAAAGTGTATTTGTAACTTTAACTGACTTATGATGTATGATTACTTGAATTTATCTTTAGGTCGATAGGAGAATTGCATTATAATATATCAGTTAAAATAAATGATGTCTGGAAATTTGTTTGCTCATTAGGAATACCGAATTTCAATCAAATCAACTATACTTTTCGTTCATTATTTCAGCGTTTCCCCCCTGGCGCCGTAATGGTGTCGGATAACTTTGCCCTCGAGGCAAAAACTAAAAACCCTTTTCTCCGGAAAGTAAAGTTCTCTCCATCCCCGTGAAGTGGAACCACCGCATTTAATTAAATATGGTATAATTACCTCTTCCCCTTTATAATTATGATATTTGATCCATTTGTTCAATCGGGGCCTCCAATACTCGAGCATGTACGCTTCGGCGAATTCGACCCCCTGGCCGTTCCCAAACCTTCCCTGCGTGCCGACCGATGTGATCACGTGCGCCGTCTTCAAGTCGATCTGCAGCCACTCTTCCGGTTCCGTTGTTGCCTGTTTCTGGGGACACCACGCTCCGCCGTTCCGCTCCGTCCTCACGCTGAAAAACAATATCCCGTGTTATTTTACAATTAAAATTAACAACTTTTTGCCCCCTCAACGAGCAGAAGGGCACGTCTGTTAGTCCTCTCTCTCTCTCTCTATCACATACACTCTCTTTCATACATTAACTCTCCGTCTCTCTCTGCGTCGTGGCTGTAGACCGTATTTATAGACCGGAGTCTCTGTTGGGTATTTTTAAAACGGGCACTACAAGATTCGCGGGCAGATTGCCATGCGAGATTATCTCTAATTAATTGGCGGCTCGTGCCCACCCCAAACTCCACTCCCGTGTTTATTTTGAAACCAACCTTCGTTATCCTTCTCTATCTCTCTCTCACCCCGAAATGAACTTTAAATATTTAGCGAAATTTCAACCAGTCCTGCTGGTACTCACCGTCCATGCTGCGGTCCAACATTTCCGTTCTCGAACGAGGAGCTAGCCGATATATCATCATCACGTATGGCTCCGTTCTCCATACCCAGCGGTGCAATACATTGCGCTAGGAAAAAAGTAGATTGTAACATAAATTTATAATGAGAATGACATATATTTATTACAATAAATGTACATTTATATACAACAATTGTTAGTTTGGTTTCTTACTAGCTGACAATTAGTTTAAGGTTAATTATTATGATCGTCATTGCAAAAACTACCCAAAAAGTCTAGATTCGAACAATTACAGATAAATGAATTCCCGCAATAAAAGAAAAATGGCCTATTGGTAGTAGATGCCAATCAAAATCCAGTGTTAATGATGAGAAAGTTGTTCTCGGTAGTATTGAAAATGGGTGGAATATAAGACTGATTTATCAAACAACCCCGCTTTATTTGGGTTTCTTTAACGTGCATTACAATGCATTAGTATATGGAATTGACCATGTTTCATAAAGGAGGCAACGATTACAAGATTCCTCACATGAGCGAGGACAAACTGCGTTTGCAGGGAACATTGTCAGCACGTCAGAAACTTGACCGTTTATAGTCACTAATTTGTTAAATGTTATTTATAAGTGTTAATTTTCAAATGTTTTTCATTTTATATTATAATTTAGTTGTGAAAATACTCGTTATTCCATTGCATATCCTATTTATGAAAGTGGGTACTTATTTTGGAACGGAGGGAGAAATAAAATAAAATTTTAAAAAAATAATTGGACTACAGATTTTTAAATTTTATAAACTAAAATAGTTATGTATAACTTAAATAATTATTATATGAATGAAAAATAATTATAAGAAACATTTTTTTATTATTTTTTTATGTCAAGAGCTGAAAATTATAAAAAAAAAGTTCAATAGCTATTTTGTACCAAGAATAGTTTTAAGTAGATTTTCAGTGGATTTTTTCTTGAATTTATAATTCCTGAAAAAGCCGAAAATAGAATGTAATATACATTTCCAATTATTAATATTTCCAAATCAACTATTTTTATTAAATGAGTTGTAAAATGTTGATTAAAAGATCTTACAGACCAACCACGTACAACATCAATTTGATTCCCTTCGGGGTTTCTGACCATCGTTGATCTGTGAAGCTTAAAAATACGAACAATAACCGTTTTCAATAAAATTTGCCATAAATATAAAATGTGATTTTATTAAAGCCAATATGGTTAGAATCTGGAAATATGTTTGGTACGGACTATTTGCGCTATATTGATTTCGTGTTGCTCAGATCAGAATCAAGTTCAAGCTGTAATCATGTACGTTAGAGACGTGCAAAGCATTTAAAAAAAAAAAGCTTGATAGTAATAACATACAGTCGTGATTGCGTTTTCCGGCCGCTGAGAATCCACCACCAAACAAAAATAACATTAGTAAATAAGTTTATTTACTAATTTTTAAAATAAATATTTTAGATAATTTTAATTTTGTTCGATTCATCTGTGTAATTTCTATTACAAATTTATTTTTTGTAAGAACGGAAAATTCTGTAGTCAATTTAGTTCTTTTGCAATAGTTCTAAATAATATTTTATTTTTATGTATTTTTTTTATAAATATAATTAATTATTTTTTTACTAAATTATCAAAATGTTTGTAAAATTTAATAACAACATTTTGATTGCAATTGTACACAACATTAAGTTAATTACTGTTAAATAATTAAACTTTATTATAATAAACTATGCTAATCGTTTTTTAATCTTCATGTAATAACGTTTTTTATATATATATTTCTAAAATATCTAAAATTTGTTTAAATTTATCAAGAATGTTGGACGATTGCCCGTATATTGTACCGAATGTAAATAAATCTCCATTCACTTGTGAAACAAAGAAAAATTGTTTGTCAGAAAAAACATGCGAAAAAACTGTTTCGACAATTTCATCAGTAATTTGTATCAATCAACAGCAAACAAAAGTTTTCGAATCCGGCGCACATACATTTTTTTTTTAAATTTAGCTATATATTCGATAAATAAATATGCGGAATTATGTAACGCATTCATGGGTGCACGGCTAGTTAAGTAAACAATAAATCTGTAAATAGGATAACAAATTTACGGTTCGGCTGCACTTGCAAAGGTGAAATTGGATGAAAAATGTTGTTATAATGAAAATCAATAAACCAACAGCCCCGTTCCATAACACAAACTCATGCAAAATTACTTTCATTTGTTTGTTACCAGTAAGACTATGAAAAATTTAGTTATTACATGAAATAACGGATGCAATTTTTCAACCTGCATATATTTACTTCTTACTTTATATTATATGATAATGTATAGAATATCTAATTGAAGCATCAAATAATCTCAATATTATACAAATTAACTACCGAAAACAGGTATTTCATAAAATACCTGATTTTGTATTACATAGAATAAAAATATTATAAACTACAATGGTAATATATAAATTATGAAGAAGAGTCTGCTTTCTCGTTATATCTGTATTTGAGAGCATCAAGGAAATTCCTCTTTAATTAATCTGCTTACATATTGGAAGCTTAAAAAGAACTCCATAATTACATCGAGAATTCCCAATCAAAATGTAACTAAAAATAAATCTACAAAAGCCCGTTCTATCATCATATTTCATGAATAACTTCGGCTTAATTAACTTTCCTCGGATACGGAAACTTCTAGGTTCGCTTTTTTTTAATATATAACGTTTTTGATTATGTTTACCGTTATGGAAATACAATTTCAGGGATGGTGGCGTAAAGGAATCAACATTTTTTGTCTGAGTCACGGAGCCCTGAAAATGTTGTTTTGTGTGTGTGTATCGACTTTTTAATTTCCCCATGATTCAATATGTACGAACGGGCGTAAATTAGCTTACAGGGAAGGAGCGGCTCCGCACGGATTATTTACTACCGCACAACTTTGGTATAATTGATTTTTACTCCTACTACTGCTGAATAATATGTATATGTAGATATATAGTAAACAACCATCTCTGAATCGTCCAATAATTCACCATTTGGGTCATTAAAAAAGACGGTGCATTATTTTCACTTAATTGTCCCTTTATGTTATGAACACATTCCATATGGATAATACCCACATAACGTAATAAAAATGAAAAAAGAAGTGGGTTATATTCTCTTCTCTTTATATGCGATAAAAATAACACGAGTGTTGGGAAAATCGGATCTTATTAAATTTTATATTCAATTAATTTATTTATAAACTAAAAATTTCATAGATTAAATTTGTATTAACATATCTGACAAAGATATATTAATATTACGAAAGTTAAAATAATTTTTTTTCCCGTGTTTGGAAAAAAATAGTTACGAGGATAAAATTTCTTACTTTGACCAATAAAATAGAGAACATATTTCTTATTTCTTGATACTTTTTATCAATAATTTCTACATTAAAATTCCAAACAAGTTGCTTCTTCAACTGTTATATAAAATGGAACACACTCTTTTATAGTACTTAAACATTTATAAAACATGGTGCAATTCGAACATCAATCAGAAAATAAGCTTAATTTATACAATAATTTAAGATGATTATAGATTTTTACGTCTGGTGTCACGAGTGTCCAACTGTCAAACTTCCTTCGAAAACAATGGAAATGCTCTGAATAATACTTTTTATCAATCATTTCTACATTCTATTAAAACATTCCAAGCAATACGTCAATATGGCTTCTTCTAATGATGTACAAAGATAGAATACACTCTTTTATAGTAAGTACTTAAACATGGTGCAATTCGAATTGAAATTCGAACATCAATCAGAAAATAAGCTTAATTTATATTCACAATAATTTAAGATGATTATAGACTTTTACGTTTGACGCAACTTTGATTGTTGATAATTTATAATGATGCCTACTTTGTTTTGATTGAATATCATACATTAATCATATAGTTTTCTGACAGTAATCGTTGATAGAACTGTTATATATGCTATATTTAACAGATAATAACTATAACAACTGGAATAATACAAGTATCCCTCTTAATCTGTTAAGACTAGACTTTTACTTATAAGTTAATTTTAAATAAAAAATGAATACTTCATATTTAGCACGATAGTTGCATTTCTATAATTCAAATTTAAAAAAAAAAGTTGTAATGCTGTGTGTGTGATATATAAGGTAGCAGAGAGTATTTGATTACAGTATCTTAATATTATCATTAAAAAAATAAATAAAGAATTAATTGATGGATTTGAATTTGCCTCTTCAGTTTGATTATTAGTGAAATCAGTTATATTAAGGTTTCATACCACGCATAGCGTATAAAGTTTTCTATTAACGCAGACTATGGCATTACTTCAACTTAAAGAACTAAAAAGAATTACTGTATATCTTATAAAATTACTTTGTGAAATTTGGGAAATAACACAATAAAACTTTAAAGCCCTGAAATATCACATCAATATCTTATTATGTTAATGTCCGCACAGGAAAAAGAAAAGTTTTCAGCAGAAATGTCTGTACCTTACTTGCTTGTTAAAATTTCCGTTTCATTTCCATTATTTGTTTTGTTTCCTCGTAGGAAATCCGATTTAAATATTGTTATTTTTCCAGAACAATATTTGCCGCTGAGAATATCTATATATATATAATTCCCAGTTTTAAAATTCCGTCGTAATCTGACTTGCAAACATTGCGAGCGCGTTTCGTATCCATGTTGCACAAAATGTTAAGCAGAAATCCCGCGATCTCCTTCTAACGACCTATAAAAATGTTAAAACTTCGGGAAAGGAGCCTCCGCTCGGTCAGGCGTTGCACCATTCCCAGCCTCCCCTTATAAATACACTTGCGAAACTGACTTTTGCCAAGGGCTGCTGCAACTTCTGTAAACACATTATCGATGATCATTTCATATCTAACGTGATGTAAACATACTTTTTGCACTTTAAATCGCAAGTTTTCATTGTGACCGCAGTGGTTATAAAATATATTTATATGCAGTCCTCGAGGAATTAAATTGAAGTAGTGCAAGATATTTTGTAATGTTTTTACATAGTTACGTGGTCAACTGAGCTGCGCTTACGTAATGATGCCCCGAAGTCAAGTCAATACGAGGTGCCGCATAGCGTCGAGCATAACCCATCATTACAAGCCATCCTCGAAATGATTAAACTTTCAAGAACTTCTTGTAACATTTCAACTAGATTATCCTTGGATCTTCTCTGATAACTTCTTGCGCCACAATGAACCCCAGACATGTTTCTTTTCTTTAAATACAAATTTGACCTAAGTTTATTTCACATTAAAAAAAATAAACAAAGAACATATATAAACGAATGTAAATCTTATTTCTAAAGAAAATACGTAAACTTCCCCACAATGATATGTTGCATTGCTATAAAGTATAATTGGCTATAAAGTTGTGTGATTTATACATCCAACTTTTTATTCACTTTCCACTCACTTCTGTACTCTGCTTGTTGTTGTTTTTTTTTTGTGATTCAGGTTTCAATTCCATTGAATGGCTTAAAAGAAATATAATGGCTGATGGCTTTATAAATCTTCCCGATGCGAAGTATAAAAGACGGTTTGTTTGCGAAATACTACAAACGGCCGTTCGAGCAGTATTTCATTTTATCGGCTTATTGCTATTGTTCATTTCGGGCAGGGTGCAATCTCTAATACATTATGTATTTAGCCCATTGTGCTGCCGTTCGGCCTAAATACAATCGCTGAATTATTTTAATTTTTTCGTTTATGCATTTATCCCGGCCGATTTACGCCGGAGATTTATCCTCCGGATTTATTTTATGGACGCGATTTTTGTTTCCTTTCGTCCCTTTTTTTATCTGAAAATACATTTATCTGTAAAACAGAATTTTCAGCAAAAAAAAGTATTTTAGTTATAAAAGTTTATTTGTGAATTTTATAATCAATAATTATACTTTTTCATTTACCGAAATATCTCGTATAGTGCGGGTAACCAGTTTGACACTAATCTAGAACTTCAAAACTTCAAGTATGCAAAGTATGCGGTTATATACAATATATTGTGTTACAGAAAGTTTCTATAATGCAGTTCTACCTAAAATCTATTGGATTTGTTAATTTCCTGATGTACTTATTAGCTATATCTTATTATAAATCATTTTCAATAAGAAATATTTCATTTTTTTTATAGAAATGTAAACGATTCTGAAAAGAAAATGATGTATTTAAGGAGATTCGTTTCTTAAAACGTTGTTTACCCCACTCGATAATCAATTCCGTTCCTCTCCATTCGCTCCGTGTCTGCAATTTCGCAATCCAATCTGCTTATTCCTGGGGAAAACTTTTAATACGGCTCGTTTTCTTTTGTCCCATTGGGCTTTATTAAATGAATCGCATGTGTTTTCATCTCCCTTTCAATGCCGAAATTTTGCTTTAAAATTAAGGAGAAACGGAGCAGGAAGGAGAGGCGAGCGAGCATACGTTTATAGAAATATTATGGAAGATAAGGAACATGGAAAGTTTCATAACAACAACATCTTATGAATATTAGGGGATGCCGAGTGCCCATTCACCTCGCCCTCCGCCCAACAAGGAATATATTCATCTCATCATTGGTTTGTTAGATAAGTTTTTATTGTGTCTCTCCCCTCGTTTTGCATGGATTCATTCCTATATATTACTTTTCAGATTGGAAAAATAAACATATATGTGTTCTGTCTTCAAATCCAGATAGCGAAAAGAATATCTTATGTATATAGAATATTTGATAATTTCAACACAGAAAATGCACATCTTTTATTTCATTTTATTGTGCAATATTTTTCATTTTCAACATGGCTTCTGTTGGGTATATCTTTGTTAGCATATGATAATATAGCAAATAACTACAAATTAAATGTAGACGCCACTTTAGAATTTTTCTTTACATATACTATCTCATATATTTAAATAGAAGCTGTTGCTTTATAACTTGTTTAATAATTTTATATTCTTCATTAATATTCACTTTCATAATATGATAGAATTTAACAAAGTAATAGTGCCAAAAATAATTAATTTTAAAGTCAATTTACCACTAACTATATATTATATATTTTTATTTGTTTTATATATTATATTTATATATTGTTTTTGTACTATTTTTTGTTTTGAAATAACGTCAAAAATCCTTTTTTTTTTAATTATCAATGAAAAGTAATTGAAAGCATTTTTTATACTTTTTTTTACTTTATTCTATCTGTTATTCTTGTATACAAAAATGTCTAACAAAGTATTTATATATCAGATTAAACTTGAATAGTTTGAAAGTTTGAAAAACTTAAATTTAATGCACATACAAAAAAACGACAATTTTTTTATTTTCTTATTTATAAAATTCAAGCAACAAAATTATTTTACTATTCAATTGCATAAATCATTTAATAATTTTCAGTTAATAATATAACACTAATTGTATGTTGTTAATCCCATAATTTTTGATTTTTTATTAACTTTTATACTTACATGGATCTACAGCGTGAGCAACTCTTAAAAAAAGTGCAAGCAAAGGAACGATTGTAAAATGCATCGTTCTCACGAAGTCCTAGGCGTGGTATCATCTGAAAATAATTAAAATAAGAATGTTTAATATAGTAAATTTAATAATAACTACTTATTACATTGTCTAGTACTATTGAATAGTAGAATTACATAAATTACGTTTTGTTCACTTTAACAAGATTTTCATCAAATCACAAAATCCAATAGTGCAATTAATTTGCATATGTCGTAGAGGGAAGATTTTCGTGTCTTCTTATAGGCAGAATAGTAGGTAGTATTGAGACAGCAAAGGCACTCTGTGGTGACTGAGTCTAATCCCCAAATAATCCGTTCCGTTGTTTTTGCTTTAGTATGACTTCGGCGAGTCTCATTAATATTAACCAGGGGGGGTTAAGATGGTCTGAGGGTAAAGTCTTATATATATACATATAAAAGGAGGGGGGACATGTCAATAAGGTAAGGTAATATCTTCAATGGGATTAGGCAAATGCGAAATAACATTTTCTCTACGGCGGTAAAATCAATTATTCCAAGCAATGCTTCGTTTAACAATATGTCCCGCATTTCCCATTACTCTGCCATTATTAGATTACCTATTATAATTATAATTTATGCATCCACACAAATTTTCTGACATCCCGGCACCGCCGACAAACATTCTCTCCCTCGAAGGAACAGACAAAGCGACCCGAATTACTTTTTTGATTATATTTTGGGTTACACAATTCATTCATTCATTCGTGTTCAATTTCAAAACCTTCAGCAATTAAATTTGGCATTATTAAAAAAAATCATACAGCATAACTTTTTAAAATAATTAACTGTTCTTATTTATATTTTTAAATTTTAATTTAAAAGAAATTTTTTTTTATTATTTTGTCAATTAAAATTATTGTTATAAAATTTAGCGAATCCGAACTATGCGAGGTACTATTTGTTTAAATTTTAATATTAATGTAGTGGATTGAACACATTTGACAATGTAGAACGTAAATTAATTATTAGTTGATATTAGATTTACATTAAGATATTATTGTTTTTTTAGTCCATTAAAACTTTTAAAGAGGCCACCTAGAGCTTTCCTTGATTTCATTTAATGATTTATAATTGAGACCTTTTATCTACTTCTCAGATAATAAATAGTGCTATTACTATTCTGAATATAAATGTGCAATTGCAAAGGAAAGCAAACACATCGATAACCTATTTTATATAACAAACGTTCTTACTGAGTGCCGCATTGATTTATTTTCGTAATATTCATGAAAAGCCCCATGGCGTGAATAAAGTCAATTTCCACTAATATCGGTACATAATCAATAATAATGCTATACACAAATCGTCCTTTCACTTGCAGTAGGCAGTAACAATTAGATACAATCGACGATTTATCTTACATCTATTTAATTCCCTGATTTCACAAGATCACTCAGTGTGAAAGTTTAGAATAATTGGATTATTTGTTTGGAAATGGAAAGTTAATTTGCATCATATTTTTTTTGTTGCACAAATCAGAAAGGATATAAATTATTATAATCAAATTATTGTTATAATAAAAAATTGAAGAAAGTTATTTCCCAAGAAAAACAATTATATATGAATAATACTTTATTTTGAAATGATTTTGTCCAAAATTAAACTAAAAAAAATCCATTTATTTCAGTTTAATTTTTCTACTATTTTCCGTGAATTATAATATGAAAATAGATGAATTTAATAGATTTTCATATAATATTGTATTTGAACAATATAAATATATTTTTTCTTCATTAAATTTAATTGTCTTATTAGAACGTGCGAGGTCAAAAGTTCTGTAAAAAAAAAGTATATTACGTTATTTAGACGTATATTCTATATATATCTGGGATGTTCCCTATTATCGCAGCATTTGGTCTTAAGAACCCGCCACATATTTGTTTTATGATGCTTTTATGGCTTAATATAAGAAAGGGACTATTGTCGTCACCGAGTAACTTCTCCAAACTATACGCGCGATCCCCTTATTTTCGGTTCACTACTTTATTTCCACTTTACGCAAATTGTAGATACAAATTGTTCATAATTTACTTCCTCTTTTATATTTATTTGTCTGCGAATGCTTTCCAAAACAGTCCATTGTTTATGAACTTCTTTCATTGTACTCTAACAATGACCGAACATTTGTTACATATATATTTACAACACAGAAAAAGTAACAGGGATTATTTTCTTATAAAAATCTTTGTAACCACTTATATTAATCAAGTAACAATTTATCAATGTGTGTTGATAATAGATCAGAAACAACAATTAATTCTCAGAAGACTATAGATGTTTAATAAAACGTAAGTGTATCAGTAAATTACAGTTAAATCATTGAACAGAAGGTTTAAATTCATAATAATTACAAATTTATTCCATATTCTATAAAATACAGTGGAACGTCGCTTAACCAGTTTAATCTGTTCCAAAATTTCCGGATTTTTACTCGTAGACTTCTCTTCTCATCGTCACTCGTTATGCGAAACGTCGCTCGTTAAGCGAGTCATTTTTCTTAAAATTCATTTTGCTCGTTAAGCGAGGTTCCACTGGATAGCTAACAATTTATTTTGTTATTAAAATCATATCTTTCGATAAAAAAAGAAATATTTTCAACCCTTTTGATATAATTCATATTATTAAAGACAATTAGAAAAATGAAATCAGCAAATAGATAAATATATTTGAAATGCACCTAAATATTCGTCCTAAATTGAAACCCTACTAGTTTGAACTCTGGATGCTTTTTTCACTGAAATTATATTTTAGATGTATGTATATTTAATTTTAAAAGGGTATAGAATAATTATTAGGATTTTCTTGGATTATTGGAACAATGAGCAATAAAAGTTTTTATTGCATTTTTGGATTATCTAATAATTACTCAGACTCAGGACCCCAATATGCGCGCCATTGATAAAGCCACAATGATTAAGCCCCAATGGAGTTAAGCCTACGGCCAAATGGAAAAATTTATTGCCAACGTACTGAATACTTTTTAATGGTCAAGGTGAATTAATAAAGTATAGAAAGTATTGCTTAACAAAATATTGGGAATACAAAGAAATAATATTATTATACAAAAAAAATAGTAATTTAAATAAGTAAGTTGTTCGTTATCCGAACATTTTGTCCGAATGCAATGTTGTTCGATATCCGATTTGTTAGTAGTCCGAACTGTTCGTTAAGCGATCAGCCAATGTACTTATAAAGGTGCAATATACTGAATGTGCATAGACTGAATCTAATTTCATTTAATTGTAATTATTACTTATATTTACTTTAAAACAATATGTAAGTCAACAACAGTTCGCAGCGTTTTTTTTTACATTATGTAATTCATTGTTGCAATAATAATAAAAACAGATAAATCGATTTATATTATTTTTTTCTAAAAATTTTATCACAAAATTTTGTAAGACTTTTCTGTAATCATAGTTGGAATAAATATGCAGAATTGTACGAAATAATTAAATTGGACATGCAGAATATAAGTAACATGGTGGTGCATGTACAATTTCTTTTTAAATGATGAAATATTATCTGCACTGGAAATCGATGTAACTACAGTCGTGCATTTGAAATGGTCTCGTTCGAAAGAAGTAGCCGAGCAAATGACTATAATAATCCCTGCACCTATTGATTGTATTTTAATGATATTGAATTTAGCATGTTGATGTTGTTTCTGGTACTCGTCGTGCGGGGGTCGTTCACTTTTGTAAAATTACAGCTGGAAATTACATGGGAATGTATTCGTTTGTTTCTGTTCGTGTTCCCTCTAATCCACCGATTGCTCGCCCAACTTCTGTAATTTTCTAACAATTATATGCCGTGTAATTACTTTCAAACTTGCTAAGTGTTTATTTTATTTCTATTTGTTCTCTAATTCCCATTCACGTGGAAGAGCAAACGCTTTGTCTTCGCAATTGTCCTTAATTCCCATACTTCAAAATGTGTATTATTTAGATAATAGATAATGCCGCCCGCCGCTGTTACCTTTCCGGTTAAATCCGTGGAAAGTTATAATCCAGCCACTCTCGACTGAATAAGATACTTAGATTCATCACTTGGAGAACGGCCATCGCGGAAAAGCCATTTTCAAGTTATTAATCGATACTATTCTTCTTCTTGTATACAGAAATATTATTTATGTTTCCTATCTCTGAATACCTTATAATTTCAGCAAAAATTAATTCTTTGCTTTTCGCAATAATAGCATCGAAGACAATGGCAAACAACTATTTACGTTGTATGAAGGTACCTGCCAGTTGATGTTTGCATGCCTGACCATCGCTCGGAGCGCAATTAAGAAAGGTGGAAGCATTTGCAGAAGGTTTTCGGTCTCACGAACAATTAAATCACAATTTTATACAACGCTTGGTACGCTGCACAGCGGTCCTTCTGCCGTGCCAACTGATGCGGATGGTAAACTAACATGTCACAAGAAAAAGGAGGAAAAAGAGTGGTTCGCCTGCTGCGTGGTGCGGCTTAAATTCCCCCTTTATATATATACATACAAACTCACACATACACATATACATTTATATATATACAGGATATCTGATATAAAATATAGCGGAGACTTGGAGTAGGTATTCACTTCAGCGTAAACGGCAATTCTTTTGATTTACGTTATCGTTTGTTTGTGCGTGGACAAAAGCGAACAGTGTCATCAATTTAGCTCATTGTGTCCAGAAAATGATCCCGTTTAATTCTAAACATTTTAGCCGTCACGTATCGTACATCCATCGATGGTACATCAACAGAAAATAAACGAAGGATTTAATGGGAATGTCTATAATACATTTACGAATAAATCTTAATGCTCTTATAGAAAGAGATAATGAAGACATCGTAATTACTCATAAATCATTCTATTGTTGCTCAATAATTAACGTACTATAGATAGAGATAATTATAGAAATAAATCATCTTAGTAGTCTTACTGAGTAATTACGATCAGATATCAATCATTTATAAGTACAATTTATTATCTTTATGTTACTTCCACTCTATGCTTGATATGTGACATAAATGAGAGAAATACGTATCAATGTGAACATCGCACATTGTGCTATTGTATATGTCAGTTTCAATGTCACTAGACTTCATGGTAATCAAGTTGATACTCCTTGGTAGACATGTGTAATGTCACATATCATATAATATTATTGTTGCATTACTTTTTATTTCTGAAATCGCGGCGATGATTGTATTCTGTAATCACATATAGGCACAGACATGAATCACATTATGGAATATGAAATATAAGAAAACAAAGAAGGAATAGAAATATTATTTCGAAAATGTCAATCAAAATTAGTAAATAAATAAATAAGAAATTATAAAATTTGTTTGATTGGAATAATTACATGATGATGGCATTATCTACAGTCAAACAGTATAGCCACTCAAACAATGTGTATTGCGGATATTACTTGGTTGTTTGACTGTACGAAACTAAAACTGTACTTTAGTAGATATCAGATTACTTACTACAAGAGTCATGTCTAAACACTACTAAAGCACTTAGTGGTCAAGAACATTTTCTAAAGCAGAAGTCGGCAAACTTTTGAGCCAAACATATCCTACATTCGAGAGCCACAAATATACTTTTTGAGCGCTTCTTTTCATGTTTACAAAAAAGATAGGAGAGGGGATCCGGGGAGCTTCAAACGGTGGCGATAATAATCACTATCGGCTCAATGGTCTAGGGGTATGATTCTCGCTTTGGGTGCGAGAGGTCCCGGGTTCAAATCCCGGTTGAGCCCTTCTTTTGATATTGCAATAATTATCATCACCGGTTTAATGGTATAAGCCAAGAGTTTCCAAACTTTTCCGGTTTCCGGCACCCCTAATATATCAGACAACGGCACCCCAAGTCAAAACTTTGGTCTATCTCAGAGCGATTTTTTTGTTGATAGTAGTTTTTCTTCAATTTTCGCTGCGCTTCTATTTAGGATTCACTGGTCTAAGCCATACGTACTCCTCATAACAATTTAAAAAGTGCCGGAGGGTCATAAAAACATTTCTTTTAATATTTTTTTTTAAATGAAACTGCTTCATTTTCTAATAACAACGATTTCATTTTTAATTCAGAACCATTGCGGCTGTATAAGTACTGAAAGACTTATACAGGCTCTTGTGGCTAGTGAGCTGCAGATTACTGACCTCCACTATAAATATTTACAACTGGAAAACAAAAATAGTATAGATTGTTTTAATAACATTTTTTTTACAATACTTCAATAGTAAATCGCATTTCTGTCTTATTTAATCAAATAGTCAATTTCAATTTCAAAATTATTTATTAAATGTAGATACATATACATGGTGTTATTTTTTAAGGGGTGGCGTACATGTGAGCTTGAGCTCATTTAGCCAGAACCAAATCGTTTCAATTTTATACGTTTCTAGTCTGTCAAAAATTGACAGTGTTTTGCGTTGCATAAGCAACATTAAATTTTGAAAAATTAGGATAGTGGATATATCAATTAAACATTTATATTATTCGATCATCCACCACGTGTATCTGTGTATTTGAGGGGTACATTAATTTCTATATTATATTAAATTTGTATTAAATTGGCAATAGGTTTATTCATTACCCATCCGCTATTTATTCGCGACAAACATTGTGTAAATAGTCGCATCATATTATAGATCATAAAGTGGTTGATAATTATAATAAAAGCAACTTTCTGTAATGATTTATCTTGAATAATATTAATAATCAAAATATACAGAAACTACCGAAATTAATTCTAGTTCTTGGAGTTAATTATGCCTGCAATCAGTTGCAGTAATTTAGATAACGCGGGCAAATTTTTAAACGTTCTCTGAATTCTGTAATTATCAAATTGAAAGACAAATAATTAGCAGTTGCGGTTGTTCGGTTAGTATAGTTGCACGAAGTTCGTTAATTAGTTTCCAAAGGCAGTGCAAAGCAAGATCTAACTCTCTAACATCGAGGAATCTCAAAGAGTTTAAGGGTAACACTTGTAGTACAATTGTAATACGGAAAGGGTCGCACCCACCGCAACCAACATTTCAGCATGCCGCCCCATCCCTACCCTTAACATCCCACGCTCGTCATTATACTACCATTCTAATTAGAGTTCATTGAAACGGCGTTAAAAGTTCGCAATGCATATTAAAAATAAAAATTCAGGATTAAACGAAAATGATAGAGAAGTCCAACAACAAAACCACAGAAAAAATACACAAAGAGAATGTGTGTGTGTTTGCACGTAGGGCGAATTTATTTACTCTCTCCCTCGGACCCATATTTAAGTTCGAACGAGAGAGGCACAAAAAAAAGAGGAGGAAAATATCATGCGGAAACAATGAGCGAAACTTTTACTTTGAAATGTTTGTGTTTGTCACATGTTTTATTTATTCGCCTTTTCTCTCTTCCCTTTTTTTTTTGTTGCAGCGAGAGCCCATTTTGATGTTTTATTCTTTTAGCCTCGGAATACGAAATGGGCTCCACGGAGCTCGCATGAAAGCGAACCAAAACGCAACTTCATTTAAATATTTACTTTTTGAAACAAATTACCAGAAGCGAAGGGCCAAATATGTGTGAGAGAGAGAGCTGTGCAGAAGTGTGATTTTCGTTCTGAAGTTTCTGGAACGAGCTTTGCGGATGGTAAATGGGTGTTTTGGCGGCGGAAATTAAAGATCATCTCTCTAATTGCAATTTGGAACTGATATGTGTTCATTTAGTGGCGCGACATATTGCAGGGACATTTAATAATATTAAGTTTCGGCAATCATCTGATGGCTCCGGCGCGAGATGATATTGATATCCAATTTCATATGGCGCCAGTCTACGTAACCCCTTGTGAGCCCTTATGGCCGATATACGTTATCATCGCTAGAAGGTCAATCAATCGAGAAGGGTGAGGGATTTATTGTGTCGGAAGAGAAGAAGAAGGAGACGCGGAGGTGAAATATATCGCACGGTTAAAAGGAGCGGAGTGGAGTAGAGTAGAAAGAGAATATCGAGAGGCTGAAGGAGCACCAGGTGGGCAGACGTTGCCGCTATGAATTTCATACCTCCGCCTCCTTTCTTTCTTTTTTTTTTATTATTTTTTTTTCTCACACACTTTTCTTGATTAATACCTGACCAGGTGATTAATTGCGCACCGGAAAATATTACATTTAAAATTGTATACTGCCCGCATTGAGGCGAGGATCCTCTTTCGCTCTGCATCTCTCTCAGCTTCGTCGGTCTGGCTAAATTGAATAATCAATTCAAATGCAAATACACTTTCTCATACAAAACCCCCACGAGGTGAGTTAAAAGAAAATTAAAACATTTGCATTTCACGGATGGAGATAATTTATCTTAAAATTAATCAACCTACTTTTATATTGTACTACGGTAACACTTAAATTCAGAAATATTATTATTTATATTACTTATACAAAATTCAAAGCGTAAAATTTAAAATTTAGAGCAAACTTTTGTGTCCATATAATGTAGATTTGATGTAAATGGTGTTTGGAAACAAATCATACTTTGTATAATTATATTAACCATTTGCGGACGAGAGGCAAACATGGTCCAACGTCACAAAATATATATGTAAGATCATGTAATGGTACCATGTAAGACACTCCACATATTTGCAAAAATCGCATCGTCTATCGCTATCTGACCCGGATAAAAAAGTCGTTTAACAAGTTCTACTATAGTTTTAGACTATTAGTATTAGCATTAATTAATGTAGACTGTATATAACATAGACATAACCAAATTATATTGCATAAATATTATATATAATAAACATAACCATACTTTTTGTATTTTTTTGTGACACACAATGTCTTTGAGAAATGTCTTTAAAAAAATATTATCTGTATTCGCATATTGTGCTTTTGATAATCTATGTATAATTTATTTATCCGAAATATATGCATTTTGTGGAATCAGAAAACACATGTATGCTACACATTATCTTACATGAATTGTTTATATAAGTAGGTTTAAATTGTTATCTCATATTTTAGTAGTAAAATATGATCGGAAAAAAAAAGCCCCATAAATAGCCTCCTATAGTCCGAACAATGCAGTAATTGAGCAGCATTCCAGACAAAACTGAACTGAATATAAATAAAGAAAATAAAGAATTGCTATATAAACTAGCTTTAACTTTGAATAGTTTTGAGATATAGTTAATGTTCAGTAATATTTATAGTTTAATCTGCAAGTACTTTATGCAATAAATTCGGATTAACGAAGTTATCGTTTATATAATAGGTATTAATAACTACAATTCGTATGATTGTATAGAATTATTACGTGGACTATTTTTTCTACACATGAACGTTATATCGGAAAATAGGTTTTAATTAAAATGGACATGGGGGAATTGTTTTTGTTTTAGCGGTTTGTTGAAAATGGGAATAGTTTCTATATTGAATTGTGGTCATACAATGGGCAGCGTGTGCTTCTATATGGATGTGCGCACATGCGAGTGCCGACAATATTGGAATCTATTTCTCTCTAACTCTCTCATTCTATCCATCTCTCTATATATATGTGTATGTGCAGTGAACAGCAGTTAAATATATTCAAACAAATTAGTATTGAATCAATAGCCGCCCATATTTGCCCAAGCAGTTTAATTGTAATATATAATTTCCGCATAATTTATTATTACATTAACTGAATCTGGTTTAATGATAGATATTACATATAAAACAGGAAGGGCCAATTAAATACACAATGAAAATCTTTTATTGGCTCCCGCCGAGCCTAATTGGCCCTTTATATTGTGTATCGCTGACATACTATCGGAAAGCCGTGTGATTAAGTTGTTAAAATGCCATTACGAGAGGTCTTAATTTCATCAAATTGCTAAATATGTAGGAAGCGTAATAGACCCAAATCGCGATACATTTATAGGATTTATCCTAATGCCCTATAACGATGTAGGTCAATGTATAAATTAATCACGTACAGAAAAAAATATTCGAGAAATGTAATTTGAATAATAAGTACTTTAACTATAATACAAAAAATAGATGTAGAGTTATGTGAATGTTACATCTAAACTATGTGAAATATCAGATTTAAATGTCTGTCACCAACTTATTTATTATTGTTCGATGACAGTGAAATTGAACTGACAGCTGCAATTTTTACATTGTACGCTTCACAATACTCGTATAAAAGAATATACAAAATTATATAAATGATTTAAGAACGTTATAAAAAAGAAATTGGATTAAAGACTTAGGTTGAAAATAAATACTTTTAAAAATACAGATAATGTATTTAAAAAATAAATGTATAAATGTAAATGTATATTACGATACGCAAGCATCACTTGATAATATAAAAAACGAAACTTATTCAAAAACACATATTTAAACTTCTAATTATTAGAAAAACATTGCTTAATTTATTTATAAAAGTTTTTTGTTTCTTCTATATATATAATTAATGTGACCTTCTTTACATTTTTCATTCAATTAAAGACAATTTACATATTTTTCTTTCGTACCAGAACAGTTTTTCATAACATTATCAGTTTTGTAAATTTGTTTTTTTGGATAAACTATAAAGTTGTCTTTACCTCAATTTAGTACTAATTGAATTGTATTATATGTATTTTTATATAAGAGATTAATCTGATTTTAATACTTAGTAATAGAAATCAAGATTGAAATAAAGATGGAAAAATGCTCAGCTTTTTAAATTATTTTGTATGATAGTATTTACTAAATTTTACAATAATAAAGTACATTATGTATACGTAATACATTTCTCAAAATATTATACTTGCATTCCGCTAATATACCAAATTGTTTGAAATCGGACTAATCGACAAAATGAAAAAAAAAAAAAATGTCTGTTTTTGTGCTTCTATACTTAAACTCTCCTCATTAAGTACATATTGATAATATAAGTTTTTTTATGTCGTATAATTTTATTCACAATCTGTTCATCAATGTGAACATTGAGTAAATTTAAGATCGCGGTTGAGATTAGGTAGGTAATCTTTAGGTAGGTAATCATCTATGATGATTTTTTTTATAATTTTTAATTTGTTATATTGATGCACTGCGATTCCATTATTTCCTTTGACTGTGAATCTTTTGCTATCCTTAACACTGTCATTGTCCATCGACTTGGCTGAAGGTCCATATGAACCTCATTCATTTGAGTGTCCATCTGTGATGAACGATGGCCCTATTGCTGCAAGCATCGACAGGGCTCACAAAGGGCCTGGCTTGAACAGGATTCGAACCGGCGCCCAAGAAATCGTGGCTAGAGTGACTTAACCATTCGGCTATTCGTCGCCCATAATATAAGTAAACAAAATAATTTTGTCATTTATTTTTTTAGAAATTAGTTTGTCCCGAATGATCAAAGTCGCACTATAAAAGGAATTTCTGTACTTCTATTTTTTATAAAATAAAATAATAGTTTACTACATTTTGTTTATTTATTTAATAAATAGTTCAGTAAATAATAGTGTAAATAAATTTAAAAGATAAAAACTCATCGTAGTGATTTCTGGCGTTTAACTTCTTACATAATTAATCACTCAAATACACCAGACATGTTCCTATCTAATTTGTACACAACAAATGTATAAAAACACCCTATACAAATCTCAACAAATAAATGATTCACATCGACAATTGAACGAACTATCCTTTGTACTACATTCCGCACACCAGAAATTGTTTGTTTTTCCTCTTTCATCTTCTGTCAACCAAAATCTCCACACAATTGCATTACCCTCATTGTGGGTAACATCTGGATGTATTTCAATTAACCCCCATGACATCCGTACAATGGCAGGGGTTGTATCTGTTGCATCAACGCCACGCTCTTCTCTGTACTAGATAAGATTCGTTGTACAACGACTAACTTAAACAACACATACAAAAAAAAACATACACGTCTACGTCGCCCCCTTTGATGTACGCAAACTATGCAGCATCGTTAATTGTTGAATAATAATTTAATGATTTTATAATGACGCGTGCAGCGTAATAAAATCCATCCAGAATTTTCTGGATCACTAAACGCGATCGTAAAGTTTAAAACTTTATGCGAGCTACCATTAGGTATTCTTTTTTTATATGCAAACGTAAAAATAAAAAATGTATAAAAAAATATTATATATATAGGAAACACGTTCTCTGATGGGTCTAATTTAAATTTCATGCTAAACGTCTATGTAATAATAATAATAATAACAGTAAAGTAGAATAACGTATGGGTATGGTTGCGGAAAATGATACGCAACATGTTGGGCTTCGATTATTTGCATTTTTCAACGTTTAAATGAGTAATATTTTATCAATTTCCGACGGTTTACATGTACGTGAGCGAAATGGGGCAATGATCGATAACTTTACTGGCACAACGGTGGCTACAGTATATAAATAATGTGATTAAAGTAGCTTGCAATTTCATTAAAATTATATGGTTTTCGGCAATACTTATTTCAATAGGCTACCTCAATTTGACAAAATCAAATATTTTATTATAATAAATTTTAGAAATTGATGACATAGCTTATATAAGCTCTTTGCCTCATTTTATTTTAAAATTATATAATTAAGTTTTCTGCCTATTTACATAAATATGTAATAAAAAATTAAATAATTTTAAATTGTTACTGCTTTTTTTTGATAATGTCAAAATGAAACAAGTATAAAATATATAGTTATAATTGAATACAGTAAAACCTAAGCACTGAAAATGCTTGATATACTTGAGCACTTGAACGAATTACTTTCTTCGCTCACAATAGTTAAATGGATTCAAAGCGAATCTGAACCTTTGATAGGCCATATATTATGTATACTCCATACATTTAAAACGACGTTTGGACTTTGTCAATTTGTAAAGGTGTATTCAGGGTTATTAAATGAAACATCCTGCTTTTGTAATTCCTATGTAAGTAAAATTAACCTATTGGTTTGGTTGGTTTAGTCATGTAACGTAGAAGCACAAAGAAAAATATTTAATTAATTAATTGAAATACTGACATAAAAGAGTTAATATAACTCACTTAATGTTTAATGTATATTTACTTACATCATATTTTTAAAATATTATAATTGTGTATTTTATTTCAAAATATAGTCAAAATTAGAAAACTGTTGAACAAAATCAATAAAATCCTTTTTTTATATTGTTCATAAAATAATATTTGAACAAAGTTTCAAAATTGTCGATAATTTGAAGAATGTTATACTTGATATTTTGTCAAGAAATCATAGTATTAAAATTGTTCAGTCAAGAAATGATATAAGTAATTTAAATAAATCTAAGTGGAAGACTTTTTAGAAAGTGAATAAAGAAAATAATTGAAATTCATAAACTCATACATTTTGTTCTTTACGATTTAAAAAAAATGCAGATTATTGTGATATTTATATATCAAAGTACATTTAGTACTTTGTCGATTTTTTTGATAAATTAGGTTAAAAATTTGTAATAGTTTACGAATGAAGCCATGATCATTTTATTTTATTTTTGTTTACTTTTTGAAAAAAAATGAGGTTCCACTACGGAAATAAAAAGCTTAGAAATAACAAAGGTTTAAACATGTCTATGAATTGTTTTTTAAAAAGAAATATAAGGTTGAGTATCAATTTTAGATAACTATTTAATAAAAAAATTGAAAATATTACATTAAATGAAAAAGATAATATAAACTCGGATATATTGATGACTAAACAATAGTAAATATACTTATTTATTTTAACAACATATAAGTTTAATGGCCATTACGTTCGCATCCTCTGTTGCTGTTTGCGTCAGACCATAATTGTATATAAAAAGGGATGAAAGCAAGACCGTTTATTTATTCTGTGTGTTGCCTTGCAGACTATTTCCTACAGATGTGTAAGCCACTGGAGGAAACCAATATAAAATTTACTTATATTACCTATGCCAGCCATATAAACCGAAGAGGAAAGACGAAGATATTCAATGAGAGAAAAAAAACACAGAGAGAATGGAGGACTGTGTCGAATCAGTAATTGAGCGGATCGATAAATCAATGATCAGGAAAGAACTTGACCGTACGCTCCGCTCCGCATCAATATTTGATATTGAGAAGATACTCGTTTATTCATCGCGGTTACAGTAGAACTTCTTCCATCGTGCGGTTTCCATGAGGATAATTTCGAATTTATAATTCTTGTATTTCCGTCAAAACGTCGAACGGAAGTCGTTTCCGGTAGACGCCGCATAGGTCTGTGCTTTATTGCCGCGATCCAATGTTCCGATAACATACAGTGGCAGTAAACTTTACCTAATACATGTTTAATATCTTAATACCCCAGACCCAAATTACTTAATCATTTATATGTGAATTATTACTCACTTAACCGGGAAGAGCCAAACTTTATGGAAACCAGGAACGATTATTATACTAACATTTTCAATTATTCACAACGCACTTAAATACACTTCCATATTGCATGCGATAAAACGGCGAAGTCGCTACGTTTTAAACTTCTTCGAATTAATAATAAAATTATATATTGATTCTCGTATTTTACAGCTATTCAATTTATTTTCCTTATTTTATATATCAATATAAATATATTTATTAGATCACACATAAAATAGAAAAAAATACTAGTATTTCGACCGAATAAATACAATTTTTGAATAATAAAAAGATTTTTGATAATGATCAAAAATTTAAAAAAAAAATATGTTAATTATGGTTTAAAAGTCGAACAATTTAACAAAATGTATTTGTTTCTCTATTTGCATTTTTGTAAACTAAAAAATAATGTAATAAATTGCATTTCTGCTCCTATGTACAAAGGAATATTGACCGAAGTCAATGATTTCGGGACTAAATTCTAAAAATTATTGACAGAACCAATTTTTTAAATTATTTAAATACGACTTCTGTATAATTCAGATTCAACAGTTAAATAAATATAATAATTTATTCGGTGTATAAGAAATAAACATGCTTAAAGTAATAAATACTTCTAAGAATGAATGTTTGTCGATGATTACAAAGACATTTCTCTGCATACGATTAATATTAAATATCATACAAATGAGGTTGTCGACTTCTATAAGTTAGTATAAATTATTCCAATAGTTCAGATAAGAAATGAAACTCATGCAGAATATAATATCCGAGTGTAAGTAATTAGTCAAAGGGGAATGAATAGCTTTGTCTGCATTGAATTTTGGAATCCACTTGTGCAGATATGTGAAATAGCTGAAACGCATCCCCGGTCCAAGTCAGCACTCGAATGCTCTACTTGTTCTGATTGCAGCCTCTCCTCATCTGTTCTATTCGATTATTACCTATATTGCTAACTCAATGCATCCCATAATTGTTCAATTATTGACAAACAGAAATTACATGTTTGCTACGTGCCTCCTAATTGCCCTATATTGGTTTATTGATTATTAAAACGTGCCAATTACATCACAGTTATCAATAACTACATATTAGATTTTAAATCTAAGCTACGCGTTGCTTAATTCCCATATATTATATATGCCATTGAGATACTTGATTTACAAGCAATTGAAAGTAGTATTAATAATTGTTATTCATTCTATGTTAATGATTCTGTATTCATTAATTGTATTTATCACCCATCCAAGTATAAACCAAAGCACATATTGATTAACTTTGAAATAACTATATATTCGTTAGATTTTTTCGTAAAGAATTGTAACTTGTCTTCGTTCTATTTCATAAGATCATAAGTTGATTATGCCAATCACCCATTAAAATAATATCAAAACCAACGTTGTTTAACTTTTATAAACACTCCACGAGCAACATTCTCTACATATATTACAGCAATACCTCTCATAGTTCTGCTTCGATCAGTCCGGATTCGTTCAAAACTATCTAATTTTAATTGAGCAAGCTAAAAAATAAATTATAAGAAATTAATAAATTTTTTTATATGCAAAAATTATTATAAAACTCCTTTGTTTGTTCAATATATAATCAATGAAACCTTTGGTTTATATAAAAAAAGTATATTCTTTAATTTTTCATTCAATTAAATACAATTTATATATTTTTCTTTCGTAGCAGTTTTTCAGAATTTCTGATACTCATGATGTTAGAGTATCAGAAAATAGTTTTCAGTTTTTTCCTTTAAACAATCAAGAACCTGTGTGCGGTTTATTTCTATTCCTTGATCCTCGATTAGTGCGGTTTCAAACTGTTTGGGATATTAGCGCACTATGCGAGGTATCGGTGCATGTTTATATTTTAATAGACTATAGTGCAAATGAATGTCCATAATTAATTCCATTAATAATTGTTGTATTTTACGAACGTTATTTAATTTGTGTTAATTATTAATACCATTAGCATTTCAGATTTTAACGCGCTTCAAATATGTATGCATCGAAATTGCAAGAAGAGTACAATGATATATTAAATAATGGATGCAACTCGACGTTGGAGTTCTATACATTTCGGGACAGGAGAGGCAGAGCGACACGTATCAAGCCATCACAGAATAATTTCGTATGTCATCGCAAATGGGAATGTCCTGTAATAATTTGCAATTTCAATGTGCGCTAATCGAATCAAATGAATATTTTGCACGTTCTCTAACATCAATAATTCAAAAGTTGTCCCATTCGATTATAATTATTTATTTAATTGCAAATGCTGAGTGGATAGAGGAAGGCTGTGATTTTCTTCTAAGTTCAAAACATAAGTCAACCTACAGACGCTGATTATTTTATATTATTCTATATGTATTACATTGTCGGCGAAGAGTACATTCAGTTAGCAATTATTTCTTTATTTATTCTTGTATTTTTCTGAATATTGTGTGCTGTCATTTATCGTACGTGCATAAAACTATTATATACACATCATTGTTTTCCGCTTGAATCACTAAAGTATTTCATATTGAAGTAGAATTATAAAAATCTCATAACTGCATAAGACCACATTTGTTCAGAATGGATTTTAAAATTGATAGTTCTGAAAACTAGTTTTGATACGATTTACTCATGGATCATTTATATTTTAATGAATGAATTTTATAATATTATTATGAAATATTTAAATTATTGTCTTTTTTAAATGAAAATAAAACGAATTGTGTGTTTATTATTCTAGGGTGTACATTTAATAACAAATGGTAAAGTTTTAGTCTTGTTGTATCTCATTTTGACCTTGAAAGAAGCATGTTGGGTGTGCGCCGGAAATGTCTCACAGCTGATTGAAATCTTCTCTTGTGTGTACTAAGTGTGCTTTTATGATATCTCTAAAGTATTTCTGTCTACCGGAAACTAAATTAAGATTAATTTGAATAAGTCATGTATTTTTAAACATTCTCTCGCATCTTATACATGAGTTTTGAAAACTTGTGTATCATTGTTTCACACTGTGTACTAATTACAAACAGAAAGTAGAAAATGATTGGTTTTCAGATTTATAAGACAAAAGCTGACAATTCATAATAATTTTAAAAAAATCTACAATAAAGGATTGTAAATACATTGAAATAAAATGTACCATAAAATAAAAGATTTCAGAATGGGAAAAGAAATATCAATAACTTTCGCAAATGTAAAAATGTCTTTGTAAATCGCGTTTTGTTTTCTGATGTTTTGGGTAATAACCTTGACTGTACTGTTTTGCAAATTTAATGTGATTCTATCACGCGATGCAATGAAGTAAAATGTTTAGATATACACGATTTACTTCACTTTTATAACTATATCTCTTAACACAAATGTATATAGTATTTTATACCAATATAATTTTGGTAGTAAATATATCTATAAAATTATTCATCAATATAAAAGTCGCGTATCGATTGAATAAATATGCACAATTATTGTATACTAACCAAGATTTAATACCATTTTTTTAGAATTAAAAAAAAATCCAGTACAACGAAAATTATGATAATATTTACAATACAAACAATGCTATTGTTTCAATCATGATTCAATCAATCGACTATGAAGAGATCCAAGAAATATTTTGCATTATGCACAAACAAATACCTTCGGTCTGGAAGAAGAGCGTAAGATGATGATGAAGAAGAGGAAAGCACATCGCGTGGGCGTAACATACACATGATGACAAACGCATTTGGCAAACGAAGCGCGCAAAGCAAACGTATGAATATACGACCTATGTGGGGTAACGAACAGACAGAACACCAAAGAACAACGACGCTTCATCTTTTTTTCTTCCTCTCCTTCTCATTCTCTTCATATACATTTTTTTCTTTCCTTTATCCCATTATCCTTCTGACTGCTTTGTGGATGAGACTTATATACATAATCATAAATGTAATAAACAAAAAAAAAGAAAAGCGAAGGGAAAACGCGACTGAAGAATGTATGGAAAAAGAAGAAAAATGTATTCATGGTAAAAATTCTATTGAAACTCAACGCACAATCTTATTACGATATTCTATAGGGTAATAATTGGTATTTGATACTGTGGCGGAAGTTCTCTCACTTTCCTCTCTCTATATATACACGCACACTTTTTTTTCTTTCACACAGCGATAGGTTATTCAGCGAAAAAGTTTGTCATCCCCTGAACGCGAATCCGCATAAATATTCATGTTAACGCCTACGTGCTTTATTAGCCATAATCTTATACGCAAATTTTATTTTCCTTAACCCCCTTTTCTATATACCCAAAACCCAAAGTACGTGACAATAATTATAAAGGTCTGAATTGATAAATATGTATAAGCCCTTCTCTAATGAGGGGGCAGCGACATGCATGTAGCATGGTGGATAATTCTAGTAAGCACACAAACACCACATATTCTTCTCTTCAACTGTTTTCTTCTTTTTTAATTCTCTTTTCTGTTGTTTTTAATTTAATTTTTTTTATGGTAATAAATATGCTGGTCGTGGGTTTCGTCTTCCTGTCAATTACGAAACGAGATGGGTTTATCACAACATTAGTCATATACACTTATTGTTTCGGTCGAAAACTTTTGACGTCGCCTTATTAGACACAAAGAATAAGAAGCCGACAGCGGAACGACTGAAAATGATGCCACCTCCTATGAATAATTAAAATTTATTGAAAATTTCAATATTTGATTTATTGCCTGCAGCATTTTTTCTTCTTCAATTCTTCCCGAAATGGAAAATTTCAATATTTATTTCGCTTTTTACATAAATCCAATTCAGTAATTGTATTCAAGATTCCTTAAGATTTATTCTTTTGGGCTTGGCATATTTTTTAAAAATGAAAATTGAAGTTGCAAAATATTATGCTATAAATCTATATTCCACAATCAAATTTATTTAAATGAGAATTAACTTTAAACAATTAAAATAATACATATTATTTAAAAGTTATAATAAATTTAGAATAACTGATGATTATAAATGAATATTGTTTAAGAAATGTCAATGATAAAGAAGATGTTTCTTAGGGAAGAATTTTGTGGACAAATGTGCTTTGATCTCAAGAATTGACAAACTTGTTGAAGTTAAACTAACCAAAGGGGTTGGCTAGACTAGTATTACGAGACATTGCCACACAATGCTCGGCCTTTTAAAAGGAATATACAGGCTTTCTTTGGTTATTCAACTAAAGTGGTTCATTGTCGCCAGACTTCCTATCTCGTTGTAACGAAATATTACGATGAAATCACATTGTAAACAAGAAAGTAAAAGTTGCTGAGCTACTATTTTATTTTTATATTATTGAACATTAATTAATTTAATTGACTCTATCCAAATAATTGCATAATTAAGTATAACATATTTTGGAGTGTTGAGCAACCAATATAATAGATTGATTAATAATGAAAAGAGATGTTTCGGAGCCCCAGATTGACGACTTCTGGTCTAAACAAAAAATATTTTACAATTTAATTTTGGATAGTGTCTTTGTACTTTATTCCATCTTTACTTCCCAGAGTAATATTTAAGGTACAGTTAGGACCTTTTCACCCAAAATAAAATATTTCAGTAAAAGCATAGAAAAAAATATCAATAACTTTCGCAAATGTAAATCGCGTTTTGTTTCTTTATGTTTTGGGTAATAACCTTGACTGTATTCGTTTGTAAATTTAATGTGATTGTATCACGCGATGCAATGAAGTAAAGTAAAATGTTTAGATATATACTTCTTAAAGAGCCGAATGCGGCTCCGGAGGTGTGGGCTGTCGATTAACTAAATAAAAAATAGTTTATAATCGATTTATCGATCGCATCTTTGTACTTTCTCCCATCTTAACTTCCCAAACTAATATTATTTAAGGTAGAGTAAGCATAGACGGTATTGATCTTTTAAAATTTTAACAATCGCTTCCAGTGCTGGGTATGTCGTTTGAAAGGAGACGTATACCAAACTTCATGAAGATTACATTATGCGATAAAGCGCGCCTATCTACAAATCCCCCTAGACTACCTACCACGTACGTATGCATATGATATATACCAATCTTAATTCAATTATCAAAATCAATATTCAATTTTATTTTTTTATTTTGCTCCTCCGTTTCTTCAGAATCCATCGATGTGTGCTTGTGTTTATGTTTGCTCAAAGAGTGGTATTTATCACCGAACAAATAATCGACATGGAAATCGTAATTGGTATATATCGAGATATTATTCCAACGGATCCCAAACATTTATTTGTACATGTCCGACTACAGACGTATCGTATATATTTATGTATCTTTAAAGAACCTTCGAAGATAAATCAATTCACAGCATCCCGAGGCTGCGTTTGAATAACGACACGCAACTCAATCTAATCAATCATGCAATTATTTATTTTACTACTAAATCTTCAGGTTAATTCAAACCTGTATTTACTTCGATTAGACCTCAATCACTATAGTCAAGTTTACTTTTGTTCGTATTAGTCCGGTTTCAAACAGTGCGGGATACTGGAAAAACCGATTACCAGCAAGATTGTACTATATACTTAATTTTATTTGATTCTAAATACGTTTGACGTTTGTTCAGAAATGTTGGACAATTTTAAAAGTTGAAAAGCGTGCTCCACGTTCGAGTATTATTGATTTGCTTATTGGACTTATATATATGGAAACCCATTGAACTTCAATTTACTCAATAAGCACCGGCCAAAAACTTTCAAATTCAGTTAGAGCGTCGTCCGGCAAAAGAAACTTTCCTCCCTATTGATTCTCGCCCAACCCGAATAAGTTGTATTCGATTAAATTAATTCGAGCACTCAGCTCGGAATAAGAAGAAGAAGTAGAAAGAATCCTGGACGAAATAAAGGAAGGAGATAAACAAATAACCGAGTCCCCTCTCCAAAATTGTATTCGTGTAATCCTAATTCCTTTAAGTTCCTAATTTGCCTTCGGCCACTCGACAAAATCTCAACATGTATTTTTTTCTTCATCAATCAATCTCTCATCGAATCCAGCGCTTAAGTCCGTCCAATAACAATGGATTCCCTTCAGATGCAATAAGCAGAACGAAACAATATTTCGGTAATACCTCCTCCTCCTCCTTTCCACGAGATGAATGAACATTAATTATGTAAAGAGGCTCGTAAATAAGATAAATACGGAAACTTTCTTCTCTCGCTCTCCTCGACGGCGCAAAACCCATATACAATTTTGAAAATTAATCTGTTCGCTGCTAATTAATTTTTCATATACTTTTTTTTTTTCTCGCAGTGCGAGCACAGCCTGTCGTTCTGATTTATTGCACTCTAATTAATTTCCGCCAACAAATTGAAGTTAATATTTCTTTGTTTACATGCGAAACTTTTGCAATTTATTGCGCAAAACAAAACTTTCCTTTGTAAGTTTACAAAAAAAAATACTGTACGTATGAAGAAGATATGATGTGATGACCTCCGTATATTTTCTATAGTCTGGCAAGTTTATATAGGAAATTTTATACTTAATATAGTGATTTTTTCCACACTTTGCGTGATATGAGAGTTTTATGTTCGTCAGGCATACCAACTACTATTGATTATCTCAGAGTCTAATAACAGTAAACTGTGTACATAGCAGTTGGTATTCCTGACAAATATTTATGTCTCATGTCACGCACAGTGTTGAAGTAGCTTTAAGTGAAGAAAATCAATATAACTTCTAGTATCTATATGTTTATATACTATATGCATTACTTGCCAAGAAAAGTGGCAAGTGTAGAGTAAAATGAAATATATATATAAATAACTTTATTCACTTGTAAAATTGTCAAGCTACTTTTCAAATATCGCGAAATGTTTGTCAATCTATGAAGTTTTCAATATAAGGTTGCAGTAAAAACACACACTGTTGACACAGTTCTAAAGATTAAAATGATTACTAAATTTTTCTTATTTTCTGCCTTCTATTTTGAAACTCATTTTCTAATTGAAACTAAATATATCACATAAAGATTTAACATTATTTCTGAATATTCTTGTTGATATATATTTTTCTAATGAAAAAAAAAATATATTAAAATAATTGAATTATTGGTATAATAATAAATATTATTTATAATATTATTTTTGTTAGAAGAAATGTGTTACAGTTTCTTTTAAGTTTTTAAAAAGCAAACATCCGTTTCTTAGCATTTCCGCTTACAAAGCTAATACATTCTAGAATCTGGAACATCCACGTTCGATGCAGTTCCTGCGTTTGATCATAATGTATGACCATAAAATATGTGTTTCCACGTTAACACACGTCAAGTCCACTTGTGCTGATTCAAATAATTTAGAGTACCCGTTCACCCAATATTGTGAAATATTTATGGGACGATAGTTGAGTGGAACAACAGCCCGAGTGTATATTAAAGCGCTCCCGTATAATGCACATTTTAAGAAATCACCAGCAACAATGGGTGCTTTGTGCACGGAGGGCATGTTTTCAAAATGACAATAAAGATGCATAGTAGGGATTTTTTACCATCATTACAGCTCTGTAAATATTGTGCGAAAACTCTCATTGTAGATGCACGCTTCATGAACTAAAAACTTTCCAAGACAGAAAATACCTTTTTTATTTTTTAGTATTTCGTCTTTTTTTGCATCTTTAGAATAATATATAATTGAAAATATATAGCATATATCGCACTATGCAAGGTATTAAGTAAAAAAAAATGATGTTTCAAATTTTAATTCAAATTTTTGTGAATGATATTTTTTTTCACCAAAGTAATGGTTATGTGAAGTTTCAATCAACCCTGTTATAAAATTTGAATCGAGCAAAATAAAAATGTAATAAATGGAACATATTTTTCTATATATTTAGTTTCTCGGTTAGTCCAGTTTCAAACAGTCCTGGATATTGGCAGAACCGATTAGTCGTAATGTGCTAGGTATTTCTTTATACTATATTGCTAAGACTGGTATGTCTTGAATTATTAACTAATTATTATTTTTCATAAAATTTGTTTAAGTTAGCCGCATTCATTAATATGAAGTATATTTAGTTTACAATTTAATAAAAATAGATTTTTATGGCAGTTCTGGTTAATAGAAACTGTGCATCTAATAACAATACAGAAATCATCAATAGTATTGTTGTTGTTATTAGAATTTTTATCTCATAACTTAAGATAAGTTTTATCTGTTTTGTATTGTGTAATTTTGCGAGTTTAAAGATTTGTTACAATTAAAATGTATATTAATTTGTTAGCAAAAAAATCGTAGATTGGTGACAAGAGTACAAACCAGGGAATATGTTAAACTTAAATAAATGTATTAAATTAAATGAGCATTTTTTACATTTACAGACAACAATGTTTATTTGTAATAATAATTTAAGAAAAAAAGCATTGAGCAAAGTTTAACAACATCCTTTTTTGTAATAAGTAAATTGTGTATTTTGTACTAATTATTATTGGAATCATTAAAATATTTTAAAGACAAAATAATATAAATACAATTTTGGTATATTTAATTCATTAAATGCTTTGTTAATGCTATTAGTACATAATATATTTATTTAGTTATTTTTGTATAAAATAAAATATAGCCGGGCAGGAAGACCCAATGTCAATCGACTTTTTTGAAATTATACATATTTATTTTGTAGTTTTTATTTTTGTATATGTTTTTTTGTACGACTGATGCAATAAACATTATTATTATTATTAAAATATAGTTTAATGTCAAAGTGTAGAAATTTTAACATTTTGTATGATTAAAAATAAATAAACAATAATAAAAATAGCAATTAATAAGGATTGTCCAAATTAATCATGGATATATGTTTTAAATATAAGGTGTAATTGGCTCTTCTTTGTAATGTAAATACTATCCACACTCAAAATAACGATTACGCAAGTTAAATAATTCAAAAAGAAACCGAAAGTGTTTCGCCTCCCTTTCATTGTGCTTTCATTTTTTTTTTCTTCCTTTCTCCTGCCCACCGCTACCCATATATATATTTCTTCTCGCTTCATCTTATTCTTCTCTCGGTTAGTGAATAATTCCGTAATTCCATCACTTGAAACTGTTTGAGGGATGAATATTTCGGGCCACACTCGTTATAGATATCCCATGAAAATTATGCACATATTTTAGGGCATAAGAGAGCACCTGCATAAATTTCATTCCTCTATCCTTCTCACTCACGCTCTTGTTTTATTTTTTTCCTGTTCGCCTATCCTTTTTTGGTATGTTGGGGCCAAGCCATTGTCGGAGACAGGAGTGGTAGGAGAAGAGAAGAGGAGGTTGGTGGCAGTAGCTACTACACATAAAACCCGTGAATTTACGTCGACTGGAATTTTCATAATTAAATCTTTGTATAAAACAAAGCATTCCATATTTCACAAATGTTTAGCCATGCACGGTGCAGCCGGAGCGAGCGTCCGTCTAGTATTTAAAATTCCATGTTTGTAAAATTGCAATTTAAAATTCAGTGCTATTCGTCTGTGTCTGAGCGCTCGAAGCGGAGAGGGGCGAGAGGACGGTTGGTGGTAGTTCTGCACTTTCGGACTAGGTTTATTATTGTTTAATTTGCGAATCCGTCGCTCGTAAAATGCTCGAGAAGAGGAAACACTACATTCGTAATTAGCAGTTTAAATATTCCATCAGCGAAAAAGTGCACTTTCTTCGGACTAATTAAGCTCCCATATTTAACCCTCTTGAATCTTCATTAAACGCAATTTCTTTTCATACCTATTAACCGAATGAAAGATACTAAATATGTTTTCTTAATACAATTCATTATTTCGGACTTACTGCAAAAGCAAATACTGCTTTTCCGCTAATAATGAGGCTCAAGGAAACGGAAATACAATTATTCCTCATTTTCTTTTCGCTTTTTTTTCTTCTAATTCTCATTCTCTCCTTATTCTTCGCTGACCTAATTTCGCCTTCGGATGGAAAGCGAATAAAAAAAATATATTTTGCGCACCCCTCGTGCCTAATAAAATATGAAAGAAGTAAATGTCATTTACCTGGGACTAACTGAATAATCCAAAATGTGCGATTTTTTCCTGCATTTGAATGTAATTAGGCGCCGGGTCGAACGGGGGAGATTATATCACTTTCTTGATGGTAGAGGTGCTATCACATTTCGCAATTGTATTTTTGAATACTGCTGTCTTGTCTCGTCCGACGAAAGAGCGCGGAATTCGAAATGTTGCGCGTGTTTATTTTTTCGTTTCAGGAGTGGATTCTGACATGAGCTCACTTTCAGGGACTCATGGCAACTGAAGCATAGCTCGCCCATGATGGCATGTTCGCGCCTGCTCGAATATTACTTCCCCTCGCCTCCTAAATCCCCACTACTAAGGGTTATGGATATTTAATATACAGTCAATTTTGGTGTCATGTATATATAGCAACTATATTATGCTATACATAAAAAATAATAATAATAAAAGTAACAACAACAAAAAACTTTGCAAATGCATTGTTAAAAAAAATATAATTAATCATATACCCTCAGTGGTACGAAAAAATAAAGAACAGTAAAGAATGATGGAGTGAGACGACGGACTTCATCGTGCAGCGAGCACCAAAGACCTCCTATTCATAAGTTTGTAATTTTCGCAGCCTGATTAATTCGCATATTAAAATTTACATTTACTCTCGCATCATTCACGCCCAAGATGTTTCTCGCAGACGAAAGGACGAAAAAAAGTATTTGACACTGATTTTAATTTGAACCCGGGAAAGATCTCTTCATGCATGAAACAGCGAGATATAAAAAAAGATGAAATAAGAAAGAAGTAACTTATTTTGAGAAACACCCCTGCAGGTTCTTTAAACAAGGAACTCGATTTAGTAATTTTCTTTTTGCTAGGAACGTGTTTAAGTAATTCACATATCATTCTCTTGTCGAACGATGATTACAATAATTATATTCAATTCACTATTATTCAAATAATGGTTCATTTTGTATAAATAGATAAAAAATAAAGTTAAAAATATGTTAAAACAAAAAAAAATTATAACAATACAAATATGTGTAGAATAATTGTTTTCTTCTATAATAAAAATGTCTAAGTCAAAAAATGTATAACGATATAAAACGACATATAAGTATAGTAAATGTTATCAATTAATTAATATAAATTTAACAGAAACAAAAATAGTAATGGTATTATTATATATCATTGATATTTAGGAAATAATCTGTAATGTTATGTTATTTCTAATATGAGTAGTAACCAGTAATCAACATATATTAATAAAAATTATATACCATGTGTTTTTAGTGGTACACGAACTATAACGTCTGGACTCTAGACCGAAAAATTATAACCACTACCATCACAATTTTCGTTGAAATGCAATACATTATTTTGTAATTGTATATATTTTGTAGAAGAAATAAAATTGAATAAACTTTTTATATAATTAATATTATAGAATACTTAATAAGTTGTAATATTATATTTTATTGGATTAATTCTCAATAGTAGTTTTTTTTTTCAATTTTAAGATTTTTTTTCTTTCTTATTGATATAACATTAATTATTAATCATATACAGGGCTTTTGTAAATTATATAGTGCAAAATAATATAAGTTTTGGTAAATTTTCACACTTTGAAACAAAACAAAAAAACTAACTGATTAATGTTATATAAACCATTACTATAAATAAGTATAGAAATTATTTTTATTTAATTAATATTAATGTAACAAAAACAAACAAGAGTTACGTTACTATTATATAAATTACAGTTTACAAATAAAATCTATTCCATATTTATTATATGATAATATAATAATAAGTTTATAAATTATATTAGAACTTAATTCATTTTTTAATTAAATATATGAAGATATTTAATTATCATGTATTATTAGTTGACATACAGAAACGACAAGTTAAAATATATAAAAATACATAGAAAATAATTAATGATTTGATAACGATAATTTTAATTTTTTTATCAAATACAGTTATCCCGTTACGAATTCCCGGACTTACGAATAAAATTCTAAAAGCTCTAACCCGTTACAAGGAGTTATATAGTGATAAAAAATTTACTGTCCAAACAAAAATTGATATTTTCTTTAATAAAATATAATATTTTTGGAAGACGTACTATCTGTTTTGTTGCATTTGTTTCTTTTGTCGTTTTTTATTAAATATTTGTGATGTCTACATTGAAAAGTATTTGTAAGTAAGTATTTTGTTTATTTTAATCTATATTTTTCAAATTATGCAGTCATTAATACGGAAAACGTAAAACCATGATAAAGTGTGTGTGGTAAGATAAGTATATTTTGAATTTTTTAAAATTCTCCTGACTTACGAACAACCCTTTCGAAAATCATCAATTTTAAAAGACAGATTAATTCTTTTTCAATAATTTATATTTATAGTTTATAACTAATACAACTAAGGATAGATTTCT
Organism: Nicrophorus vespilloides; assembly: GCF_001412225.1. Taxonomy (NCBI): domain Eukaryota; kingdom Metazoa; phylum Arthropoda; class Insecta; order Coleoptera; family Silphidae; genus Nicrophorus; species Nicrophorus vespilloides. Next base: position 327,751 of record NW_017096746.1, read on the forward strand.
CAGGTTCATATTAGTAACTGTTTCACGATTATTTAATGATTATTTCGTTTAATAACATAATTTATTGTAAACATGCACATTTATACACAAAGCTTAGATTATTTCTATTAACCAAAGATGTATAATCTAATGGAGTAACAAACATATTTTAATTGAGTCTTCGTAATTTCTATTTATTAAATTCTCATCTTAATGAAGTATTTGTCTTCTTAATGCAAACTTACATAAATCCAACAGTATTATATGAGTATAATCTCTGCACATTTACGAGTCTATTATATAAACACATCATGAAGTTGTAGAACATACAATCATGAAGTTTGTATGTTCTACAAATTAAGTTATTTGATCTTCAGTTTTTATGTACTCAATTCCATAATACAAGACGTAATTTTTATTTAATAATTTATTATTGTTGTAGATGTTTATAATGTGTTTGATCAAATTCTGATGTAAAGACAGGTTACAAGCAAATCAAAATTATGAAATCTCTTTCAGCATCCCGTGTCACAAAGGATTACCAAACCTCTAACAAAAAAATGTTACCTAAAGGAAAACATATTGATTATATTGTCAATATAGAAGGAGTCGCTCGGAAAAATGCCAATATATTGGACATGGTTGAACATAAACCGAGTGGGCGAAGACAACTGTCGCTTGGAATAACGTGGGAGTGTTTGAGTCGTAAGTAGTCGAATCGTAGTAGATGTAGTGTTAGAGGGATGCCGAAGAAAGTCGTATATATTGTCGACGAAAATAAAAAAAAGCAAACAAGAATAGAAAAGAAAACGTAAATGCACGTAAATACTGTACTAATAGAAAATTATATGGCGTTCTCAGCACACAAAGTACAATCTCTGCCTGCTTGCCTTCAATTTCTCAGCAGGAATTATTCAATGGGATTAATTTATTGGATTTAGAATTATAACCAAATGTGTAAATAGCAGTTTTCATATAATATTATGTATGAACATGTGGGTTCATTTAATATTTATCTGTAGCTAAATATGCAATAGATTGCTAAAAATAATTAATATAAAAATGATTATTGAACGTAAGAAATATTGTTTAATAGAAAGGTCCATAGTCCTTTGGTCCAAATTAGTAACAATAATAATGTATAAATTAAAATTGAAAATAATTGTTTCATGCATAAAAAATAAAAAAAAAATTATTTAACAAATTATTTTAAAATGAATATTTCTACGTTCAAATATCTTTTATAATTATAAAATTAATTAAATATTAAAAATTGAACATAATCTGTAATTTATTATATAATTTTATAGTAGTTAATAAATTATGCTCTAATAGGTGTAGTAATATGTACTTATACCTTTAGTTAATAAAATAATTGTTTTGGGAATCCGTATAATCGTTTAATGGTCTGTAATTCTGGAACAATGATACCATCAGTTGAAAATCTCCATTCCAGGTCAGTAGCTAGGATTAAACTTGTGGAAGTGGTGGAACAATTTCGCATTGCTTTTTGTAAGCATGAACAGATCAGAATGCAAATAATGTAACTATAATTTTGTTAATACTATTTTCTTGTCACCTACATAACCAATTTATTATTACAACGAAAAATTGACATAACGGATATAGTAAATATAATGCATTCAATGCATGCTTACAATCTATTGTTTATTGTTATTCCATATTTATAATGTATCAATCGTTTTGGAGAATAACTCCAAAATAAATACAATAACCTAGGACTTTATGAACGCAATGCATCCTGTATTGCAAATAATTATGATAAGATTTTTAATTAACAATTGTTTTCTATATAAAGTTAACGTACTTCATGTGGAGGCAAAAAAAATGTTTTGATATATTCTATTATTAGAAATAATTGAGATATTAATTTTAATGGTAGACAAATTATTTCTATAAATAAATTTAATTGTGACAAAGATAATTAAAGTTGGCTATAAAATATCTACTTTTTTAAAAATATTTCTGCCTTACTTTTTATTAATTTAAATAGTAAAAGTTTAATTATTTAATATAAACGTGTTCAAAATAAAATAATCTACAGTAATTTGTATGTTTTATAACGCAAAGTAAAAAAAAGAAAGAAAGAACAAAAATTAATCAAAAAACCAAAAATATTTCTATATTAAGTAAATTTAAAAAAAAACGAAAAAAATAGTGAATACAAGATCCAAACAATTTTCAATAAATTATATTAGTACAGCAGACTACAAATTGTAAAGATAGAAGCTTGAAAATAATTATATTGTTTACTTATAAATCTAATATATAATAATTAACATTATCAATTAATTCACATTATGTTTTTAGTTATATAACATTAATGTCGGTTAATGTTATATGACTAAACAAATATGTATTGTCTTACAATTGTTAGAATAAAAATTATGAAAACAGTAAACAATTGTAAACAGATTATTGTGAATATGTTTTTTTTTTAAATTATAAATCTAATAAAGTTAAATAACTATGAAGAACTAAAGATAAGCAGATAAAAAGCTTGAAAATAATATTTTTTTTTACTTATAAATCTGATATATAATAATTAAAATTATGAATTAATTCACATTTTTATTGTCCAACAATTGTCAGAATAAAAATTATGGAAACAGCAAAACAGATTAAACAACTTATTGTGAACATGTTTTTAATTATAAATCTAATAAACTTACATTACATTATTGTTATATAACTAAGAAAAGATGTTTTTGTTTATTAAACTAGAATTATCTTGTTTACAAATACAATATAAAATTTATAAAAATATAAATTAAACCGGACTAATCGAGGAACTAAATATATAAAACATGATGAAAAAAAAAGATCATTGTCAAAACAAAACAATTTTGTGAACTAATTTTTTATAATTTATTTAAATTTTGTTCAATTAAAATGTAGTTTATTTTGTAACAGTGAATCCGCACTGATCGAAACCGCACTATGCAGTAGTTCGTTTAGAATTATTATTTAAAAATAATTTGTTTGTGTGTGTTTAAATAATTATTGAAATCTACGAAATTGTGTTATTATCTATACTGAAACCAATCATAATTAGCATGAGCATCATTCAATTTCTAATTCTAATTGTTTTCACTTATTGATTATGAGCATCGAACTATAGCTGTTTGGTAGTATTGTTGTTGTTGTCGAGTTATAAAGGAAGTCATGCAATGGACGCTGCTTCCGTTTATTGCCGGAATGTAAATTAATTATTTCACGCTAATCCATAATGCATAAAATCAATTATCTCCGATACTTATTTATAAGCAGGTCTGGTCTTCGAGTACTCACTTCTGTGCGATTCATTAATGATGGAACCTTACAGAAGGACGAAGAACGATGGAATCAATTGTACGAAGAAAAAAAAATAGTAATTGAATTTAATTATATTAATGAGTTTCATATCAGATCGTCCTTTCAGTTAAATATAATTAATAACGTGATAGATAATGAAGATTTTATCAGTTTGCTGAATTGGGGAGTCGTCGATCTGATAAACGACGTACGAGTTAACCCCTTGTTTGAAAAATGACATCAATGAAAAATGCGACGACAATGTAGCATTGATAAGGTTCGCACAGGGGATTAAGGGAGATAGAGTTAAAGGTTAATCGTTTGTGTATGATATAACTTACGGGTTGATAATATGCAATTAAGACAATTTTATATAATCTAATAATTAGGGAGCAACCAAAATTACCGAGATTTTAAACCGTAACCCTATATATTTTAAGTATATACTGGTTAACCGGTAAATTACCTAATTTTTTCTTTTAAATGAAAATTTTGTGTTACAGTTCTTCGATCTATTAGCAAGCAATATTTTCATAGTAATTAACAATAAACTATTAAATTTTAAAGTTTAATTACAATAAAAATATACATCATTTTTTAATAATATTAACGGCGTTTTTTTCATCACTATCCATCTGTATAAATTAGTATAATGTCATTTGAAAATATATGTGGTAAGTATAGAATTTTGCACTTTTTAAGTCTGTATGTAGGTGTGATTGTAGTCTTCGTTTGTACCTTTCACTATAGTTTGTAATTACACTTTTAAACGTTTCCATTTTCTAGTCACTATGTATGACACTATTGGGGACATACCAGGGTGAATCGGTGATTGTCCGCAATGTTTTTGATTGGAATCACTGGAGTATTTCGATGCTTGCTTGCTCAACTCCACAACTGTATGACCATACTGGGTTGAGTTTTGATTTGTATATCAATAATTTGTTGTCGAGCACTGATTTTCTTCCGAGCAGCCAATATAGTTTACTGAATTTCAGACCTAGATGCTATTTCTTTATCCATATAAGTTTCTTCCAAATGAATCTTCTATCCAGATGCAAGCCAAGACATTTTTCATGATCCTCCAGCGGTAAAACTTTATTATTTAGAGTTATTGGAGGTCACGTTTTCGTCCTCATCGTAAAGGTGACATGAAAATTTATATATGAAATATTTTTGAGGTCAAATTTATTAACAATTATTTCTTTGTAGTTTTGTAACAAATAACAAATTTATTCTGTTGGACAACATTAATGAGTCTTCATAAACAAATCTGTGTGCAAATTGTATTTGATTTATTTGGAAATAAACTGCAATAATATATTAAATTTAGTAGTAACAAAAATTATAAATTACTATTAGCTTTTAAAAATTGTATTTACATATTTTTATTGCCCATTATTTATCGACCCAACTCTTTCTACCCTTATTTTTAATATCTTTCCATTTTGTCCATTCATATTCATGATTAACACATAATTCTGTTAATTGTTACGTAATTAATAGCATGATGTTTTCGGTCTTTTATTTTTCAACTAACCGGAAATGAGTTGTCAGTAAATTAGATATATGTTTTGGCGCAGTTGGTAAAAGGTGGGTTACGATATGTATTACATAGATTTCAATGTAAACGAAAATATAATTCAAAAGCTGAAGAATAGGACTGTGCCTAAGCAGATGGAATTGGGGTGTCGTATATTTCTAGCAATGTCATTTCCCAAAATGTACACATTTTATTTAAGAACATGTTGTGAATTGTTCAGTATCATATTTGTATTTAAATAGAATAATTTGTATTTATAAAACTATTGAGATTCTTACTTCTTAATAAATTTAAACATAGCTGTAGAAGCATTCATAATAGAATGGGTGATTTTATGACAAATATAATCCATTTAAAGACGATGTATGTTAACCGAATTGTTTCTTTAACCAATTATGGATTTAAAATGCTTCATGGCCGGTAAGTTGTTCGTTATCCGAACATATCTTTCTTTCCGAATGCAAAAGTGTTAAGCCAAAAATTGCAAATAATAAAGAAACAATTAGATATGTCAATTAAATTGTTATGAGTAAGTACTATTTATTAGTAAAGTATTAAAAAATATATATTTTGTCGTTATCAAGAAATTTATACCAAAATGCACAGAAAATCAATATTTATGAACGTGAAAGTAATAATAAATAGAATTTTGTGTAAAATTCTGAACTAATTTCAATTTTTAAGGTATCTTTTCTAATTTGTTATATATATTTATTTACATTTCAGAAAATAAAAGCAAGTAATTATTTTAAGGATATATATTTTAGTATCAAATACTGAAATAATAGCAGTTGTTAACCCTTAAACATACGAAAAAATATAAGTTATGTAGGAAAAATAAAGTACATTAATTTTGTACAGTTTTTTTACCTTTGAATTGTTTTATTAGTAAATAATTCAAGATATACAAAAGACTTCTTTCTTTGTTGCATATATACAGATTTAAAACTAGTAATTAATTGCAAATTTTAAAATAAACTTATATTATTGGTATACTAAAGTAATATCAAGTGATAAAAACAAATTTGGTGGTTTGGACTGAATACGTCATACTGAAAATATACTGTAATAAAAAAAATCAATAACATTGTATCAATCCTGATTTGTTTCACCATTTTTGTTATTATTTTCTAATTACTATATTGATGTAATCAAAATAAAGTAATTAAATTGTTACTCCATCTCACGCATCAGCAAAAAAGTAGTGATGTAAGTTAATAGTGGTATGGTATAGGTAACAATTAATTTAGAGACATTTCCGACTGAAAATAGAATTTATTAGTCCTTGTTGTATTCAGTTAGTCGCAAATAGGACTGTCCAATCAGCTATTTCTAAAAATAGAGTACAAGTTAAAATTGGCCACTACTGGAATGCAATTGAAGCGTGCATGTACGTGAATGTGTGCGTGTCGGAGAGAAAATGAGGAAGAGGGATATGTACGAAGGGTGGAAGAGTGTTTTGTGCAGCATAGGCTGCACATTGTATAGAAGCATAGGTAATTTTAATAAAACGCATTCATGCCGACCCCTGTGGTACGAAGGGTTGATTCCGTTACGCACCCCATGCTTAAAATAATAGCCGGTTAAATGAAGGGAAGCTGTCCGGACAAGACCAGACGTTAAAACTGTATCTCTCTCTTCTTTCCTCCCCCATCGTGAGCTTGCCCTTTCACGTACGTCCAGGAAATTAACAAATTTTAAATATTTATCAAAAGCAGAACAGTAATGCAAACCAGAACAGCAAAAAAGTACGGAACAAATAGATGCTTGACGTCCCTTGCAATTGCCCTCTCCCTCCGACAATCGTTGATGAATGTACTTTTATTCAGCGATTTTAATATTCATTCTGTTTCTCTCGTTATGAGATGTTGCGACTAGAACTAAATTAATGGCGTCACTAAAACATACTTCAATTTGGTTCAATTGATTCTAATTGGATTAAAGGGGAAATTGAAGAACCGGATTGCAATTGCCTTTTAAACAGTTAACAGATAACACTGATTTATAAATAATAATTGTTTCTTTTATCGATTGCAAATCTCATTCTCTTGGAGTAAAATTACTTAGATGAAGATTTGCAAAATTGTACTTCGCTTTTGGGAATATTAATAATTAAATGAATTAAACTTAAAAAAACAAAATAATTAGTTGAGAGTATTAATATTATTTTAAACTTATTATGAATATTTAGTTAAATTTATAATTGTTTATAGGAAGATTTCCGATGGGAAATCGTTCCGCTCCATGCTTGTTACTTTGTTTTTCTGTTTTTGTTTTCTTTTTTTTTTGTCAATGTCAAAAAAAATTTCAACTCGTTGCCAAAATTGTGGCAGATTGTGAATAAATAATAAAAGTTAAAAAAAAAATATGAATATATATATTTTATATGTTTAACCAAGAAAAAGTTATGAACTAGTATTTCTCTAATGTCTAACAGATATTGCAATCATGGAAATTCGGAGTAATTGATCTCTGTAGTTTTCATGTATGTTTTACATTATTTAATAAACTTATTGATAATTCCAATTATTATTATTTAAAATTTTGCTTCTATAAATAAAATAATGATGTTAACAAGTGTTTTATGGAACTTCCAGTTATCGATAATATGAGACCCTATTATATTATTTTCCAATTCACACGTTCCTACATACATGCCTTCTTATTGACAATTATGAGAAAAGTTTAGAAAACGTGCGTCCCAGGATGCCTTTAGCAATATCCCAAAAGGATGGCAGATGGTGACCGTAGATATTTAATTGGACTACCAAATATTGCTGTTCGGTCCAAGTAATTTGTAACTTCTTAGAAGAATAGAGAGCGGTGACAAGGAAACCGCAAAGAAAAAGGGGTAGGGGACAATTGCAAAATCTGTCCTTTGTTCAATCCTCGAAAATTATTACATCATTTGAGAGCGTACAAATAAATTAGTTTTCTATTGTTCTTTACATTGAAATAATAAATTTTGCATATTTTACTTGAAATATAATTTTATGTAATTTAAATTACTAATAGAAAAATCTTGTTTTTTGAGCATCTCAAAAATAACGCGAAATTATGAATAATTTGCAATTTTTATAATAAAAATCTTTTGATAAACTCAAATTGCACAACAGACAAAAATTCAGAAAATGATTCATTTAAGGTTATTAAATGAAATAAATTATCACCTATTAATAAGTATATTGAAGAAACTTTTATAAATAAAGAATTCATCAAATAATTTATGTAAATTGATTGAAAGAATTATTTGGTATTTGAGTAATTCGTATTAATGAATTAAAATAAGTTAGCTAGAATAATAAAAAATTTAAGTCATAAACTAAGTCCTCAATTTAGTATACGCTACTTGCCAAGTAACTTCTTTAATACCAATTATACGAACAGTACAAATACACGAGAAAACTTTAAAGTAGTCTATATACATCATGTTTACTCCATTTGACAAATCGCTTGGCAAATATTGAATAGTAAGTAAGAGATTCTAAAGGAAGGTAGAGATAGATAAATAATTATTACCAAACAAAATTGAAGAAACTCTCATAGAAAACCATATGTTACTAAAGATTTTTTAAAAGTGCAGCAATATAAAATTATAGACTTATATTTAAACAATTATAATTTACTAAGGTAATTAAATTTGATTTTCGATATTCATATTTATTTGTATAAAATACTAAAGTTTAATATGTTTATTATTTTAAATTATAAGACGTTGCTATAAAAGTGGAAAGGCCAAAATAATTAAATTAATAATCTGTAGAAAAGTGTTATTATATTCAACTTACAAGCTTGCCATCCATGTCTGCTATATTTAAATATTTAAAGCGCTTGTTATTTTTGCTTGGTAGAATGGAATTCAGGTAAAGTCTTTTATAATTATTATTCCATTTCCATTTCCATTTCATTAGGATTCCCTTACAGAAGAAGTAATTTAATGAAGGATCATTAATATGCATTTATAATTAGTAATTATTTTTCAAGAAGAAACTCGTTTAATATGTATATATTATCCATTATATGTAGAAGGTTATATTGGCGTAGGTGTTTAGGCAACTTTAATTACTTGTTTTTTTTTTCTCTCTTCTCCATGAACAGGAATCATTCCAGTCTCGTCTCGTCTTCTTTATTGCCTTTCGGTCTAGGAAAATAGAAGTATTTCCATTTTACAAATTGCAATTACTCGAAACATATGCGTCCATTTATCATGAAAGGTAGTCAGAACCACAAATAAAATGAAATTACTGCGGAGGATATCGACGTGCGGTGAGGTTGACCCTTACTTGTAGGTCCTTTGGGCAGTGCATGTGCTATGAAGTAACCACTAATGGAAACGGAGACTGCGACCGCCATCCATTTCCGAGGTCCGTTCTATTAACTCATTGCGCACAAAGGGACGAAATATCCATATTACATAATACATAATAATAAAAATAAAATCTCATCATATTTCGGAACGGGTCGCGTGGGAAGGCACGAACAACGCGGAAGGCGCGATCCATCATCATTATTCTTCATCCCTGCATCGTCTGAATTTAAGGTTGCCACGAAACTTATCCGAAATAAAAAAAACCGGCGCTGTATCCATTCGGATACAGTGCCTGTTCATCGATTAGTATTATATTGGTTTTCAATTTGAAACCATTTAATCATCGTCACAAAAGCAGGTGTAATATCTTTGACACACCATTTGCATGAAATAGATTAATGATTTATATAGCATAACCCGTAGATATACGCATATATATCTACAAAGTACATGTCAAATTGTTATACATTTGAAGCCACACATCAAATCGACAATCCTTTGAAACGGAGAGCTCCGAACCGCAGTAAATTCTATGTGCCCTCTCACTATGTTTTTACTATTTTTTTTTTTTGGTTTTAATTTAATGTTTCATTTCGGTCGAATGCAAACGGAATTAAGTTCGAGTTAATTGGAAAATCTTTGGAATACTTCCAGCGCCGCGGATCATCCAGCGGGTTCATTTCTTCATTTATCTTATTTATCGTCGTCGCTCCCCCACGTTTACGGTGGTTACTTTCCCGGAATATATATATACACACACACATTCTGTGTGTAACTTGAAATAGTGAAACTTGAAACTTCAAGTCTACCCGATGGATTATCTTACATAGCACGAAGATTGAACGTATCCAAAGACCGTTTCGCTGAAATTTCATTACACTTAACCCATTTTAGGTGTGCGTGCACCCTGTGCTCATATTTAGCTTCCTGCTATTAATACAGATTATTGTCGCCTACATCTGGCACAATATATCATTTACTTTACAAACAAATAGTTTCATACTTATATATTTGTACAAACGTTCAAAGTATTTTAGTTTAATTGAAATCATATATTTCTTGATTTTTACAAAAAAACAGTTGTAAAATTTGGAATGATCATGAACATGATATTCTTAAACAATATTAAAGAAATGTATATGTACGAAGATCAGATTTATAAGCAATGAGACATTTATAAGCATCATTTTGCTAATGGACGGCATTCACATTAGAAAATATATATAAGTTATTTTAGTTATTGACAATAACCTATTGTTGCATGATCACAAAATATGATTTGAATGTGGCGAGTTTGAATAAGCACTAATTTCGTGGAAGTAATAAAATCTAAGTTATGTAATCTTTAAAATTATTAGTATTTTGTAGTACTAACTACTTATTGACTCAAATAATTGATTTTTGTTATTTTTAGCAACCCTCCTTCATCCATGGACCGTTTTTTTGCTTAGTTCGGGTACCGTAAAAATAAACGTGACGAAAATATTAACGGAAACGCATGTCTTAGAAGTCTTCTTAACGCGTTTTGACAAGTTACCGAATAATGTATATGCGTGTGTCTGTCGGAGGCTTGTCATTTTTTACGCTCATGGATGCTCTAATTCGAATTGGCGTGACTGCACGTTTTTTGTATGCCATTTCACGTGGGGGAGCATTTACATAACATGGGTAAATTAGAAGAAAACCATACGTAATCATCGCAGACATCGTTATAGTCCTAAGTCCCGACAAATATTGATTCAGAAATGCCATCCAGCCACAATCCATTATCGCAGATACAATAATTGTTTTGATTCCGTTCCGAGCAGTTTTCTCCTCCTCTGGAAAGTTTAATTCGGTTAATCCGTCTGAGATAAGTCTACGGGCGCCAAAAACAGCGGCAATAATGATGATATTAACCTTAAGATTTACGCCGTTTCGCCAAATTGAAATTTCAAAACGGATTTGCACCCCTCGCGTATCCTCTCTCTTTTCAATTACAACGTGCACGGGGTAGTTTGTTGCGAGCCTTAAATAGTTAAAGCTGCGGCTGAAGTCTACTCTCCCTCTTTCACTCTAACTCACTCCCTGCTTCATTCACCCTTCCTATTTTTCTCTTTATCTATCTTTCATTCTCACTCACTCTTCCTCGGCGAAACTGTAATTAATTCGGAGGGCTGGATGAGATCTTTTTATTTGTATTTTAATTCCACTTTATTTCGGACAAATCTAATTTTTGCATTCTCGTTTTTCTACCCAGAAAGAGAATTGAATCGCACTCTCTCTCTCTCTCTCTCTCTCTCTCTCTCTCTCTTACAATCATCCTTAATTTAGATCTGAAAGCTGTACATTGGTCTGAATAGTATCTTTATACTATTTACATTTACATTAGATTTCATTTTAATTCAAAGCCGTCAATTAATCCTAATTAATTTTTATTTATTATAATTTTAATAATAATCAAAACAATAACAATTAAAAAATGTTATTATTACATTCTAACCAATTTATTGTTAATAAATTAGTTCAGTATTCTATTCAAAACATAATATGAATAAATCTATAATGTTACATTGTTAAACAGGTTTATCTTATCTTTAACAAATGGATAATAATACTTATATTATATGAAACATTAAGATTATTATTTTCTCATGCAAGTTACAATTTTGAATATAATTTTATGTTAAGTTAACTTAAGTTAAGAAAGTTAAACAACGTGCGATGGTAATTGTGCTTGGATAGGTGAATTATACGTAGATAGAATGACATTTCAGTAGAACTAAGATTTATTTCTAGTGTCAAAACTGTTAATAAAACATGTATACCAAATATAAGTGCTTCTAGTAGTCAATCGCCAGAAATGAAGAAAAACTTCTAAAAAATGTATTAATGTTATGTATATATATATAATTATTATATCTTTAATGATCACTAAAACAAATATAAACTACATTAAACACATGATCAATAATAGATGCAAACAAAAGAATGACAGAAGATATTTCACGAGTCAATGGTAATGACCACATTCCGAGAATTTGGTATGAATAACATTAAATAGTAAAAGCAAAGCCAATGGTTTAAAACTGATCTCATTTAATGGTTGAACAGGTATTCACAGGTGGAAAGGAAAAAAAAGATACGGAGGGTCATTAGAGACCCAACTATGCCACTTGCAGAGCCGGAAGAAAAACCAGTCGAGGGTTAAACGGTTGCCCGTGAGTTGCAATATTTCTTTTTTTTTATATATATATTAAAATAAATACGCGTGTGGGGGATTAGGGTTGAAATAATATAAAATCCCTCAATGCTCGTTTGCAGCAGCCACCGCAAATAAGGGTACGCGCTAACGACCTCTACAATCAATAATCCAAGTGCACTCGAATAAATCCCAATTTCCAAAATGAAATGGAAGGAAAAATGTGTGTATATATAGGTATATTATATATAGTGAGGTACGCGATTCTCTTCTGGTCTGGTACGGATCGTGACCGATTGCCGTTGGAATTGAATTCATATAATAAGATTGTTTTTGGAGTGTAATGGCTCCATGTCATGTATATAATTACGGATAGATAGTCAGGTAATAGATGAGGTCTACTAATAAAGCTCAGGTATTATTAGACAGAAGAGTAATGCATGGAAAGCCAAAACGGATTGTTTCTCTGTATACTGACGTCTAATATTACATTCGATTAATCAGCGAGCGGCACAACCTCAGCTAAACGGAGATAGTAAATTGCTTTATTTAGTTGCAATACATCTAAATTATATAAAGAACGATCACCGCCTCATTGCTAATAAACGCTGTTCATTAAGTTACTAACTATTACTAATTAAATTGCAATTAATTTTAACTCTCTGAAAAAAAAAAACACGAATACAGTATTCGTTGAAATTTCCATAAATATTTTTGAAATTCTCATTTATTTCGGTATTATTTCAAATCTTCTATTTATTTAGACATATAGAAGCACATTTAAGATATCGAATAAAAAAATATATGTTAAGTAATAATTGATCTATTTAATTTTGTAAAATTAAATGTATAATTTGATACAGGCATTCCTCCATTAATGAATGGAATGCTTCTTTATAAAAGAAGTAATAGAATGCATATATATTATTTCGGTTACTGAGGTGTAAATACTAGCCAGAATAGGAATTCGTTTATTCGCAAAAAAAAAATGAAAAGTTTTTTTCGAACAAAGAAAAGTTTTGTTAAATAAACTTCAAGTTACATATGAAGTGAAATCGTATATTTAAAGGTCTAAAGTTACTTGTTTATGCTTTTTTCTCTTTTATATAACAATTACTTATACGGAGTTATTGCATATGTCACAGATTCCTCAACAATAACAATTCTTAAAAGAAGAACGTTCTCATTTAAGCACATTTAATTTTTTTTTCAATTTCTTTTCTTTCGTTGTTAATAAATATTTCTAAACCTTCCATTGAAAACTCCTCATCTTTTGCATTCAATTTTCTAATATCCTCTTCACCGATATTTATAGAACCTATTGACTTGTCAATCTGGATAACTTCCTATTATTTTTTTGTATATTATATTCTACATATTTTGCCTAAAATTTCAGGCTTCGTTATATAGAAGCTTCGTTGTCAAAGGTATGACTACTTATTTGTAGTATATCTAAATAATATAAAGCAGCGGTTGCCAAAGTGGTGGTCCGCGAGAAAATTTAGCTGGTCCGCAGAAAAATGTGGAATATACTTACGTTATGTTTTAAGATGCATTAAAACATGATTCAATTCATAACAATACATGACAAGTTATAAAAACTTCTGTCGTATACTGTACACACTGGCCATTTTTTTTATAAATATATTTAACACTTAAAAAATCCTATTAGTGGTCCGCGGGATTTAAATTATGAATTAACTGGTCCTTGAGGTCAAAAAGTTTGGCAACCGCTGATATAAAGGACAACCATAGATTCAATACTAACAAATAATATTAATTATTTACTAACTATTACTAATTACAATACAATTAATTTTAACATAAAATATTTACAAACAAAATTTATAACCATCAATCCAAACAATTCATTTTATGTCTAAGTTTTTGGCAGTGAATAATTACGCTATAACACAAATAAAATATTGTTTAAGTTAATAGTTAGTATTGTGAAACATTGATTAACACTCATGGCAAAATTTTAAAATCTCTATAGCTTTAATTTTTGTTTATTTTTTATTTAATACTGTGTGCAGAAGTATTCATATTTTATTATTATTTGCACACGATATCAAGTAAAAACGTACATTCATTCAATTATTAATAGTTACTACAGTAATACTTCAAAACAACATATAGTAAATAAGAAAAATTTGACCCTTTTTATTCCTTAACTGTGTTACATCGAATCAACGTTAATCAAAGTGTTGTTAATTTAAGTAATTATTAGTATTTCTTGTTAAATATGATATTCTTAATAACATCCTATTCTTTAATACAGTAACTTATACATGTTTTATTGTTTTGTTTGTAAAATTTCTAAGTAAAGTACAGATTACATGAGCAGAGCTACAAAATACCATTTGAGGATGACTTCAAAACAGAATATATATTTCCTTCAAGAGTAATGAGGAATTCTACGTTTAATTGTAAATTATGTTTAATTCCATGATCGTCTCTTTTTGCCATCTTCATCGTCGACTCATCCACGTTTATCCTCTTTTGTTGCTTGCAATTTATTGAGCCGCATATTTTCTGGTTTGAGTAAATTGAAAGGGAACTTTTTCGCATGCGATAAAAATAAAATGAATAATTGAATTGTATTCTAATCTATTGCACATGATGCCAAGTGAATTATTCATGAACCTTTGACTCGACGGTAACTTCTGCCGGATATAATGTGCTGAATGGACATACTCGAACGTAATCTATTGCCCAGACATTGGCATATGTAATTGGTCGATACACAGGAGAGACTTCGAATGCCAGAGGAAACTTCCCTTCTGCCGTATTTTTTAATATGAAAGAAATAACCGACTGTCCTTTATCCGTCGTTCCGCAAAGGGTGTTTAGTCTATGGAAAACGACTCGCATTTGCCTTTTTTTTAATCCTGAATATAGTTTTTTTTTAACACCCCGCGCGTAATCCGATATCTGGCAGATGTATCTCCTATGTTTTTCCTCCCTGTATCTCTCTCACTTTCCGCTTAACAAAAACATTTTTTCTAACCCCTTTTTTGATATATTATGCGTTTACAACGAACATGAGCCAGATTTCCGCCGATCTAACACCTCTGTTAGATGTTGGGTCACGGCACTAATCGCTTTAGGAAAGGAATATGGAAACATTTTCTATATTTAACAGCCGCTCAAAGTTATAATGAAAAGGCAAAAATATATAATATATATATAAAAAAAAGGAGAGAAAGGGTGAAGTGCAATTCACGGAAGGCAATCGTTCAGTATCAATAAATGACCATTATTTGTTAAAAGTAAATATTTGCGGACGCGATAATTTGGCTTCTATACATATACCCTTCGGGCTGATATCGCTACAGCCCACTCACTGTTTGCAGAATGGAACTGCCCTTTTATTGCAGCCACGAGCGAGAACTTTTCCAAACTCAAATTGCAAAATGCTTATATTACATAAAAAATCTGATGAAAAGGCATTTTTTTTATTTTAATTAAATTCAACAGATTATGCGACCTGCTTTAATCAAACTTATCAAATTTTAGATCATTTTCATTTTTATTTGAATAGTAATTATTAAGAATATAAAAACTTTCTAATTAATTCTACTGATACTAAACACATTACAAAATATAAAATACAACAATACTACTAATGGTGGAATGTATGACAAAAAAATATAATAAAAATGAATTTCAATTTTTCTGAAATATAATATATCTGTTACGGTACGTAGCTAGGTAAATGTACCAACTGTGCAGGTAAATGTGAGTTCAACTTACATTTACACACCATTTCCGGAAAATGTGTAAATGATGTTGGTAAATGTGCATAGATTTACATTAACATAACATTTTTTTATCTATTGATGATGTACTTATATAGGTTTTAGAAAACTGGGTTTTAATGGAAATTTACGTAATTCGTAAACCGGGTTTTTTTCAAATAAAAAAACTGGTGTTTGAGGCTATACTTACAAAAATTAATGAATTATTTTGATTGAAAACATAAAAATCATCGCTGAATTGAAAAAAATAAAAACTGATATTAGTAGTGATTTCATTAAGTAAGATTTTTAGTTAATTTACAAAATCCACAGACGTTTACATAAATACGTCTAGCTTATTTGTTTCACTAGTTTCAAAAAGTTTTTTCTATTTTTTTTTGTGAAAATTCGAAAACCGGTTTGGTAAAAAAGTTGAAATTCGAAAAACTTTTTTTTAAAAGTCGGTTTTTATATAAACCCTTGGATTTTTTATATAATATCAATATTTAAATATCAGTGTACAAATAGATTTTTACCAATTTTTTACTTTTATCGTACACTGTTTATATATTTCTACATATTTAATCATTTGAAGTAAAGCATTATTTTGTTTTATACGGATATCGAATAATTTTACTTAAATCTTGGGATAAAGCAATAAAACGCTTATCAGGTGTATTTACATCTAGAATTTCTTAATTCTAACGATTTTTCGTGAATCCTAATGAACGAATTAAACCTTAAAAGGAGACCTAAAAACTCAAGAGTGCACCTCTAAATTTATTGTCTTCATTTGCATATCGCATAGTTGTTCGTAAATTAGTCGATAATTAGATATTTTTCCTTATCTCCCAAATAGAATAAATTATAATTAGTGGAAAAAAGGCTGTAATCAGATCTTTAACCACCCACCGGCCCCGGGGGTGGATCCGGCTAGAAGAAAGGGAGAGAGAGAAGACGATATTATTAATGGTTGATCATTAATGCTACATCCTCGATCATCGGTTAATTTAGTGCACTGGGAATGCTACCTAAAGCGGAAGAGGTAGGTCCAAAAAGGATCCTCAGATGCAAACACACACACAGCAGACAAAAAATAGTACAGACGCACATGGACTAAGCAGCTGCACTTTAGTTAATTCGACAGTTTCAAGATTGTTGTGGGCCGGCTCCAAACTTCACAAGGTCCGGCCCAACAGCGATAATTTTAATTAATTTTAATTAAGTGCAACCTTTAATTAGAAGTGTTCTATAACCAAAAAAAATATGAATAATGTAGTGAGCACTAGTATAAATAACCTATTAACAAGTGTACTACTATCATTTGGAAAAAACAAATAATATAGAGATCTACTCAATATGTATAGCAATATATTGTATTTATTGCCGTAATATAAATTTGTTTCGTTAGCCCTTTGGCTAGCCTATTAATATATATTTTTTTATTGTATGTTAAAATTTATTTATGTATAAATTGTACTTTTTTTTCTCTTCTTATGTATCGATGTTTGGCCAATAAATTATTATTATTAAATTTTAATGAATTTTATAACACATTACACACATTTATAGAAAGAATTTGTCAGTTTTTATAAATACTATTAAGAAAAAACTATGTATTGATAAATGAAATTATTTTTTTTTTCATTTCAGTCGTTACAGTTTTCTAATTTTTTGTAAAGAAAATATTTTATTTTGTTACGTGTTTAGTTAAATTATTATTAAATAAAGAGAAAAATTATATGAAGGAGTTCCAATTATATTACATTTTTATTGGATTTTGTCTAAAGTATATCTTATGTTGTTAAAGTTTTATTGTTACATAATATAAAAAAATAAACTTCAAATAAGTATAAATATTAATTATTGTTTTTTTTTTGTAGATTTTCGAAATCCAGTAGGTTTTTGTGGAAATCATACCATTTTATACTGCTATATTCATAGCTAAATGATTGCAGTGATTCTCAATGTGTGCAAACGACAGACGATATGTTTTTATACGATTTGCCACAAATACCCATTCTTCGGGGGTCCTTCATATTTTTTTAAGTACAAGGGGGTCGCGGATCAAACGAATTGAGAAACGCTGGTGTATTACTTGTATTCGTTGTTGATAGATTTTTAATAAATGCTATTCTAAAAATGTATTATAACTATTAATCAGCAGTTTTAAAGAACAATGTAAATGTATAGAAAGTAAATAATCTTCGTAGTTAAGTACTTATACCGATGACATGTCGATATTCAGGCAAGCAGGATTTATTTGAATTAGAAAAATATTTCAACGGTTAAATCTTCTTCATTAAGAATGTATATTTTCGTAATATGACATGCATGAGGAATGCGATAAGCCTGAGTGTTGCGTGGTTGTCTCTGTTTAATCATTATCAGATGTATGCGATTCCAGTGACTGTTGTGATTCATTGTGCAATGTGCGTAGTCAGTCAGAAGGATGTATTGTTTACAGAAATATAAGCGGATGAAATGAGTTGCCGATAATTCGGTGAAATCACATCACTACTATGTCACAAGATACACTAACCAAATACATTCATCTGTAAAGATAATATTTAAATTAAAATAAAGCAAGAAATGTTTATGAATTTGGATTAACAAATTCATTTGTAACCGTCATCATGATCATTATAATATCAATTATAGTATGTTTATTGTAATATATATAAGTTTGACGTTAATGACTATTTAGGATGATTACAGTAATTTGTCATTTTGAAATGTTTGTTTTTCTCATTTTTTCATCGTATAAACAACTATTAATTACAATTATTTATATTTTAGTATTATTTATTATTGAAATTATATAAAATGAAACTATAATTTTTAAGCATTTGCAACCTAATGAAAATACAGTGCATTTTTAAATTTTTATTTAAAATATTTGGCACAATAAAGTGTACATTTTTATATACATTTGTAGTAAATATTGGCATAAAGTTATAAAGGTTTAATATTATTTTATAATTGATTTTTGAATTATAATTAAGTTCGTAAAATACACAAATTAATGAAGCATTATTTAAAAACGAGATTACTATAAAATATAAATATATTATAATTTCCACTAATTTACATATATGTATTTGGAAAAGTAATTTAATGTATAGAAAATGCATGCATATGCTTGATAGTGAATGTACGTGACGGAGATAGGAAGATAGAGACTGGGTTGGAGTATATGCAATTTATAATCCATTACTTTTAATAAATTGTTTCATAAACGATTTAACGTTTGACAACTTATCACTGCCAAACTTTAATAACTGCTTATAAATCAGAGAGTTCAATAGGCATATATATTTACACACACATTCATGATGTAACCCGTGATATCAATCAATTGTCTATCGATTCACATTATGTTTCGTGCACAGCAAGGTTATATTTCCAACAATTCTTTTTGTATTTAAAATCACTGAATACATAAAATACAGTTATACAGAAAGAAAGAAAGTTTATTTTTTCCATAGTTATTATTAATTTTTTAAAAAATATATATAATAAATATATTTATTTACAAGTTCTACGTTGAAAAAAATATTTATATAATTAAAAAAATATCAACATTTTATTTGATTTTGCATCCATTTATTCGATTTGTCAAATTTGTAGCAACTGTAACACAATTGTTATATAATATATATTTATATATTTAGTATGCAAGTTTATTAATTCTAATCATTATAGTAGTTATAGTATATAAATTGC
The DNA here is from genome assembly GCF_001412225.1 of Nicrophorus vespilloides. Taxonomy (NCBI): domain Eukaryota; kingdom Metazoa; phylum Arthropoda; class Insecta; order Coleoptera; family Silphidae; genus Nicrophorus; species Nicrophorus vespilloides. The sequence continues at coordinate 347,544 of NW_017096746.1, forward strand.
GTTTATATTTTTATATAAATAAATAATTCTAGAAATTTTCAAAATTTAATTATTAAATATTTTCAATAAAAATTTATTGGCTCTAATTACGTTCAAAAGGCTAACGACAGAATTATTTCTGCCTAATAAATAATTTTGTTAAAGTATTTGAGATTATTTATAATATTTTGCCAAGTAATTCCATATTGACAAAGTTCATTACATGAAAGATATGTTATTTCAGTTATAGATGAAAAAAAAAATCAAAGGAAATATAAATTAAAATTATTGAAAAATAAAAATAAAGAAAAAGAATCCAAAGATTATTTAGTTTATTGGTTTCTCCCATATAATGAGAAATAAAGGTTATCACAATAAAAGTGATTATTTATTATAGATCATAGATCATACAATAAAATTAGTATTAAGGTAGTTTAATCGAATCATTTAAAATTTATTTTGGAGAATTCATATTTCCTATTTATAAATACAGAATTATTCATTCAAAAAATAACCTTTGATTTTGGCAAATAAATTCTGTAAATTATACCACAAATGTTTGTATTTTACTAAATTTATTGATTAAATTAAGCACCGAAATTTAAATATACTGTGTTTTATTGTTTTCAAAATAATATTATTTTATGTCACTATATAATTAGAATGAGCGAAAGTGTATAAACTTTTAACTAAATGATTTGAATTGCTGAAAGATATTGTTGCTTTTGTTCAACATCATGGAAACTAGGTTACATTCTCACGATTTTATTGATATGTTAAAATAATACAATTTAAACTAGTATTACAGTAAACCCATTTACAACGCAGTACTATAACGTAGTTTCTATATAATACAACTTAGCTTAAGAATTATTTCGGGAAGAGACCTAAGATTCTGAACATATTTTAACAAGGTATCCAAGTAGTGCTGTTTTCTTAGTATGCGAATCTAATTAATTGCGTTATAGCAGTTAATTTATTTAAATAGAAAATCTCTAATTAATGTATGATTATAAAAAAATAATTAACAATTCATATGTATACAACGATTTTTCTGTTTCAATTATAAATAATGTAATATGTACAAAACGATGAAGCGCATATCGTAATGTTTATTTTAATCGTAATTACATTTAATATGCCTTAACATGCGTTTTTGATGTTTATTCGGCTAATTAAAAATAATAGTGGTAGCTTTAATGCCCGGTGCCTGTGTAAACACGTCCAGACACTTTAAAATGTGTGCTTTCTCTCTCTCTCTCTCTGCGAGCGATGCTGCTTGTCCATTATAAAGTTTATAGTTTCGGTTCATTATGCAATCGTAAAAAATTGTTAATAAAATTCAGGAACGCTCCCCGAAGAGATGTGGATTTTATGTCATGTTGGATTAAAACTTAAATTAGATAAAAGGTCTGCGCCTCGACCGACCATCAATGGGTAGACTGACAAATCCGAAGTGGTTGTAAAGCCAATCCGCTTTATCTGTATCGAAAGATAAAAAGGTTTTTTTTCTGATTCCCTGTCTCTATGTTCTTCAACCCCTACAGAGGCGTGAGGTGCATTGAGGTTATCCAACCATTTTCAAATCAATCCGAAACCATTTCCAGTTTGAATAAATTAAAATAAGATTTTATTTAAGACATTCGAATAAAGAATTTTAAAATGCTAGACATAATATTTAAAATAAATACACATATTTAAAGAAACAACGTAATCAATTACAGCAATGTCTCGCATAGTCCGCATTAATTATTGTTCGATTTGAAAATTTCAGATAAACTAAATTTTCATTGAGATAAAGAAGTTATGCTTCTTTTTGTACGGCGACACCGATTACCCGGTCTATGCGAGGTTTTTGAACTAATATATTTCTTTGTATTACAGTTATATTATTTACTTTAATTATATTATAAGATTATTTCATGAAATTTTAAATAATTACAAGTTCATATAAAAAATTGAAAAAGAAAACAGTTTTCTTGAAGATTCTTTGAATTTGTATATCAACTAAACGCTATGTGAATTCAGAAAACTGAAGTAATATTGTCATTTCTAGTAAATTATATTATTTGTCAATGTCAAACTAATTTACAAAAATAAACCAGTAATAAACCAGAACAACATAGTATTTAATTTAACTAGTGTTTTAGAATGTGTAGAATAAAATAAATTGATGATAGGTAACAGGTGAAAGGTGACGCCGTTTAATAAGTCGGAATAGATAAATTGCTTTTGATTTGGTAAAGTGAAAAGCTTCTAGTGAATTTGCATAGGACTCGCGGCGGTTGAGAGATGAACAAGAAGACAAATTCGGGTGCGATTTGGTTTCTTACCCTCTAAAAGTAGCATCTCAACTTCCCCTCACTTACATTATCTCGTAACCACTGTAAATTGAAATTCAATACTACGCTAAATTTGGGCCCGCCGAGAGTAACAGGAAAAAAATACACTCGCTGGTAGAAGGGAACGAGAATAAGTAACATTCTACACTGAAACGTATACAAAGTGATTGAATTGAATGTTAGACATTCTTCCAACGTATTATATAAATTGTATTGTTTTATCTCTTTAATATAAAATAAATATCTCTTAGTTAAATAATTACTATAATTTGTTTATAATTTATCACATAATAAAATTTTTCTTTTAATAATCAACAAAGATTTAGTATTATTATTTACCACAACTTTTACTAAAATAAGGGACAATGAAGTTATTTTATAAAATGTTTATTTTATATATTTAATTAACTTCATTGAATTCTTTTAATGACTCAAAGAAAAATGAATGTAACTAAATAATAAACAATTCGTAAACATTAAATTGTAATTATTTACATATATGTAAAAATACTTTATTTCTTTTAATATATTTTTTAACATTTTCAATTATTCAATGAACAAAAAAAAATAGATTACTTTTTTAATTAAATAAAAAATATGATATTTTCAATTTCTGACACAAATGTTGTTAATGAAATATAATTTATTAATGATTCGAAAAGAGCGTCCAATTCTGAAGTAAGGATTTATTTGTCCATCTACAATTTCAATTGTTTGCTTTTTTTATACCATAGAAAAATTGTTTACTCTTGATTATATTATAAATTTGAATGACAAATATATGCATACCATCCAGTATAATCAATATAAGTAGAGTGTAGCTTTATTATCAATTGACCAACATAATTGAGTGCAAACACTTCATTGAAGTATACCAAATGTCTTGAAAACGATGTGAATTTACAGTTAGTAAATAAACCTATCACATTTGTATGATATTAGTTAGTTCTTTTTTCTTCGAGTGTTGGCCTGAACACGTAGGATGCTATTAACATAGAAATGAAGCTCAGGTGTAAATACTCGAAACGCTGATCTGCTACTTTCCTTAAATTGCTACGATTGCATCGATTCTTTAAGTATCAAATAAGGTATTTACTGTAGTTATTTGCAATGTAAATGGAAGTAAGTATTTTAAGATTTAAAATAATCATGCCAATAAAGATATTTATATCTAAATTACTTTGTATGTAGAATTTCTCTTTTTTTTATTTAATTCGAATATTATTTATAAATAAAACCATTAACACATCGCATAGTGCGGCTTTGATCAGTCCGAATTCACTATGAATACATTCCATAAAATAGTTAAATTTTCCCTTCCTATAAAGTTTCTTTTTTGCATGGTTTATTTTTGTAGATATTTAGTATCTCGATTAGTCCGGTTTTCAAACATTGGCAAAACCGATCACGCACATTGCGAAGTATTGCTGTGAAATTACTAATGTACTTATTTAGTACTTTATCTTTTATAAAGAAAGATAAATTCTTAGTATTTACAATAAAATATAACTTTTTAAGAAATCGACTTATAAAATTAAAATGTGGGGAGCGTATTACAGTGTAATGAGTATAATAATGTTGTTTAATTATGAAATAACAAAAAAATAAGTTTGTTAATGAACAAAGTAACTTATGAATCAAGAAACCAAGAAATTGTTGCATGTATTATATTAAGTCAGGTGTCGAGGTGAGAAATTCCAACACTTTAATTATCAAAAGTTCGTAACTTTACTGGAAGAACTTTATACCGTATCATCACCATATGCTTACCAAATGACATTATAACGAACATGTCCTTTAATTAAGCCACTTTATGTAATACTTTATTACAAATAATATATTTAATTCACGTAATTATAGAGGATTGGGATATTATGTTTCATTATATTACAAGGATTATACTATAATATATAAATATTAAAATAGTTACTAAATAGAAAAGTATACAAAAAATATTGCAACATTAGAAAAACATTAGAAATGTGAGTGTAAATAGTTACAATTTTGTACAAATAGAGTAAAATTTAAGAATATTATTTATAAATATAAATATTTTTAAATTGAATGAAATTGTACATGTGTCAAAGTATAATATATTCTAATGTGTAATTCCATGTGAAATTTGTAAAAGTGTAAAAAATAAATAATTTTATACAAATAGTCATTATTTTGATTTTCTAAAAATTTTTTTTTCATTACACTTTATTTATTGCTACTACTTATACATTCAGAGTTTCATAACATTTTGATTTTGTTTATTCATTAGTTGAATCAATTATATTTGATATTAATAATTTTAGAAATCTTTAGAAAATTCGTAGATAATACCGAATTTTACAATTTATAGAATAATTTTCGACAAAATACGCGTTTAGCAGATTCACTTTGTATAAATGACTAAATTTTATATTTTTATTATGATTACGAGCTTGATTATGCGTAGTCGTAAATACGTGTATTATATTAAATGTTGACTTTTACGACGCGGATAAAAATATACAAACTGTAGGCGTATAGGTCTCAGGCCCCTGCACCTTTCGTAGCCGTTTTCCTGCTTCCTCCGATGTAGTCTCATTTTTATATTAAAGTTAAGATATTAAATCAGTTTATCATAATATCCTGGAGTCGTTCCACCCGGGAGTTTGCGACAGGCATCGTTATTAACTCGACTACTAAATGCTCCTCTCTCCGCATCTGATACTTGACTGGAGATGAGTCGATATCCGGCATTAAAACCGATTTATATAATTGCATTACCTATTTAACGATTTCATTCAATTTAATTAAAACTGTACCCTTTTATTATGTAAGAGATTAAAAAAAATATATATAGAGAAAAGAAGTCGCTCCCAATAAACTTCCTAATACCTAAACTTCATAGATATTAAAATTAATTTTAATCCCTTAATAGCGACCGCAAATGTTCCATTCACTTAGTTAGTTCGTAATCGCCTTTGGCTTAATTAAAGTTATAAGTTAATGGGCCTTACGTGTGTTTCCTTTCGAGACGTTTCAAAATTCGCGCCGGAGTTGGCGCTCGGTGATGCCGGGACAGGAAACCGTTCATCAAACAAATATGAAAAAATTATATAAACCGCTGGTCCAAAGAAAGAAGATGAAAAAAACTAAAACGGCGGTAGCTTGTTAGTCGGAATCATAAATTGTAAAAGAACTGTCCGACGCTTGCCCGACAGATATTAATGTAAGTGCTTTCTTCCCATTTTAATTTCTATATCGCATAGAATAATGAGAAAAGCAACCACGGATGGACTTAATGCATTCTGCCAGAAAGTAGATGTTTTCAGAATAATTAAAATATTGTATGTATTGCAGATTTTTTTAGCGTCTGCTCTTTTGGCTTCACAATTCTTTTTATTTTCTGTTGCATTAACTGTAGAAAGTGTGTTGTAGCACATTTTATTTCGACTTGTCCAACTGACATAATTGTACTTTAGTACCGATATTTGTACGTTAGTTCGAACAAAAAGCATTATAGTGAAATACGCATTATTTAACGTACGTTAAACAACAAAATTAAAAGAATGAGGAAGAAACTTTAATTATTTATTTAGTATTTATGGAACATCTATTAACTTTTGCGGAACATAGGTTGGGAATCCCTGGTCTATAGACACTGTGACTTACTACATATTTCTGGCTGGTGCAGCTGACGTTATTGTACGTTCGTACGAACATTTATAAGTTACTTCGTTCAGAGAGTCACAAATAATTGTGTACGTATTAACTAACGTACGTTGAAACCAATTATTTTCTATATAAAAGATTTTATAATTATATTTGAGAACATCATAGTATATAATACTATTTTATAATATAGACATTGATTTAATTTCATTTTATATAGTATGTCAAAGTCATGCAATATTATACATTTAAAACAACACATTAAATAATACAGCAATACCTAATACCTCGCATAGTGCGGGTAAAAATTTCCAATATCCCGCACTATTTGAAACCGCATAATAATAAACAGCACAAAGAGAGAAGAAAAAACGATCATTTCTGTTTAAAAAATATTTTATGTCAAATTTATGACCTTAGAACTTATTTTGCTCAATTAAAATTTAGTTTTGTAATTTCAACACCATACTATAATGAATCCGCAGGTATTACTATACTTACTATTTTTATAATATCACTAAGTGAAATTTGTTAAAGGAATTAATGTACCTTGTAGTTATATAAATCTAAAAAAACATGAACGGTAGTTTACTCTTTATTTATGCAAGTAGATATGTAAAAGTTTCTTGATTCGGAAATAATTTTATCAAAGTGACATTTAATTAGTATTTTATGTATTTATTTATAATTTGAGTAAATATATAAATTAAATATAAAATATATCATTTTGTATTATAATAGTCTATATATAAAACTTGCACCTATGCTAATCTAATTTAATGAATATAGTTCAGTATCTCAAATAAAGTGTATATCGTAGTACCTTGGTTGTAGTACAACTAGGTTCATTAATAATTTAATTCTCGAATATAAAACCAGAAACCAAACTTCGGTTCCAGAAAAGAATTTTGTTTCTCCATAATAAATGTCAACTAATCAGTTATGGCAGTATTTGTTTTTGTGTATTTTTTTAGTAAATTCGGTTTTAGAATATTCATTAATTATCTTGATTATAAAAAGAAAAATCTTGCGGTAGAATGTATAATTTTAAGATACAATGAATAAACAAAAACTTTCATGTGTGAAAAAAGGGGCGACTAATAGCCGAATGGTTAAGTAGCCTTACCCACGATTTCGCCGGATTTACGGCGGGTTGGAATCCTGGTCAAAGCTAAGCCCTTTGTGAGCCCTCTCGGTACTTGCAGCAATAGGACCATCGTTCATCATAGATGGACAGTGAAATGAATGAGGTTCAGCATATGGACCTTCAGCCAAGTCGATAGACAATGTCAGTGTTAAAGATAGCAGCAGATTCACAGTCAAATAAAATAGTGGAATCGCAGAGCATCAATATACTACTGAAGTTAACCTACAAGACGACAGCCAACCTACAAATAAAAAATCATCATAATGGTAACTATCCACCGGGAAAGATTACCTACCTAATGTCAACCGCGATCTTAAATTTACTCAATGTTCACATTGATGAATAAAATTACACGACATAAAAAAATGTATGAAAAATAATGTAATTACCTATTTTTACTTTAAGGTGTGGAAATAGTTGACCATATGGAGAGGATGTTTATATTCTATGTTAAACAGGAAAACAAATAGTCTAAGCATTTTCATGAAGTGTTGAAATATATAAAACCACAAATGAATAATAATTAGATCTCGTTGTGTTGGTTAAAATTGAATGTAGATATTACATAATTTCAGCGTCGGTTAAGTCATGCGGCGTATATTAGGATTCAAACGACGAGGCGCATTTTTTTTGTGCGTTCAAATTATTTATAAATTCCGGAAATAATCGTAAAGCAATTGTACGCCATTTAAATAAAAACAAATGCCGTGCGCATAAAAGCCGCCTCCTGGATACCGGAATACATTTCCTTGACAAAGAAACTCGTCGTCGTCCTTCGTAGTGATATAAAGAGGAATAAAAAGAGAGAAAGAAGAAGAACGTAGGAAGCGGGAAGCAGAATAAGGAGCAGGATGTGAGGCCGCACAGCACACCTTAACTTCTGTTTATGTCAGATAATGGCTGCAGAAAAAATAGACGTAGTGAATCAAAACCGGGATGGTGCAGACATTCCAGCACTAAAATGGTTCTAAACCAAAGTCTGGTATTTCACGCATCGCAAAATAAAGGGGGAAACTGTTTCCAAGTGAAAGGGCGGGAATGAAGCTTTTCCAGAGATGCTTATTTACCGTACATATATATACTTTTTGTTACGCTCTCTCACATACATACCACATCAAAAAGTCTTTCTTTTTTTTATTAACATTAGCTTTTGTTTCATATTCAAGAATTATAAGTGTTTTTATACTGCATATTGTCATAGTATTAAAATAATAAAAAATATACATATGAATGTTGGAAAGCTCACTTTAGTTGCATAGTGTTTTTTGTTTATAAAAGTACAAACGGAATATTTTCAGTAAAAAAAATAGCACTGAAAAATACGTCTATAGAAAATAACGTTTTTTCAGTAATAAATATGATTCTAAAAATAGTAATTAAATTTTTTATAAAATAATATTATTTATGTAGTAATAATTTGGTGATGACACTTATTATTTAATATATAACAATATTACCTTTTAGTACCAAACAAAATATTTTTTTTAGCATTAAAATACACTTGTTACTAATTTGGATAATTCATACTACAGTACATAGTTTGAACTTATCGATAATTGGAAATTGTTGTTTAACATTTAATGTATGTGTTCTAACAGAAAGCAGCAATTTATTTTTAATGATATTGTGCTGTTATAAATAATAATAAACAAATAGCGTAAATAATAAATTAGAGATTTAATTCCGTGTGAATTGTAGGAAACGGTCTGGTTTATTTTGGGAATATGCATCCTGGGGCGTTGGGAACTGTGCAATCAACAGGCCGAGGGAGCCCCCGAGGTTTTAGGATGCTACGCTTCTGGGAGTCCCCGAACTCTGGTGTAATTACAGTTGGAATGTGGGATCTTTCCATTTATTTCCAAATAGAAATATTACGGAATGCGATGAAGGCAGCAGCGAGATAGAGCGAACAAAATAACAAAAAAGAAACCACCAAAAGATTATATAAAATGAGACTGGAGATAGAGTTTCGGTACGGCGCAATGTATCATCCCGGTATAACATTTGATACCTCCGCGCTATCCTCATTTTTGATACCGCAGCCCGATAGTAGCTTATAGTAATTTCCTCAACTTTAAAAGCGAAAGACTTTACAGTAAAAGGCTTTTTGTCAGTCGGATATGTAAATGTGTTGAGATGTTCTCAGCTTTCTGTAAGTGCGAAAAGATACTTTCTTTTTTTTCCTCTCGTTCGTTCTTGCCACCATCCTGAAGGGGGAACCGAAAAACTTTTCGCTTTTTATGTTATTACGTTTCCCCTTCATACGTGTGTAAAACATTCGTGGACAGCCACACGAGAGAATTGAATTTGGGGAGGATTCGGACTCTCTCTCACTCTAGTTTCATCTCCGTGCTCCCTTCTGGTCTGCACTGTCCTACCCTGTATCCTCATCCACCGTCCTCTGGTATGCATATTTTTTTCCCATGGGATGAGTTCCATTACAGCACACGCATTCCCTCTGCTCGAAATAAAACATTCATATATCTCCGACATTGTCGCATCCGAAAATGACCGAACAGATGTGAACTTCTATCTGTTAATGGTCATTATTTCATGGGAGTTGTTTTAATGCTCGGACCGCCGTGCCCATGCTTTATGGTTTGTAAATTATGATGGAAATTGATTCACTTTTCAATCTAAATATCTCGCATTCCTCTGCCGCACAAACACATTGCAATGTATTCGATTCCATTATCATCAACATATTTCCTTCCGTCCATACGCTTTTTTAGCCTGTAAATAAAACGATAACACCGGTAACAATGATTTTTAAATAAGTTAAAAAGCATCGAACTTCGCAAGCATTTGAACATAAACTTGAACGATTTCGAAACATAATAAAAACTCATATGAAATATGCTAAAGAAGTACAGCAAACCCTTGAATTTTGATGATTTGATATTCGAACAATTTTAAACTGAAACAAAAAATAAACTTGTTTGATTTTCGAACAAAATCTCAAAATTCAAACAAATAATTGATTTTTTTACTAAACAACTATAACAACATCATGTTTTTGATTAAATTATTGTTTAAAAGACTTAAAGTTTAGGAAACCTTGAATGGATAAATTGGTTTAAGAAATATGATGTAATGTACATATTTCATGTAAATATAAACATAATTTGCTAACGATGAAAACATTTATTACGCAAAGGTTGTTAACCTCAATAAAATTAAAAATATGATACGAATAAAATATTAATAAAAAGTGGTTTTGAAAGGCATAAATTGTCATCATTCCGTTTCGTTCATTTTCATTTTCGTTTACTAATTAAATGCAAGCCGAAAAGCATTTCTAAATGGGCGCGTATATTTTTATAAAATATTTTGAAGCCAACATGCAGACGCGCTTATGCAGAAAATCAGATGCTCTTAGCTAAATATAAACGAAACGGTTGGCTTTCATGAAAAGTTTTTGCGTTTTTTTTTATAATATCCAATTTGAATTTCCCATCTTCAATTAACGGTATTATACTAGTAACAATCCATTGTTTCTATGCAAACTCAAGAAGATAATAGGAGTAGCAGTGATGGCTCAAAAGAATGAAAATAAACGTAAAAAAGCTATATTGATTGAGTATATTTTATAGAATTTTTTGTTTGTTGCTTACTAGCCCGATTAACAAATATGAAATTTTATTGTTAGGCAAAACTTCGTTTTTAGAAACGCTCGTAAAGAAAATGAAAAGCTTCTTTTCGAACAAAGAAAAGTTGTAGCATTTATTTTTTCCAATAACTATCAATGTTTTCGAACTATTGCAAACATCATTATCAGAGATAAGGTTAACCAAAGTAAGACTGTATTCATAAAATATCCAGTTGTACATGAATTATATTTTTTGGTTGTTCAATATATTAAATACATAATATTATAGTGGTTTTCATGTATGTATTTCCTCGTCGGTATCCAAACACAATCTTCGCTTGCTTCCCCTAACCGGCAGATAAGTAAAACAGAAAATAAAAAGAAGAAATATTTTTTCAAAGTATAAATTACTTTACAAACTATTTCTTTGTGCACTTTTTGTGCTCTTCGTGCAGGGATCTGGTGTACACGGCTGGAGGAAAAGGCAGCACCTTTAAAAATCCTGGACGGCGGCAGACGCGGGTGTCAAGTTATGGAGAGCTTAAAAAAAAGTGACAAGCCGCCACATGTATCCATCCCGTGGAAATAGTGTTTGCTTTGAGGTCGGTTAAAAGATGATTTACTGGGATATAATTAGAAGACGCATTCCACTTTTTTTTATATGCATCCCGCGTTTGCGAAAAGGAAATATCGGGTTCGCGCCCTGAAAACACGTGGACTCCTGTTACATAACACCCGAGCGACCGACCGACCTATCGGGAACAGAAATAATTAGTACGTGAAGGCGGCGACACGCGGAAACCGACTGCAGCAATGCACATAGTAAAACACTTCCATTCAGTATTATTTATAAGCTAGACTAGTTTGAAACTTCTTAATTGCACGTAATTAGTACTTTCACGGGGAAACGCTGTATTCTTCTACGAATATAAATGAAGTTAAGAAAGCTGTAAATTTGTTCATAATTTTTATTTTGATAGTCAGAAATTATCTGATTCAGTTGTCTAGAAATTTAGAAATTTCAATAGGTTTAGTACGATTTTCTCTTGATCGTTCCCTTTATATTAGTTATAAAGAAAATATGTATTTTTATGGGATATTATTATTTTGTATAATTGTTGATCAATGATTTTTTTATTTGGTTTATTTTTGTAAACATTTTTCGAGTTAATGAACATTTAAAGCCATTTGCTTTAAGAACAATGGAGATTTGTAAATTAATTAAGTAAATTTCATATTCATTTTTGTTTGAACGCTATTTTTTTCTTATTATTTTCATTAATCAATATAATACCTAAACTATTTAAGTACTTTTTAGGAATGTGCATAGTACATTTTAAAATCCCACTTTGACGAAAATATGTCACTTGTTCTAAATATTTGTCATACAAATTAAATATTTTAAGAAAATGTTTGGCATTGCAAAATTCAAAAAGGAAATATAAAGGTAAATTCTCTAAGCAAACTTAGTACAAAACTATTTTCAGAATTCCAGCCTACAATTCCGAGTTCACTGCCAAGAGATGGAATGTTAAATTGTTGGGTAAAGGTATCTTTGGCTTTAATATACGAAACTTATTACATCAATTATAACTATTCAGATTTAGAAAGTAGTTTTTTGAAATAAATTTAATTAATACAACATTTTACTGTCATCTTAATAATAGTTCAGTCCGGATTCACTATAATTGAAAAAAAAATACTGCTTCAGACAGTACGGTATATTGACGGAACCGCACTTTGCGAGGTATTGATATATTTTAAATGTTACATTATTTTATCAAATAAAATTTAGTCCCCGATCAATTCTTCCTAAGCTTTATTTCATGTTTTTAAATGTTCTTAACTACATGCTATTAAACAAATATTGTTAATTTTGTCTATCTACATTTCATATTCACATTTTGGAATTATTTATTAAAATACATTTTCTTATTTAGTTGTTTAATACAATACAAGTTTTATTGGAAATAGTAAATATTTATATAATACATAATATAGGTAAAAGGTCTATTGTATTTCTTTTCAATATTGCAATATTTGCATGAAAACACATGTACAATGAGATATTGACCGCATTGAAAATGTAATTTTAATTGTACTTTTTTATTATTAGATTGATGAACAGGAAATATAGGTGATATAAAAACAGAAAATGTGAAGAGGAAAGATAATCTAATTATGTTAGAGACAATACCAAGACCGGGAAATTTGGAGGAAATATTGGAGTTGTACAAGCTTCCTCCATCAAAGCGGTGAAGGAAACAGTGGAAGGTGTAACATTGTTTATGATTAATGATCTGTCCCAAGACACGGAACTTTGTTGGTGACGGCACACGAATGCCCTGTTTACTTTTCATTAATCATTCAAAGATCCTATCGATTGCGGCCCGCGCGGCCTCGTGCATTTAAACTTTTGCCGCGCTGAATCGATTTCCGGCGGAAATGGAGCGGCCCGATTCACATATGTTAAAATAATGTTTAGCCTGATGAAACGTCGAATTTATTTTACTTAGAGTACAACCAACCCTCTCTCTATCTACGCGTAATCCTTTGATTGTATTTCTGTGTAAGTTTCTGCAGATGACAGACTCGCGGTAGTCCTATTACTTACCTAGGTAGCAAGTAGATTGTTGATACTCCATCCATCCCCTCCGTTTTCCCTCGAATCAACCAACCTGAAAGCATAAGGGAGAGAGAAGTAGAAGATGCCTTTAATCTTTGCCGGAAGAAACGAAAACAAAGGGACGCAATTAGATTCGGTTTTCTCCGTTAACGAGCTACGACAACTTTCAATAACGAATCGATTTTGATGTTTGGTTTACATCTGTTTTTCCAGAAATCCGTGCGAAAGTCGCGCCTTCGTTGTATTCGGTTGCCGACGCATAAGAAAAACATAAGAAAAGCATCAGAAAACCAACCACCTTGTTGTTTTAGCCAACGCGACAGCTGTCCGATGGCAATGTCAAACACTCGGCTGTAGCAAAGTGGCCTGCAACAATATCCGGAATATCCAAGATCCCAAAACAAGACCACCAGACACTTCCTTTTGTCGTTAAAATTATAAAAGATACGCGAGCTTCGTTTAGAAGCTTGCCAAAATAAAATGTGGCTCACATCCATCACCCAAACATATTACATCCCGCTACATCGGTACAAATACACCCATTAATTTGGATTTATTATGAAAATATTGTTATTTATTGTAGATTTATATATATTTTAAAATATATTTCAAACAGTGGTTTCATTTCCTGTATTCTCTACCTTCCCATAACAAACCACGACATAATAGGTCGTATTAAAAAAATAAGTTCCGCATTTCTATTTGTTTGAAGGTTATCCTCTTAAATGGTTTTCAAATTATTAAGACTCTGCAAATACCAATATGAAAGAGGATTTCATTCACCAATACATGTACTATCTACATTAAAATTTACTTAACAATTTAATAATCATTTGAGGTTTATCTTTTTTGTAGAAATTACTCTTTGTTACTATAGACATATTTTTTTACTTTTGTAATTATTTAATAAAATTCAATTAAATTACAGAATGGACAAGTTGTATGGATTAATTAAACTAAGTTTTCAAACAGTAAATTGTGTTAAACACATTACGAAGTAGGTTACTCATTACGATATAGTGGAAAATAAACTTACAGCTTTTGTTTGAACTACAAGATCTTACGAACTTAATATATATGTTGTCTTAAATATGATTTTTTAATATGACTTGACAATTAATTCTATAGTAGTAACTTTAGTTCCAATATAGATGTTCATTTTTCGTATAGTCCGGGTTATATGTTCTACTAATATCCCGTACTGTTTGAAACTGGTTTAATCAAGGATTTTAAAATCGCATAAAAATAAAGAATATAAAGATTTACATATATATATATATATTATTATTACAAAATTACCACGGCTGCTTGCATAATCTAATCCTCTTCCAATCCAATCCGTTTTTATATATTTATAAATATAATTCAACTATGCACATTGAAACTTATATTCATCAAATTGATCCATATTTATTATACTTTATCATATAAAATATATGATCAATTCATTGTTCTTTCACTTTAAATATCAATTTAATAACAATATAAATTAAAAATTAAAAAAAATATGAATTTTCATTAATTATTAATAATTAAATACAGTTTTTTAAATTTACGAATATTTGGAAATGTTTTTGAACTTTTTGACCATTTTTAAGTTTATTGAAAATAAATAGTATGATAGAAATCAATAATTTGTTTTCCGATATATTAATTGCTTAGCAAAGAAAAGTACATCAATACCTCGCAGAGTACGGCATTGATCAGTGCGGATTCATTATTTAGAACGGTTCGAAAATTATAAAAGAAACTATTTTTTCTTAAATAAAATAAAAATGAATTATAAAAAAAAT